>NC_142515.1:3842083-4181666 GCF_057876585.1 Rhinolophus sinicus | reverse complement strand
AGCTTATTGTTGCTGTCAAGTTGAAAGTGTGCCTCTTTGCAAGACGTACTTGTTTAGAACTTTGTGCTGGGAAGTGCTTTCCTGGCTGCTTAAATGCTGTTCCGCACCTCAGTCTTAACAGCCACTGCACCTAATTGTGACTCGGTAGATCCCAGAGATGAGAAACGTACACTCGAACAGCGGCCTCACGTTTCTAAGGGAGTTTTCAGTTGCCTTCTTCCCGACACCCCAGATCTTGAGGGAGTGCAGACGACCAGGGTGTGTGCTTTCCAGGATACCCGCTTGTTTTGTTCAGCTCAGTACAACTGCCAAGCTGTCAATTCTCCTACTTCCAACAGGCACAGGGTGGAGCCCTTCGGAAATGGTTTCCCCTTCCTGATGCCAGGCACAGTCTCATAGGTGTGGAAAGGGGGGGGAGGGGGGGTCAGAGGCCCGGCATCGCCGAGCAGCTTACGGGATGTAGCTGCCGTCCAGAGAGCTGGGCAAGGCAACCACATACTCAAATGGTTTATGGTGAGCTGAGTATGTGCAGATGGTCAAGGGTTCCTCTCTGAGCCTTCTGCGTGTTAAACTACACAAGAAAAAGGAAAGGATAATAAAATCCCATATTCAGCTGAGTGGGCTCTGTTCATAATGAGAAATGGATTTCGAGTAAACATGAGAAATATTAATAATAACCTGCATGTTATGTTTGTAAAGATACATTTTTCTATAAGCCGCAAGAGAATGAATGCGTGTTTGTTATCCTTGGGGACTTAACTCTTCGTGACTGTTAGAAAGACGTGCCCAGGGGCTGTTTCCGAATGTGCGCTTGGAAAAGACATCCCCGAGAGGCGGAGTTCGGGCAGACGGGAAGACAGAAGCAGTGATGCGCAGCTCGTGGGAAATACAGCCCCACGACTTTTCAGAGTGTTTTCTGTCAGCTAAGAGAAAGGAGGTCACTCGTTACCCAGTCACCCAGGGAGAGGGGGTGGGTTCCGCCTTGTTCTGGGTGGGCTGTTTCAATGTTTTGGTTTTTATTTCAGGATTTCCTGATGGAAACATTCATCATGTTTAAGAACCTCATTGGGAAGAACGTCTACCCTTTCGACTGGGTGATAATGAACATGATGCAGAATAAGTGAGTACGGGGACAGAAGCTCTCACCTGGCGGGAGGTGCCTAATTCATGTCCGGGGGGACGGTGGTGTCACCTGACTACCATTGGTCCTCCTTCTGTGCTGCAAATAGTCGCCTGCAGAAAGGGACCTGGAGATTCGGTGATTTCCTTATGCCAACACAGGGCTCTGCCCCCTGGAGAAAAACAAACCTGAACTTGAGCCACCCTTAGCCTCCGTCAAGGGCAGAGAGGTACTGTTTGCCGTCAGTTCACCATCTAATTTTAACCATCTGTGTTTATTAGCCCAAGTAATTCTCAGCTCTATGCTGGGTTTTGAAAGGTGTTTGCATTTCACATTTCAGCTTAAAAAAAAAATGAGCGTGTTCTTCTTACTTATTAAATATTAAACTTGCACCTTGATCATCTCCCTGTGAGAGCTGTTGGTTAATTTTCCAGCCCCTGGGTTTTTTAATTTCTGTAAGCACCCATGGTGGCCATCAGGTTCTCTGTCACATGCGATTTTGAGAAGAAATTTCTGTTTACCTCTTTTTCCCCCTTCTTTCTTATTAGAATTTTTGTGGAGATAATTGTAGATTCCCAGGCAGGGGTTGTAAGAAATAACACAGCAAGAGGTTATGTACATTTTACCCAGGGTCCCTCAATGATCACATTTTGCAGAGCTGTAGCACAAAACCTTAACTAGGGAAACGGCACTGATGTCATAAATCATGGGTATTACTCAGATCTTCCCAGTTTGACTCGTGCTTGCGTGTGGCGTGTGTTCTTGAATCCAAGTGACAGTCAAATCACAACATTGCCAGTCCACAGGGGTCTCTCTTGTGACCCATTTATAGCACATGTTCCCCTCCTCTCCACCTCCACCGTCTCTAATCCCTGGCAACCACTCATTTCCTCTGCGTTTCGAAAATTTTGTCATTTGGAAAATGTTATCGCGTGCACTGTGTAACCTTTTGGGATGTCGGCCTTTTTTCACTCCACTTAATTCCCTGGAGATTCATTTCGGCTTGTCCCCGTTCACTGCCAAATGGTGTTCCAGGCTGTGGCTGAACCACCGAGGTTTTAACCGTTTTCCTCTTGAGAGACATCTGGGCTGTTTCCAGTTTGGGGCTGTTACAAATACAGCTGCCGTGAACATTCATGGACAGCTTTCTGTGTGAATGTGTCTCTGTTTTTCTGGCACAAATGCCCTGGGATGCAAGCTCTGAGGTGTGTGGTAATTGCCCATTAGTTTTATGAGAAACTGCCAAACCACGGCTGTGCCCTTGTACAATTTCACTGACCCTGTAAGAGATCCAGTCTCTCCACATCCTCACCAGCATTTGCTGTTGTCACTGTTTTTGTTTTTGTTTGTTTTTGGCCATTATAATAGATGTATACTATGTCCCATTGTGGCTTTAATTTGCATTTTCCCCTCATGCGTTTGCCTCTTTTTAACGCTTTTGTCCACCGTGTGGACACATCCATAACAGCGAGGGCTTCTCCTTTGCCTTCCCTGGGTAATGCTGCTCCCTAGGATGGCAGGGCTAAACTCGGCCGTGTGTGCCGTGAGCTGCCGCGCTCTGAGCAGGCCTCACGGATAAGCCTCAGTGAACGTTGCCTGTCTTAAATCATATGTCGCTGTGGCTGAAACCTCACCTCCTTCCACACGTCGACAACAGTTGAGAATTCAGAGTGGAGAGGTTCGGGAGATGCAACTCACAGCTATAGATACAGCCATGGCGTGGGGACCAGTGCCGGGTCCTGGCCTCAGCGTCTGCGTGTCACCTGCTGGGTGACTTCCAATTATTCTCTGGGCTCTTGCATCACAGTCCTCATCTAGAAAGTGAGAGCCTTCAAATAAAGCGCCTGTGTCCTCTTCCTTCTTCTCTGTTGGGTTAACTTTCGTGAGTTATTCAGAGCAATTTAAAATGCCTCTGAAGAGCTGCAATGTTCGTGTATTTAATGGCCTATGCTTCACATAGCAAAACAAACAAATACACGACAAACAAAGTACACTGTCCGAGATCTGTCCGTTCTCCTTGCTCGGCCATGTGCTGTAGCCGAAAATGACAGAGCAGTCGCTGCTCTCTACCAGTGAAGTAACTCGTGGCTTCTGCATTTTAACTAGACTTTGAGGATCAATTTTTATGTCAGTAAAGAAACCATAGGTCTCGTTACATTGCTGACCAGAACTAAAGGGCACTCTGCCACGTGAGGCCAGCAGGACAGGCCCCTGGTGCAGCCGGGCTTTGTGACCCCACATGTGGACTGGACCTGCTCTGCATGTCCCCTGCAGTGTGGCCAAGTCCTGGCATCCAGGCTGTGCCTTCCACACCCCTGGGTGCGGGGGCAGGCATCGCTCCTGCAAAGGTTGGATGCAGTCTGCTCCTGGAGGTGTATGACTTGGTACCCCCACTCCCAGGGGACCCAGGTAAACTGTCACCCTGTCAAGGATGGTACAGCCACACTCAGTTTATTTTTATGCTGTTTTTATGATGATTGAGAGTCTGTTTCGGTGTTAGCGTTATGGATGTATTATTCCCTCTTCCTCCTGCTGGATCGGCCTCCTGCCAACCCCGAAGTGTCAGAGCATCGCCCCACGACTGCATGTGGGTGAAAGCCACATGGGTTGTCACTCAAAGCACAGCACACTGTGGTCAGGGTTTCCGTCCCCAGAGACCCAGGGTTTCCTTCTCGCAGGATGGTCTTGTTTCTGGGTAGGAGGTGGCTGTCCCGTGCTCACTGAAATTTCCTGTTCCCTGTACACCAGAGCCAGCCTTGCCCCTGCATCCCTACTCACCAGGGCACCTCTGCAGGGCACAGCCATGTGACAGAGATACGGGTGTGCGGTGGCATCTCGGACCCAAGCCTTTGCATCTGAGCCATAGGAGGGAAAAAACACTTTACAAGGGAGAAGCCATGGTGTCTTCTTAGCAAAACTCCTGGGATGAGCTGTGTAGCTGACAATGGGGTGAGAGTCTGGAGCGGGACGTCCACCCCGTTCTCTTGTTCAGTGTACACACAGACCACGCCCCACAGGACGTCGTGAGAAAGGTGTCCATCTGAACATAAAATCCCTATGGTTTATTTCATGTCATATGTGAACCATCGTGCAGAACTGTCTAATCAAGAAGTCTTGCAGACTGAGGCTAGATCTTCCAGCTGGTAGAGTTTCTTCCTTTGGAGCTTCCTAAGGATGAGTGGTGTGTACGTGCATGTGTACATATGTGGGGTGTGTGTGCGCATGTGTGTCGGGGTGTGTTGGTGCCAAGTAAAGGCACTCTGAGAAGCTCTAACAGTGTTGCTGTCCCAGCAGACGCATTCTGCTGGGACAGGTCCCCAGGTCAGCATGACCAGCAAGAGAGGACAGCACGAGGGAGCACGTGGGCACTGATGGAGCCTGGGCTCCCTCCTCCAACGCCCCCAATGCTCCCCTTCTGCTGGATAACAATACTGGTGTTTGGAAACTGGATGCTGGGTGCGTGAAGGTTATTGCCTCAGTGTACCCAACTGGTTCAAACTTAAAACTAGCTCAGGACGTCTAGTGTTTGACCCTTCTGTTTTCTTGAACACCCTTACATAAATGCCAGATTCAGAACGAGGGCTTTCTCTTTTCACGTCATGCCCTCACTCTCTGAGATGCGTTACACATGCACATCCTAGAGCGAAGCCTGCACTTGATCTGGCCTGCTTTCCCTGTGCCCCGCCCTGCCCTGGGGATGTGACCTGTAATCGTGGCCAGGACACCCTCCGCAGCCCCCAGAGGTTTTTGTTTTAAAACTTTCTTTTTCAATGACTATTGCCACACAGTATTACGTTCGTCTCAGATCTACAAAGCAACATTATGATTAGACATTTCCATTCCTCATGAAGTGATCACCCCAATAAGCCCAGTGCCCACCTGACACTGTACACAGTGACTGCAATAGTATTGACTCTCTTCCCAATGGTGTACTTGATATCCCATGACTGTCTTTTTCTAATTATAGTTGACATTCTGTTTATCCCTGTGTCCTTAAAGCACTTTCCCACAATACTTACTACTTCCCTGAGTGAATTTTAAGTGTAGAGTCAAAACATTTCTGCTTAGCTTTCTTCACCAGTCGAAGTGTAAGTTATTAGAGAGGGTGCCGCTCGTGACTGAGCTGTGTGGAGACCTGCTGTGAACTTCTGGAGGACGAAATCTTATTAATATTGTCATCAAATAATTTCCATTGGAAATCACGTAGATATCATATTGCGTTGTTTCTATGCCATTATCTATTTGCCTTTTTCTGCCTGTCACTTGATCGCTTGATATCTTATAAGTTGCAGCCTCCCCGCCCCCGCTCCCAGCATGCATCAGAGATTTGCTTGCCTCCTTGGGATGAGTGGTGATTCCCAGAAGCCTCTGGAGTCTGTATTTAAGTTTTCATGGCACAGCTGGACAGGCAGTTTTACCACCCACAGCTTAGAAATTGACAAAACCGGCCTCTGTGGTCTCTTAAATATGTGCGTACTTATTCTGATTTGTCTCTGCAAGTGCACCGTTCCTCAGTTCATGGGACTTCTGAATGTAATTAAAGAGAATGCCCAGTAGTTTTGGCACAACAAGTTGTAAATCAAGAATCAAAGTTATAGGGTTTAATAAATATCCCAAAGGGCACTAGTCACTTGGCTGCTCCATTCAAGATAGTAACCAGGTGGCGATGGCCTGACATTATCCTCGGCTGTAGGATGTGATGGTGCCAGATGGCAGGATGACATTTCCGATAAGCACAGCTCAGATATAGAAGTGTGCTTGTGTGTTAGCATCCAGAAGTGCTTCCTAAGCTCCCCAAGGGAGGCAGGTGCTAAGCTTCCACATGAGATCTCAGGGTGTGTTGGAAGCATAGACTTTCACTGTCAGCATATACGGGCTGCGTCCATCCGTAGCTCCTGTTGGCGAAACGCGTCCGATTTGTGCTTCGCGGTGTGTGTGGCCTGGCTATCATATGGTTCTCTTTGGTGGTTAGCAGGAACATGCCCAGGTCTTGAAATGTGTATGTCTTTCTTCTAATCTTAAGGCTTGAACTCATCCCAGGAGGGTGTTTGTACACTAATCATCCCCACCTAGAATTTTAAGGAATAGGAGTGACCTGGTAGGAATGGGTCTGAGGGTTTGACTGAATTCCTTTTTCAGCTTGACGAAGGAATTCATTTCAGCGTTTGTTGTTCACTGCTTTAATTTGACATGAGGAAGGCATTTCTATAGTGTGCAGTGGGTGAAAAGAGGGCCGGTATTGAGTATAATTTTCAGATTTTTAGAATTAGAGTTTCTAATTCATTTTGAGTGCATAATGCTGAACAAAACCTTTCCTGAATTTGTCAACTCTTCAGACTTGCAACAGAATTTTAAAATGTTTAACTACCCTGATTCAATGATCTCTAGGCCTTACTGCTTGTGTCCTCCTCTCTCAGGATGAAAAATAAATGAAACGAATAATTTTACTTCCTCGGAGCTATGATACTTTGCAACCATGGTTATCACTCGTTTTCAAGTATCCTGGTCTCTTAGTGTAGATTTTGTGTCGCCTACTTCTTCTTTCTTAAATGTTAAGCTAGGGCCTGAAGAAGATCATATGTGGAATTTGTGGTTTATATTCTATACACTTTCATACAGGACTTGGTATGTTTTACAAGCAAGGATTCACAGACTGTGAATATAAAATAGAACATGTAAAACCACAGAGGATGCATGAAGCTTTCTAGAAACCAAAAGTCTTGAAGCTGCCTGGAAAACAGCAAAAAGGAAAATATCATAGGGTGCTAAATTTTCACTAAATAAAAAAGAGATCCTTGCAATTTGTCCAGGGAGACTGATGGTTTATGATATAGATCCTTCTACAGGACACATTGAGCCAGAGACTATCATCATTAAAGAATCAGTTGAGAACTCAAAATTCTGCCCACAGGAAATGGAGGAGATTACTATTTCAGCGCTGAAATGCCTAACATGTTATGAGTCAGCGTCTTGGCCATGACGATATGGCCAATATAACAACATGGTTCATCACAGCTGAAACTGTCTGAAAGACTCGCTCATGGAATGGAGTGGATTTTATTGACCCGTTCAGTTGATTGTCGTCTAGTTGTTGACCATTAAATATTGGAGACCACCAATCAAAACCTATTGTCTGGTTCTACTTTAACTGGAATCATGTTAATCTTCCACTTTTCCTTTCAAGCTCTGAAATGTCATCCCAACTCAGATCATGTGCGATCACATTGCTGTTTATTGCATGAGTCTAGGTGTTACTCTTGGTTTCGCTCACGGCCATGTGGAGACAGCCCACCACAGGCCTCGATGACCGTACAGCCTGCATTCCTGGTCTCCCTTAGACTCCAGCCTCGTCTCCTTTCTCTTCTGTTCCCCCTTCTCTCACCTGTGATTCAGACATCTTGCCCAGGAAGTGTTTCCTCTGTCCATGGATGTAGTGCAGTACATTCCCACCGACCACATGTGCATAATACATATTTACACACTCAGAATCTCACGTGGCTCCTTTCATCTGGTGACTTTTCCATGCATATATTTTTTTTTATTTCAGCTGCACAAAACAATGTAATAGTTAGACATTTACCCCCCCTCACAAAGCATGACCCCCCTCCCACAATCTACTACCCCTCTGACATCATATGTAGCTGTTACAATTCCATTAACTCTATTCCCTGTGCTGTACTCCACATCCCGTGACTATACATATATATATTTAATTATAGTTGACATTCAATATCATTCAGCTTCAGCTGTACAGCGCAGTGGTCAGGCATTTACACCGTCCATGAAGTGGTCTCCCTAATCAGACACGTGCCCATCTGAACCCCTATAAAATCTTCACATGCATATTTTTTTTAACTTAGTGATTTCTTTTCAATACAGTGCGTTTCCCATTCATAAGTGGTATCCATTAGAGGTACCAGAGCTCAGGATGGTAACCTCACGGATGTTTCTGCCAATATTTGTTTGACACATAGTCAGGACAGAAAAGGGCCTAAAGCTTTAGAAAGGGACTCTCTATCTTTGAAGTGGCAGGTCTGTCAGAGATAAATCATGGTAATGCTCAGAAAGCAAGTTTGCAGGGCCGGTTGTTTGCAGGCACAGCACCGTTTGGTTTCATTGCTATGGAAGAAGGTCAGTCCTTGCCAGCACGGCACCTCAGGCTTGCATCTGAAAATGTACCATTTGCTTTAGGATGGAAGAGAGGGAGGTAGGGGGGGTCTCTACTTGCTAGGGAACTGGCTCAAGGGCCAGGGCACCAGCCGCAGCCTGACAATGGTCGGGTCTAGGAGGGCTGTGCCATTTCTTCCCAGCCTGGCCTCCTTCTGAGGAGACACGTCTCCCGTGAAAGGGCACGCAGCTGAAATCTTGGTGCAAGTTGAAAGCCTGGGCATAAAGCATTTGTGGCTCCAGAGATTTTCTTTTCAACATCTTTTTTCCTTTCTTTGAAGCCTAGGGTTTTAGTGGAGGCTGTTACTTTTACTTTACTTTTTTTTTTTAATTTGATGGCTTCCTGTCGGGGTTTGCTTAGCCAATGGCTTGAGGATTTTAAGCACACCTCGGAACTCTTCTTCCTTTGAAGCAGGATACAGCAGCTGTTGGTGTAGACACGGTCACAGCACAACTAGCCAAGGACCAAAAGGAAGAAGAAATAAATATTGTTTTTCAGTGAAGAAACAAGAGTTCAAAGTCAGTCTGATGAAAACATTCTGGAATGAAAATTTCCCTGGAGGTCAGCGTGCGCGCATGCTCCTAGCTCACGCACTTAATAATACCGCTCTTTGAGGCCCAGTCCTTCCCCAGGAGACCCACCTGACCGAGCACCTTTGCGCCTCGGACCCCAGTTTGCGGGCACCGAGGCATGGCCTGTCCCCTGGGTTGGGTCGACCCACGCTGCACCAGCACAATTCTGGCCTGTCTCCTGCAGGACATGTCCCTCTGGGGCAGGGTGGGCCATCTGGAAGCACCGGGATTTCAAAGCAGACCGATTTGGATCTAGAATGGTGCTCAGGGTCCCAGTGGGAGTTCTGCTTCTCCTTCGTGGCATTTCTGTAAACGATTGGAATACTCCCCGTGCAGTACTTCCGTGGCATGCGTGCTTCTGGTCGTTGCTTAATAATTCAGCGTGGCCTGAAACTAAAACAAACAATCCCAGATTTTTACCTGTTTCTTTATCAGCAGTTGCTTGCGCAAGCCTCGGCATTTCATGCAGCTGGGTTGTATTCAGATCGCCTCTTTAGTTAATGCAGAGATGAAAAATCTGAGGGCTCTCAAAGGCAGGCAGTGATGAAGAGCTCTCAGCCAGCTCTCTTCCTGGAAGCTTGCTTCACAGGGACGTTTGGAAAAGGGCGAACTGTTTGTAAGAGTCCTCAGAGACAGCGTGCAACTTTCCGGCTGCTCCGGCCGGCGCCGAGGAGCTATCCTGCCGGCACTCGGTGCTGGAGGCGGTACTTCAGGAGGAACGATGCCACGGGCTCTTGCTGTCTTATGCACGAAACGTGTCTTCCATGCAAAACAAAATGGAGGAAATACATTTTATTAAGGTCGTATTATTCTCCAGACCCTTCCATCCTAAATGTTTACCTCTGGTGCTCCTGGGACTTAGAGGATAGCCTGTGCAGGGTAAGACCGTGTGGTGTTAAGCTTCCATTTAAGTCTAGAACGGGAGGAAGGGGGACAGAGTTTTTGGGTTGCCAGCAGTGTCTTAGGTACCTTTTCCGTGGTTTTCAACTAGGGCCGATTTTGCCCCCTAGAGGACATTTGGCAATTTTGTTGTCACAACTAGGGCTACTGTCATCTGGTGGGTAGAATCCAGAGGTGCTGCGAAATAAAAACATCATCCTTCCGTGTATAGCACAGCCCCCATCCCAAAGACGTATTTGGCTCAAAATGTCAACAATATCCCCACTTTATGGATAAAAACAGTGAGTCTCAGTGATGTTAAGTAATTAATAGAAATATATGTGATTCATTTCAATGACCCTCTTCTCTTATTTCTGCATTTCACAGCCACCCTTCCCTGTTGCATGGCCCCAGCACCCCTCAAAATAAGTAGTAGCAGCCACGGCCTGAAGAGGCCACGGCAGAGCTCTCGGGTGTCACGCTGGTGCCTGGGGGTTGCAGCCAGTTTTCCCCAGGACGCCCTGCCAGGGGCTCACGCTTCACGCAGATGGCCCCATGGACATGGCCAGGGTCTCATGGTGGTGGGAGCAAGGTGGGCATTAGAGTGAAACTGGTGTGAATTTAGGTTTTCTCCTACTGTGTTTCCCCGAAAATGAGACCCAGCCGGACCATCAGCTTTAATGCGTCTTTTGGAGCAAAAACTAATATAAGACCCAGTCTTATTTTAATATAAGACTGGGTATAGTATAACGTAATATAAAAATATCATATAATACTGGGTATAATATAATTTAATATAATGCCGGGATTTCTATAATATAAGACTGTGTCTTATATTGATTTTTGCTCCAAAAGATGCATTAGAGCTGATGGTCTGGCTGGGTCTTATTTCCGGGGAAACCCAGTACTAGTCCCTGCATGTCAGGCATTACAGAAGATTTCAGAAGTGTCTCTCATGCAGGAGTTTGTGTTTTTGTTTTCAGATTCTGCGTATATGTGAGATCACACAGCATTTGTCTTTCTCTGACTTCCGTTGCTTGGCATAATGCCCTCAATCTCCGTCCATGTGGTCGCAAACGGCGGGATGTCCTTCTTTCTCGTGGCTGAGAACTTGTCTGTTGTACATAAATGCCCCGTCTCCTTTGTCCATTCATCCTTAAACCTTGTTTTGGGTATGTGTGTTGCAGGTGTCTTGTCCAACTCAGTGACGTTTGTTTGTTTGTTTGTTTGTTTGTTTGTTTTCTCTCTTAATAGTTTTTATGGGTCAACATTAGAATTTTTTATTTGAAAAAGTGTCTTTAAAACAATCTTTGAAAACTCTTGTAGATGGGTACTAGACTTATCGAGGGGAATCACTTCATAAGTTATATAAATGTCCAGTCAGTATGCTGTACACCAGAAATTAGTATATTGTATGTCAACTGTAATTGAAAAATTAAAAGTTGGGGGGCAAAATAAAAGACTGGTACTTTTATTTAAGAAACTGTATGGACTTCCTGCTGGTGAATTGGTCATCACAAGTGTGGTGACCGTCCCAATAGGAGGGGGTAACATTCTTTCTCTGTGGAAGCTCCATGAAATGCAGTTTTTGAAATGCCCTCGTGAAGACTAAACGTGGAATTACACCAGTATTCATCAAGTCTCTGCTGTTTTCTAAAGACAAAATGAGAAATAAAGTTGAATAATAGTTTGTCTCCATCTTCAGGAAAGCCTGACAGTGGGATAATTAAATTTTTAAGAATTCACATATGTAGTACATTTGCAGCTCTATAAAGAAATGATAATAATTAATGTAATTTCTCCTTAGCATCGGAAGGTTAACAGGATCGTGACATCTTCTATCCATTTTTCCTCATCTAAGACACTATGTGTCACTTGCTGTGTTTTCGTGGAATTCTGTAGATTTGTGTGTGGCTCCTGGGTGCCTCACGGGGAAATCACTCATCATCTCCCAGGCTGCTCAGTGGCTAGTGACCTGGCACATAGTAAGTGCACAACAAATCGGCTGAGTAACTGCCTGACTTAAAGACTGCATATCAGTGGGCGGTGGTCTTTATTACAAGTCAACTGATAAAATTCATGACATAGTTTTATAGCAGTTCTTTCCGGGAATAAAGGAGTCACGCTTGTTATATTTGGATCCACAAAGAAATAATTCCAGATGTAGATATATGACGAACAAATAATATCTCTTATTCTCTGGAAGACCTCTTAGCTAGTGGATTTCCTGAACTGAACGTTGTTCTATAGTCAGCACCGAAATGTCTGCGAGAGCCCTGTGTTTGGACCTCGGAGCTGCGTCTGCGTGTGGGTCCGAGCGGCAGGGAGGCTGCTGTCCCCGGGAGCCTTCTGTGGCCACGCTTAACCTTTCCAGTAAGATTTCAGAGGAGGCTTTTTACTTAATACTGTACCTGTCAGATGCCAGAGCTGCAAGTAATCTGAAGATACAAATTATGTTGTAAAGTGAAATATTTTGTGTTATTCTACAGTTTGGTTGATTTAGGAAGAAAATGAACTCTGACAGCTTGGTCTTTGCAGTTCAGTGAATTCTAATGGTTCAAAACAGAAAACGCACCGAAAGGCTCTTCCCGAGTTGCCGTATGGAAGACACTGTGCACCAAGCTCTGTGCTCTCGACGCAGTGTCAGAGTGTCCACTGACTGCATGTCACGACACGCAGCGGCTCAGGAAGGGTGAGATAGTGTGGAATGCTAATATTTGTGGATATAAATGGTAACCGTCCCCAGAGGGAAAGGAGCTATTTAGCTGTCTGGCAATTGGGGCGGCTTTTAAGCACTTGGCACTTTTCTCAGAGAAGATCCTTTTCCCATTTTGCCTGATGTGTTGCCCTTGCATCCCCAACATGGGGCTGTTTGGGGTTCAGAGGTTCCAGAGAGTAGGTTGGGAGCCCCTCTCTCTGTCTCTCCTTTTCTGTGGTTGTATAATACTTGCCAGCCTTTCTGGCTCTCATGATTCATTGTTTTCAGGAGGAAACATGGAGTGGGGTTTCCTGCAAGAGCTAGAAAACCCTAAATTCTCAGATTCAATTTCTCAAGTGTGATGCAGGGGACAGGATGCACGTGTTGAGAAGGTGGGTGAGTGTTTCGTAGGGCTGGGTTTGCTTCCGGGAGCTTTCCACACCTTCGTCCTGCAACCTGTGCTGTGCTTTCTCCTCTGCCTTCCGAGGGCTAGGCAGCCATGGAGGTGTTGACAGGTGGCAGCCTGGGCTCTTTGCCCAGAAGACCCCCACCCCTGCCGTGCGGGAGCTGGCCTCCCTGCTGCTTTCCCCAAGGTCCTGGGCATTAAGGGGTCAGGAATCAGGTTTGGATTTTTTTGAACCGAGCATTATTGCTGCTCTAAAGTAAATGGCTGTCTCATTACCATCTGATGCTGCCACCTGTTGTGTGGAAGGTGTTTTTAATTAGCTGTTAACCTGCAGAGGACTTGGAAATGCAATCTAAGAAGCAAGCTGAATATTGGATAGATTTCTTCACTTTAATGTTCAACCTACAAATTAAGCTGGATTTGAGCGAATGGAGCATTTTTCTTTTATGAGGCATGCTTGGAGGTGAGTGCATGCCATTTACGGGGCCTGGCGTTTCTGAGTAGCGTTGTATCAAATAGCTGTCCTCTCGTGGACTGTACGCGCTCCAGCATGCAGTGCATTGTGAACCGACTTTCTAATACTGAAAAATGGCAGCCAAGGGGCGTGTCCCACTTATCATTGGTGTTCTGCCTGGAAGATGGACTTCGATAGCTTTTCAGTTTAGAGAAATTGTATGTACAGCACGACACCTGAGAGTAAACGTGTAGTGACATCGGCATTGTTGGGGAAAGAAGAGGCTGGAGGGAACCCCACAGGGAACCCGGCATAAGGCAGGTGCCTCATGTTTTCCCCAATGCGCGCTAAGCCCAGACAAATGAGGGACCGTGTGAATGACGTCATTCTTGGTATCTGATCAGAACGGAACTACGATCCAGGGGCCGCCCACTTTTACCCGACACTAATTTTTAAGGAAATTTCTTATTGCTCTTTGTAGAGGCCAGGCCGGAGTTGGTTGTTTCGTTTTACATAATAGAACATCCCTCAATGTCCAATTTCAAGACATGACACGGCACAGGCCTTCTTTGTGTGTTACCCATTATGATCACCTGGGTGAAAAATGTAAATGCTGATTCCGTGGCGACATTTCCAAGGTCGCTAAGGTTGTGTCATGTACGTCTTTTGTAGATGGAGAAGCATGTCTGCTTTAGAGTCGGATAGACTATGGTTCAAACACCCCTGTGAGCCAGGGGCCTTGCGGGGTGGTTGCCCTTCCAGGCCACCTGTGGATTGTCAGTCTGGAAGGGTTCACGATGGTGTGTGCCAAGTGCCTGACAAAGAGGGACCGTCCACAGATGCTGGAGGGAGTGTTCTCCCAGCCCGTGGTCATGACTGGGTGATTCCTACTGAACGCACGGTTGCAGGGCGGAGCTTCGGGAGCCTGGAGAGCAGGCACTAAGGTGGCTCCGGGCCACTTTCTCTCCCTGGTGGGTTGAGCTGGCCTCGCAGGACGGGCAGCACTCGCGTGGGCTGCCTCAAGTGCTCTGCAATGCCACGGGGGGTGACTGGATAGAGAGACATCATGCTGTGGACCGCAAGTGGCAACGTTTTGTGATTCACTATGTTCCTCCCCCGAGAGCCCCGACCCTCCTCCCCACCCCCCCATCCTGATTTGGCTGGAACGACTCTGCGTTTTAAGAGCTGTCACATCCAGTTCCCCTGACCTCAGAGGGTTTCAGCCTTCCCTTTGGCCCTGCCTCTGGTCCTGGTGGAAAGGGGGATAGGAATGAGGTCCAGCCACTACTTTGCGGCCAGCTCTGAGGTTCGAGACCACTGTTCCCTGCACTCCCTGTGGTTCATTCCCTTTGTGGTCTTCCCGGGGTGAATACAGCCCACATCTTCTGCCTGCTTCAACCTCTCTTTGTCTGGCAGTGTTGGTAGCATTGAAGCTGAGTTCTCTGGTACCACAGCAATGGTCATTCGAGGGAATCAAACCCATGTGGACCATGACCCCAAGGGAGAACCAGTGCTGCAGGCCTGGGGTCGCCACTGGGCGGCACCCTCTGTCTTCCACACTGTCTGTACAGCTTTGGGGAAAAAATGCTCACCGTGGCTGGAGCTTATTAATTTACACAGCTGGGGGAGTCACTTTCAGGGAGGAAGAGTGACCCGGTCCCCCGGGGCCGCAGAGTGCTTCTTCACAGAGGAGCGCAGCTGCCACGCCAAGGCGCTGACGTCCACTACCAACCCGCCCGGGGTCGCCCCAGTGAGGCCTCAGGGCTGTGAGCTTTCCAGAGCTCTGGGCATGAGGAAGAAGAAGAAGGATCTGGAAGCTTCTCGTCAGTCTTTCGTCACCTACATGTGGGGCCAACTGTGAGGGATCACCTGGCCGTGACCCCAAATTACCACGTTAGAGGCAGATTTTGAGTGGTTGTCTTGAGACAAGTCAGAATTCTTGAGTTTGGACTTAAGGGGAACTGTTTGTATTTGGTGGGATTTCTGATTTGTTCTGTGAGAGACAAGTCGGGATGATGTCCTCCCAGAGCTAGGGCATGACTGAGGCTGGAGTGAGGTTTGGGAATCAAAGGCAGAGCTTCGCCCCCAAGGTCACATGGCATCTCTGTGATGGAGATGGAGACGTCACACTGCCCTGTAGCTGGGCATTTCAGGGATATGCCTCTTTTTCACTGTTATTTTTTCGATGCTGCTACTCCCACAAAGGGAACATTCATCAATTGAATTATTTAAACTTTTCATTGTGTTAAGATGTTTGGGGACGCTCAAGATGGTGCAGTGAGCCCCACGGGTATTTGGGGGACGAGGCACTGGAGAAAGATGGACAAGAAACAAACTGACAAGGGCATTAATAAACCTAAGTCTAACCATGAGGAAAACATCGCACAAATCCAAAATGGAGGACGTTCTACACACCACCTGAGTGGGGCGCCTCAAAACTATCAAAGTCCCCGAGAATCAAGAAAAGTCGCAGGAACTGATACAGCCAAGAGGGGCCTAATGCGACATGAAGACACCACAGGATGTGATGTCCCCGATGAGATCCCTGAGGACATTAGGAGAAAACTCGTGAAATCTGAATAAACTGGGGGGTTTAATTCATAGTAATGAGACAGTGTTGTTTCCTGAGGGAGACACATGTACCCAAGTGTGAAGCAAGGTCATTAGCGAAGGTGTTTGGGGAATGGTCAAAGGTTATGATATACCTATATGTATATGATGCCCATGTGAGTCTTTTCCTACAGCCCTTCCTCTGCTCATACACTCACGGGGCACAGTCTGCGGTCTCTATAGCTTAAGCCTGCCTCTCACGTAAAGCCCAGGAGACGCCTCACAACCAGACGAGTCTAAAACGATACCTTGCTTCAAATAACTCATGTGAAATCATCCTTCTGTGAACGTTCCTAGATGGATCTTGTCTTTTAAGCTTCAGCAAACCCTATTAGCCATCAAAACCCTCTAGTCTCTCAAAATAGCCCTCTTGCAGCTTCCTCGCAGACGCTTTCATCATGGCTGAGTGGCGTGAGGGGGTGCGGGCCATGTGAGTAGGCACCAGAGCCCACTGGAGAGAACCTGTGTCCAGGGCCCACCTCCAGCCTGCTGCCCGGCCCTCGCGGGCTTCCTTGTGCCAGGGCTCTCAGCCTACGGCATTCCTTTTTGGGGATGGGGCTGCATTCAGCACCTGGCCCGCTCACTGCTGTCCCTTCTCTTGGCTGTGAATTCCATGATGCTTGGGCGACTTCCATACCATCTGCCCAGATGTTTCTCCTCTGCCGCTTCAGTTTAGAAATTTCCAGAAGATTATGGTCCTGTTCCTTTTCTTGCACCCTATACCTCTTCTCTTCCCCTTGCCCCCCCATGTCCTTAATGACAACAGAGCCAGGACCCACGAAACACTCTAGTGTGAGGGATATTTCAGGTCCCAGCGGTGATTTACGCGAGGCAGGCGACTTGTAGTCCTTTTTCTGTTTTGTTTAGAAGTATAAAATAGAGAGCTCTACGCAGAGCTTCTTTGTCAGGTCCAGGAAATCTTGGATGCAGCAAAAGTTCTGAGAACCAAATTCTTCCTGTGTCATCGCCGTTACTACGTGGTCTCCATGAGGCCACTGCTTCCCGACTCCTCTGTTACAGAATGCATGGAGAGGCCTTAGAACTCACATGGCGAGCGTCATGGACCGCTTCCTGCTGCCTATGTCCCTTTCCTAGTTCCTCAGTGACATGAGATGAGTGTCCCCGGTGTCAGCAAGCAGCCGGTCAAGGTGTCCTGGGAAGCTCATGGCCCAGATGCACCTGACTGGTCCTGTTCACATACAAGTGTCTTGTCTGTCTGATCCAGGTGGAGGGAGTCGTGCTGCCTGAGCAGCCATGAGTCTCACTCAGCTGGGAGTCTAGAGGCGGCTCGCTCAGAATATCAGCTCCCCTTTTAGTAAAGAATGTTAATCTTGAAGTATCTTTGGAGCACCTAAAATTCGAATGGCCTTTTGACTGTAAAGCTTTTCCTATTTTCTGTAATACAGAAACATCTCATCCAATGCTTCTGAACAATCATGAACATTATTGGTAAGGTGGTGGATCATTAAAAATATATAATACATATATATAGATATATACCTCGCACACTTTGACTTATAAGATATAAATGAACATTCGCAAGGCACATTTGTCACATTGCTTTGCCTCCTTTGTTTATTTCAGATGGGTCTCCCGGTTAGCATTTCACATTATCGTTCTGACATAAAACACCTCCAATAAGCCAGTTTTCATCCCTTTAAGACTGAAGACCTGAAGACAACCTGTGTAACAATTTGAACTCTCAGGTCTGTGAATCCCAGGTGTCTCACACCCCTCTGATTTGACAGCAGTTTTTAAAGTGAGTTTACAACAGTTTTCAAAGTGAGTTTACAGCAGTTTTCAAAGCTTTTGACTTCATTTTCACATGAAAGTCAAGTCGCTTTTCACAGTCATATTTTATCATTTTATGTAATGCTTAAGTATGTTGTACAGCTATTCTAATGGTTTAATGGGTATAAACCTGTAGGGAACACACACACTGTGTGTCCCTACAATATACGTGTATGTGCTGTGTCCTTAGCTGTACAGGTTACATGACAGCATCACTAGGGGAAGTATGTGTCGTTATTGTACAGGATGAGGAAAATAAAACAGTTCAAGTGAAAACCAGATCCTCTTTGGTCAGTGTTGGCTATAAGAGACTTTCTGGACAGAGGTCCCTTGAATCCCTGTACATAAGAAGAGACCTAAACTGGATTGCGTTGGACCTTCCCAAGCAAAGGGGCTTCAACATATTTAAATTAGCATTAAGTACAATACTAGTAACTGAGCAGCAACTGGTCCTTACTGTTACTAATTACCTCTTTGCTTACCTTTCAAAGAAATTCATTTCCCCCTGAATACCTCTAATCTGTCCAGGGAGAATTACATGAGGGTGAGGGAGTTACAGAAAGTGAAGTTCAGGAGGTTATAAAAGAAAGTCGATTTAACTTTAAAAGTTTATATTCTTCTCAATCCTGAGTGTTGAACCTGATCATGTGGTGAAGCACCATGTGGTCACATGGTAACAGATGAGATCACATGGCACCTGCTCACGTGACAACTGATCACATGGTAAAGCACCACTCAGGTTCTGAGACTGGCAGGGGAGGTGACGAGAGGAGAGGAGGTGTGTTCTTCCTTGTTAAAATCAGAAAGATGTGCTCTTCCTTGTTAAAATGTAATCACTGATGTCGTTAGCACACTACTGAGATGCTCTTAGTATTGTTTGCGAAATACAAAGTTTCCTTCCAACGATGACAAACGAGCTCAGACAGGTGTTTAGATCCACTGCTTATAAGATGAGGGGGGCAGAGATAAGTACCTGACGGACTCTTGAGGTCTGAACCAACAGAAACCCCAGTATGATGCCACCTAGTGGGGCTCCTTTGCCCCCAGAGGATACGCCCAATGCCCTGAACACCTGGGTTCCCAAGAAATATTTGACAAATTGACGAATCTGTTGTTCCCACTTCATATTTAATCAATTTTCAATGCCGTGTCTCCTACAAAGGGGTGTAAATCTTTGCACAAGGCTTTCTCACAATCAAATAGCATTCATGATGCTTTGAAATAGCTCAAAAGCCTCCAATAGAGTTCTACGTGTATTTCAGAGGAATTATTATCAAGGATAATGAAAATCATAATAAAAGCATTGAGTAGTTATTCTGCCTTTACTCCAGGCCGCATACTTTACTTGCATCATTTTATTTAATCCTCAGTAGCCACAGAAGGCAAGTCATCAGATCCTTATTTTGCAGGTGAGGGGGCTGAAGTTGATACTGATTTAGCAGTTCACGGAAAGTCATATGGTTAAAAAGTCAGAAAGTACCAAATTCAAACCCAGGTTTGTCTAACTCCAAAGCTTGTGTTCTAATTTTTTAATCTCTGCTTATTTTTCACCTCCACTGTACTTCCTTTGCCCTTTTGGGGGTGAGTGAGGATGAAGGCGTGAGATTATCCAGTAATGTAATTGCTTGGCCAAAGCTTTCTCGCCCATTGTTTTGATGCAGAACTTCCTGCACCAATCTTAACCTTCTGCCAGCTAAGTAAATGTTTGGGATGTTAAAGAAAAATGATCCGTGATGCTTGTTACAGATAAAAGACAGACTATATTTAGGGACACCGTGATAGGCTTAGCGACCGCTGCAAATGGCAGAGAGCTGGAGCTCAACTCTGAATGCAGTGGGTGGTAAGTGGGGATTTATAGCCAAGGAGCCAGGGTCAAGGTCAGCAAATGGAAAATTGCTGAGCAAACATCAGAGGTAAGGTCAGTTTCTGGTTAAACTGACCTAACAGGACTCTTGCTGAAGGGAGGCCAGGGTGATGAGACATCATCTGGGGGATGCTGGAGGGGGAGGAACCCCATCAGATATTAAGGGGGGGGGGGCATTCTATCTAAACTGACTTAGCAGGATTCCCGCTAAAGCTGGCCAGTGCAGAGAGGAAGATGGAAATCCAAAGTCAGGGCCAAGTTGAGAAGACAATTCAGGGAGGCCCGAGTTTGATCAGGAAAGAATCTTTGACCAGGGATAGAAATATGGCTGGAATTCCTGTAAAGAAATGTGCTAGTGTTCACTGCAGAGCTTGGCCTACCTTTGTGCTTTGGAAACACAGCTCAGAGGGCGGCCCCCTTGGGCAGGCGCGCTTTCCCCTGACTGCAGTGTATGATGAGACTTTCTCATACTTGGGACTTTGCGAAGCTGGAGAGAGCACGGCAGTTTATAAAGAATGACCGCATGCAAAAGAAATATTTATTTATGCATCATTTCTCATTCATCACAGCAGTGGCTTTTCCATAGTATCTCCGTATAATAGAATTGTAGAAAAGTGATGTTAAAATCAGAGCCAAACGTCATACTTTGAGAGCCCACTCATGTTTTTGTTTTTGTTTTGGGAAAAGTTTTGTGCTTTTAAATTTTTATTTCATATATTAAGTTACATTTTTTAAAAAGGGAGAAATATTTGTTCTTTGAGTAAAATGTCCTGATAGTGAACATCTGCGTTCTTTTTTGTTTTTAAAGGATTGTTTTTTAAACTTACCACACATTTCACACAGCATCATCCTCACCCGTTCTCATCACCTTCGTTCAGACAGCGTTCAGACCCTCGGAAAATTGAAAGCCAGAATGAAGGGGGTTTTCTCAGCTTTGGCAATGCTGGGGACCAAGGTGGCAGTTCGTTCTCTGTTCTTGCAGCACTGAGCCTCTTTCGCACACTTGGGCGTCAGAGATGGTAGGACGCACACAGGTCCCTAGCTGCAGAGGCTGACGCCGTGCACTGCTTGAGGGACTCACACAGAATACATTTCCAGCGTCCGCTGAGAGGCTGACTGCTGCTCTCAGTAACCTGTGTTGCTTTTGAATTGAAGATGTCTTCTTGTCCTTTCTTCCTCCCTTTCATGTTTTTATGCCAAGCTGGGGGGAAATCAAGAATATTTCCAGCTTTTCCAGTTGTAAAATAGTTCAGAGGACGTGAAGATCCATTCAGCCCATTGTCCATATTTTATTCCTTAATTTAGTGAATCACCGACACCCATTTCGTTTAGCACGTCACTCTGTTGGAATTTACAGTAAAACCTTACTTAATGTATTTCCATTTAGTGAGTGTGTTTTCAATAACTGCTCTGCTGTCCTGTTTGGTTTGGCTGGAGGTGGTGTCTCTGTGCTTCTAATGGCACTGGAGTGGAGGCCCCAGGGCTTTGTCACACTGATACAGTTTTATTTTTAAATTGAAAAGTGGATTTGTTCAATATCCTTCAAGGAGCAAGTTCATAAATCTGCAGCTTCCCGAAAACTCAGTGCCAAAGTCATAATTGGGAGAAAGTTAGCAAGAAAGAAGGATTAGCTCATTGAGTCATGACATCGCAAATTGTAATGGTGTCAAGTAGTTTTGTGCTCGTTGGAAAAATGATACACTGTTTAGTGCGGGTCAGCACCTGGGCTGTTCACAAAGACCACCTTTGTAGGGAGAATTTCTAATAGGACAGCTCTAGACCCTCCTGGAGGAATAAAAGGATTATCATTCCAGAAGGGATTAGGATCGTCTTTCCTCATTTGTCGGAGACCAGTGCTATCCATGGTAACGGGTAGTGGGTGCTGCAGACGTGTGTGTGACCTCAGACTGGGGTCCTCCTTGTCTCCTGACGGCTGCCTCCCTGGCTTTGCTGAGCAGGGACCCAAGGAGCCTGCAGTAGTGGAAGGCCAGCAGAAGACACCCCAGCTGGCACCATGTTTCTCTCCTCATGCCAGGAGGGGCTGCCTAGTTGAAAAGGACACCATGAGAAGCAATCGAAGCAGGGCTGTCGTTGATTCAGGAGAGCAGAGGCTCTTCGAGAAATGTAAGGGGGAAGGAGTCATCCATCTTCCAAGGGGGAAAGAGCTGTTGCTCACATCGGCATCTCGGTTTCAGAGGAGTTTGAGCTTGTCCCTCTTCAGTCGACCTTTTAATTTAATCACCATGGTTGAGGTACAGTTTACATTCAATAAAATTCACCCATTTTAGGTGTATAGATTCTTTTCCAAACCTACGTGATTCTGAGATCTCATGGGAGGATAGCTTTGAACCTCCATCCTTTTGCAGGGCTCTGTGGGAATGTTTGCAGGTACAGTCATAACCCCAAGATGCATCTTTATTAACTGTGGTTCTTATTCCTCGATCAGCAAAAGCGCACATGGCTGAAAGTACAGCTGTCATTTCATCTTCCAGTGATGTCCTGTTCTTCAGGATTCTAGGCACACAGGGTCAAAGAATCTTCTGGAAAGTTCAAAGTTTCTGGATCTAAAGGGACTTTGTGTTTTGTACAGATGACCTCAGGGCCTTTTCCATGTGCTGTATTTTTCCTTTTTCCAGAAGAGAGTCCAAAGGCACAGACAAATGTGACTTGCACAGAGTTCAGTGGCTCCTCAATGTAGCTGGTGGTCCCCTGTGACCCTCAGAGACCCTGGCTGGGACTTCTGGCAGCCGGTTCCCCTTACTGGACTATACAAGTGTCCAAGCATCAGCTTCCAGCAGACTTGTGCTCAGAAACCTTGAGGCTTTCGCCCCCAGATGGCAACCTGCCCACGAATGAGTCGCTGTCAGACTCTGTTGCAACAATGAAATTTGCAAAGCCAATGTGAGCCCCCAAGGCGATACTCGAGGAAAGCCACTGTATACCTTCACCCTTCCATTGCACACCACACTTTTCCAGTCACTTTTTCTGCTCTTCTCCTGGCCATTTGTTTCTTTCCTTCCTCAGTGGCAACACACATTCTATCAGCTCCATACTCACTTTTCATCTGCTTGTTCCAACATCCCCAGAGTCCTGAGAGCAAGCTCTGTTCTGCTTACATCCAGTTGTCATTTCTTAGTGGCAGGCCTTTTTTTTTTCTTTTCTAAGAAGAAACGAAGAAAAGGCAATTTCTGTACAGTGATTTTGGGAACCTGGCAGAGGGGACCCAGGTAGCTCATGGGTTTACCAACTACTTTTCCATCCTCTTTCCTCTTGCTGCGTAAGAACAGATAAATGTGGGGTGTCCTCCACATCGGGACCATGTGTCCTGTGAGTTTAACACGTGCTGGAAGAGCAGGGCACTTGTGGGACATGTGAGCATGGCCGGGCTCTGTGTTGGGCGTGGTGCCCTTTGCTTAGCTCCAGAAGCTGGCTTTGAACGCCGTTGGAAGTTATGTTTGTGAAGCATACTTATCACTGGGGTTTTGTTCGGCTGTGTTGCGTGCGCCATGTTTTCTTCCCTGGATGGAACTGGCTTGGACTTGTCAGCCACAGGCAGTAATCATTGGGAGTAGCAGGCCAGGCAGGGAGAGGTGTGGATGCTCCAGAGCCATTGAGATCGGAGGAAAGCCCTGAGCTCGGGCTGAGCCCAGTTGTGCGGTCTTGACCTGATTTCTCACCGTGGAGGTTCCAGAAGCCATCAGAGGCTTGCAGCTTGATCCATCCTCACAGGATAGAAGAGAATTGACTGGTGTTTCCTTTCATTACTTTATCTTCATTCGTTATGGAAGGAATAAAACGCCATCCTATACCTGGCCTGAAAGGAATGGAAAAAAGTGTGTATGTGTTATCCTGTACTAGCACAACTTTTCTCCATTCGGTTGATCTTTTTATATGTATATTTTACTTTCTTGTACTCCTAGTATACATGTCATCTGGGTACACCGTTTTTTACTTACCAGTCTATCAAAAACGTGTCTCCATGTTACTACTCAACTGTCGTCACCGACCTTCCTATTGGCTGCAAAAGAATCTCTCCAGTGATTTGCCAGTGCATTCTCTTGTTTTTTGTACCTTTTGGTTTCTCTCAAGTTGTATCTCTTATAGATAACATTGCAGTGAGTATCTTCACACACATGGCTTCCCTGTTTTGGATTATTTCCTAGGATTCATCCCAGAAATGTGATTACTGGGGCTTGATACATATTGTCAAATTGCTTCCCGAAAGGGTTTTACCAGGTTTATTGCACCCTTGCCAGAATTCAGTATTATCTCTTAAAAAGTTTTATTGATTTAACAGTCAAAAAGTTGCTTTATTTTATTTACATTTGCATTTTTTCAATTATTTGAAAGATGAAATCGTTTTCATTTTCTTTCTAACCGTTTCTGTTTTGTGAACTGTTTACATCTTTTGCCTATTTATTAGCTTTTAAAGTTTTTTGGACAAATTTTAGGTATTAGCATTTTTATATAGTGCTCATATTAACCCATTTAATATTTCTACAAATATTTTCCCATGTTGTTTGCCATCTCATTTGGTTATGATTTTTAAAAATTTGCTTTGTTAATATACATTCAGAATTTTAACTTATCCAACCTCTGCGTCTTTTCTCTACCACTTCTCCAGTGTCACGTCCTTCATCCACAAATTTGATATTCAATTCTAGGTTTTATTTTTATTTTATTATTTTATACTTAAACTTTTAGTTTTATCTGTAATTAGACTTTTTGTACTAAATGTATCTGAATTGATTTTTAAACTACAAATAGTTGTTATAATGCCATATATTAAATAATCCTCAAAATTTTTTAAATGATTATTTTACTTAAATTTTTTACATAATGTTATTGGTCATTTCTGGGCAATTTGTTGCTTCAATGATATAATCTTTTATTCCTGGGTCAGGCAGGACAGCATGGTTTTAATTACTACTGCTTTGTGCTATACTTTAATATCTGGCAGCCCCAGTACTCCCTTACTATTGTTTTTCTGAGTTGTATTTAATATCCTAATCTGTCGTTCTACCAAATTAAATTTTAAATATTTTATCAAGTTTTCTATCAAAATAATTATTTTCACATTCTGATTGGATTTGCATTAGAGATGAGTCTAAAATAGGTACCTCTTATGGTGCTAAATTTCATGCTGAATGTATTTTTTTTAGTTTGCAAAGGAAATCCATGTTCATTATGGAAAACATTGGTAGCCCACCTATGACCTTGCTGACAGTTTAATGGCGACTCTTCCAGTTATGTGCATATTTACCCTTCAGTATCTTTGGCAGCTGGAGTTCCCTAGCCCTGCTTCACTTTCAGTGTGGAGGTCAGAGAGGGAATCCATGCTGAAGATTCCAGATGCCATCTGACCCATCTGCAGGAGCCGGACACAGGGACCAAGGAGTATAGTTGCGGTCACTTGGAGAAGGCGCGGTGAGATGGCCAAGGTCATCCTGTCCTCTGGGCACTGGTGGTCTTTACATACTACTCCTCTTGAGGATGCTCTTGAGAACATCAGCAGCCCCACCACGGAGCTCCATCTGTGATGATGGTGGCTTTGTAGCAAGGAATTACCTGCAAGACCTCTATCTCCTCTGGGTTCAGAGGAGCTGTCTAAGCAGATTGCGCAATGCGCTGATATGGTAGAACTGGGCTCCCCGAGCCTAGGGGCCGTGCCTCGCTGTCATGTCATCCTTCAAAAGCAGAGCAGGTGTTGCCCTCAGGCTGGTGCAGGATCTCCCTGCATGCCCTTTCCTGGGGGGCTTCCCAAAGCACTCGGCCTCTAGCATGCTTTCCTAGCCTCAGCTGCCAGCCTGCCTTTCTGCAATTCCACTTTTGCTGCCTTCCCTTCGGGTCACTTCCAGTGTAGGCTTCCATCTTGTTCCCTTCCCACAGAAATTAAATGATGACCCTTCATATAGCTCTTACTTTCCATCTGGGATGATTTATTTTTCTGCCTGAGGAACACCTGGGTCTGCTCGTTTTGAATTCTCTTATTATTTGTCTGAAAATGTCTTTGCTTTGACTTCATTTTTGAAGAATATTTCAGGTAAAGAATTTTAGGCTGGCAGCTACTTTTTTTCAGCAACTTGAAAATAATTACTCTACTGTATTTTGGCTTTCGTTGTTTCTATTGAGTCTTATTGCTCCTCTGAAGGTAATGTGTCTTTTTCTGCAGTGGGGTTTTAATCCCAGGTGTTTTTGTTTTTTAACTTTTTATTATGGGAGCTTTTGTACATATGCAAAAGTAGAACAGTATAATGACTCCCTGTTATCCATGGGTAAGCTTGTTTTATTTATCACCTGAATTCTGTCTATCTCACCATTATTTCGAAGCAAATCCCAGGCATTATGTCAGATCATCCATAAATACTTCAGTTGTAGCTCTTAAAAACAAGAACTTTTTTAAAACACCACCCCACAATATGTTATCACACCTGAAAAACATTGTCCCACATATATTTTTAAACTTTGCTCAAATCAGTATCTAGGCAAGGCACAAATATTATATTTAGTAAGTTTCTTATAATCTTTAGGTTTAACCACCCACTTGATCTTTATCTTACAATTTATTATTTTTATTTGTACTATTATTTTGTTTGCTTTATTTCATTAGTTTCAGGTGTACAAAGCCACGTAATAATTAGACATTTACACCCCTCATAAAGTGATAACCCCCCCGCCCCCAAGCTACTACCCCTCAGACATCTTGAAAATGTTTGTCCTATAGGAATTTTTACATTCTGGATATTGTCATTGGACCCCATGGTGTTATCTCACACATTCCTCTGTCTTGACTGTAAACTCGTAGATATACAGACTGAGTGAAAGTAATTTTTTATTTGTTTGTTTGTTGTTGTTTGGTAAGAATAGTCCCTAGGTGGTCGTGTGTTCTTTCTACTGAGTCCCACTGGGAAGGGAAGCAAAGTAGGTCTGTTTGTCTGTCTTATGATGCTCAGATTGGTTCGCTTTTTCAGGTGTCGTTAGCACTTGTCCGTCTACCCAGTTTCATTCAAAATGCAGTTTTTTCACCTAATGCTTATCAGCCAGTGATGCTCCTTGACTAAAGCCCATTAGTAGCGAGTTTTTTCACAAAATGCTTGGTTAGCCTGAAGAGCAGTTTTGAAAGGAAAGGAGACGTGCCTGTTTGCCTCTTTTATGTACCTATTTTCCGAATAATGAATTGGTTTTCTAGTATCCTCCCAGGATGACCCATGAATGGGTGCTTTAATATTATCATGAGGCATCATGTGTCTCCGTCTTTTGCTATCATTATTGATTTTGCTGCTCAAATTGCCTCATCTCGGGCCAGCGGACTTTCATCCCCTGGACTCCTGGGTCCTTTTCACACAGCCCAGATCGTCCTGGGCAATGGCTTGTCCTTCTGATGTGACATGACGTACATTTCTTGCCCCAGAGCTGGAATTAGCCAACGTAGCATATAATACAGAATAATAGCATATAATATGTAATGTATACTTTCCATATACTTACACATACAAGTATGTAAAATAGATTAGGAATAGGAATTCCAATATCATTACTAATGATATGAAAATAGTTTACTTTTCTTTAAGGTGTGTAGCACAAGAAATGTACAGTCCAAGTATTGTGCTTTGTACACCCTTGGGATGGCTCCTCCTTTGTGGCTAAGTCTCCATTTGATATTCAGGATAATTTCATTTTGTTCTTGATTTTTTTAGTGGTTGCTCTTTTGTTTCATAATGATGTGTTTCAAATATACTAAATGGATATTTATAGAGTGTTTTCATTTCTGACCCTCTCCTCGCTACAGGACACCATCCTTAGTAGTTTCTTGTTTATCTACGTCGTTACTTAATTTCTGATATAAGTAAATACACACATATTTTTATTCCCCTCCCATCATTACTCTTAATTAAATGGTGGCATTATGTACATACTTCCTTTTTTCAACTTACTTTACATTCTGGAGATTAGTGTAGAGCAGCACGTAGGAATATTTCTCGTCATTTTTACCTCTGCATTGTTTGGGTACAGCGCATTCAGCCAGGCCCTTGTTAACTGGCATTTGATTGGTTTAGCCTTTTGGTGTGACAGGTGGTGGTGCTTCAACACACATCTTCTCGTAGTTGTTGTCCAGTGTACCTTTGTGAGGGATTCTCTGCAGTGAGTAGATTGAAAGACAAGTGCTGTGCATTGTTGGGAAATAATACCCAATCCCACCCCCTAGGATCATTCAGCTGCTCATTCCCACCAGAAGTAAATGAGCATTTCCTCAGTCTTCCCACCATATCGTGTTGCCAAGCACATGTGTTTTCCTAACCTGTCAGGTGAGAAACGCCATCTCAGTGTAATTGTGGATATGTAGGTTGTGGGTATCGTGTTCATTTGTTTCTACAGTGCTTGGAGTTCATAACGGTTTGGAGAGTCCTCAGACGGGATCTCTTATTATTGCTTCTCATTCCCTTTCTGTCCTTTTTCTGAAACACAGTTGCTGTTATTAGACCTTTCCATCATACAACCTGTATCTCATAGGCTATTTGTTGATTTGTATTTTCCACCCATTTTTTGTCTGTGTTTTAGCGTAGATCTTACCTGAAACATCTTCTATTTCCATTTTTTTGTTTTGTTTGTTTTTCTGTCATGTAATCTGTGGGTAAACCCAGGTATTGTGTTCTTAATTTGTTATGGAATTTCCATTCAGTGATTTTTGCTAATCAGAATCCCTTAAATACTCTTGATGGGTCTGTTTCTCTTGTCTTCTGTGGGGATAAGGGTGTCTTGGTCTATGATTATATCTTTATTTCCTGTGTCTGGATTTTTCTGAAATGAATGCCAGAGGTCATATGTTAAAAAAAAAAAAAAAAAAAATTGAGTTAATTGAGGATGTGAGTCAGGTCATCTCACTCCAGATAGGGTTTACTTTTTCTTGTCATTTCGTGTGTTTTGATAGTGTGTATATTTATATAGTAAGACCAAGCCCTTTTCTGTGGTAGTCAAAATGAACACGAAGGTAGTTTTGAGTAGGAAATAGATTTTTAATTGCATTTCTTAAACTTGTTATTTTCAGATAATTGTAGATTTTGCTGCAGTTAGAAGAAATCTCATACACCCTTTACCTAATTTCCTCCAATAATATCGTGCATAACTATACTATATCACAACCAAAAAAAATTTGATATTGATACAATCCATGGATTTTATTCAGATTTCCCTAGTTTTATATGCACTCGTTTGTGTGTCCGTGTGTGTATATTTAGTTTTCTTAATTTTATCACAAGTGTAGATTTGTGTGACCAATACTACAATCAAAGTACAGAGAGTTTCATCACAGGGTCCCCTGTGTCACCTTTTATAGTCACAGCCACTTCTCTCGTCCTCACCCTCTCTAACTCCGCGAATCTCTTCTACATCTCTATAATTTTTTTTTAAATTTCAGGAATATTATATAAATGGGATCACACAGTATGTCACCTTTTGAGGGTGGCTGTTTTCACTCCGCGTAATTCCCTTGAGAGCCATCCACGTCATTGTGTGTATTGACAGTTTTGTTTCCTTTTATTGCTGAGTACTCTTCCATGGTATGGATGTAGTACAGTGTTTTCACCACCGAAGGACAGTTGGGTTGTGTCCAGTGTGGGGCTGTTATGAATAAAGCTGCTATAGTCGCTTGTGTACAGGCATTTGTGTGAACATAAGTTTTCATTGCCCTTGGACAAATGCCTCAAGAGTACAATTGCTGAGTCATATGGCAATTGCATGTTTAGTTCTGTACGAATTTAGGAGGCTGGATTTTAAGGTTGCTGGGGTTGCATGTCGGAATGGAGACTTTGCATCCCCTCCTGCTTCAGCTGTGGACACCAGCCTAGAACCTGGGGTCCCCTGGTGTATGTTGACATGGAGAAGACGTGACATGCCTCTCATCTAAACCTTCTGTATTAGTGAAGACTCTTGATTACAGGCGTCAGCACACAGGCTCACAGCAGCTGAGGCACACAGGAATGTACCAGAAGGACTTTGAGGGCCATGAAAGGCAGCAGTTTAGCTGGGCATCTGGGGATAACCAGAATTAGTGTATTAAATGCTGTCGCTCCTCTGCGTCTTTGTGCGTGCAGGCTTCAGTCCTTCCTGCCACTGTCCCTCTTCCTTGTGGCAGGCAGAGGCCACATGCCACACTCAGTCTCAGGTCTCACAGCCCCCATTTTCAGCCAGAGATTTATATCTGACCCTTAGTTTGAGTTCTCGAAGTCCCTAGGTGGAACTCTAAATGTCACAGTGGGTCTAATGCCTCATACACAGCCCTGTGTAATCAGCAAGTGCCAGAGATGAGCGATGGTAACGAGCCAGTAACACCCCTTGTTGGGTCAGTCCACTATGAGAAGCTGACAGCTGAGGGGTACTGGCTCCAGGTCACACAGGGGCTCAGCCCCGAGCCACAATTGCCATGTGTCTGTTGCAGCTCTGTGGCTTTGCTTAATTGCCGTCCTTGTTGGGGAGGCAGAGTCACGCTCCCTGCTCCACCATTGCCGTTGGTGTGTACTGTGGATTATAAGTCTAAATAGAACACAGCAGGACAGTGTTCTCGGTCACAAGCCCAGTAAAATGCAGGCCATGAGTTATCTGTTAAACGGGGCCATTGGCAGTAGGCAGCTGTGTTGAGGAAATAGGAGCAGCCGGGCTCCCTCCGGCCCCCTCTGTGCGTTGTGTGTGCTCGCCGACCCTTGGCTGCGTCAGGCTCAGTGCCGGGCATGACTCTGGAGCAAAAGTCTGGACAGAAGCAGCAGTGGATGCCTGGAAAGCATGCATGTCCTCAGCGCCTCAGGGTGTATTTCATCCACTGGCCTGAGCTGAGTCACAGCTGGCCTCTGACAGCATCTCTAATAGACCCTCTGAGTTTGGACAGTTCATTATGTGCATTTCCAGTATGACCACTCCAGGTCTCTCCACTTTTGTTTTCTTTTTAAATCCTGTCAAGTGTTTGCTGGGGCCTCCATATCTGTGCAAGATGGGATATTTCCAGACACTGTGGGTTCTGTGGACCCTTCCTACCAGCCCCAGGGGAGGAAGCTGAGAGCTGTCCCTGAAGCCCTGGACGTTAGGGATCAGCCACCTTGTCGCTGGTTGGGACATAAACAGCTGCAGGTGGTCCCCTGGCCACCTCTGTCGCAAAGCTTTTTTCTGGCTTCACAGGATGTGGCCGTGTGAGACAGTGCTACTGGCCTGTGTGTGTCTTTATAAGAGAGATGGGCCACCAGCATTTGTCACAGAGCTTCAGGGTAACGTGCCCCAGATAAAGTCGGACAGAAGCCTCAGCACAGTGGGGCTCACACTGTGAAGGACAGGAAGGTGCTAACTGACGAGTCCCAGGTGTGATGTCTCTGAGGGCTGCTTCTCGGCCGCATTGTTGCTCACAGCCTTGTAGCCGCCGGCATCCGATGGGGTGATTAAAGGTGTGGCAGGCCTATTTCCCACTGAGCAGGGGTGCTGCTGACCACCTTTATTTAAGAAGAAATAAGGTCGTTCACGCAGCTGGCCCGCAGCGAGGGCTCGATGGTTTGTGCCGAGGAAACCCTGCTGGTGATCTGAAGTGACACTCGGCCCGCTGAGAGTTGATATTGGCAGACAGATTTCATGGCCTGTCTCCTGGCCACCGTTTGCTGCCTCGAAGTTGTTAGGGATATTAAAAACAGGGACAGGAAGTCCCAACTTGACAGGTTCAATTTGTAACGTGAAAGGCTCTGAGAAAAAACAAAATAAAAAACAAAACAAAATAAGGACCCAGCAGCGCCAGCCAAACCTGCTGACCCAAGAACTCAGCAAGAGCAGGAGAGGAGAGGGGTCTATTAGTGGCACGAGTGTCAAAAAGATCCCTGTGGGGGGCCTGGAGGCGACCTCCACGTGACACTGCGAGGCAGGCTGTGCTATTGGGGTCAGGACGCGTCAGAGACACGGGGCTCCTTTTGCTTTCCATGTGCTACTCCGGGTCTTTGAAGAAGCACAGACCTGGCAGGAGAGGCCTTTTCATGGAGAGACAGGACACTGCCAGCTGGAATCTTAATTTTATCTCCAAGGAGACATGAGTACAGGTGGGAAAAGAAGCAAACGCCTGCCTCTGACAAGAGCACTCTGGTGGCCTGTTGAACCTTGTCCCAGGAGACCCCGTATTTGCACTGTGCTGTATTTTATGTGAATTGCCCTCTCTTTAAATAAGGATGGTATCCACAGAACCATGACAGAGATTTGGGGCCAGGGAGAGGAGCCCTTTTAACACACAGCCTGTAGCTGTGTGCTGATGGGGGTTCAGGGTTCCTGTCTCATGCATAGTTATCCAATCAGGTAGCTATAACATATTAAGGAGCATTCCCACAGTGGGAGGAGGTTGGTGTGTGGAGGGGAACCGGCCCTGTGCAGCTGCATCGTGGGGGCCAAGGTGAGGAAAGGAGCAGTTTGGGAACACGTCCTACAGGCCCTCATTAATTAGCCGTGGGAGGTGGGAGTTGTGTCCGGGCGGGGCTGGAGGTGGGCTCCTCCAAATTTTCCACCAAGAGAAAGACTGTGTCACGCATCCTGCGCTACTTGCTGTGTCCTCAGGTGAGGATGGTTATGGAGACAGGGGGGCCAGGGGAGAGCTGGGACAGCCATTCACAATCATAGGACATCAGGGAGAGTGCAAAGGGTGGAGGGAAGCAAGGGGCGTTTAGGATTTAGAGTCTGTGGAGGGGGAGGAGGGGGCCGGAGAACACGAAGCTGGATGCTATAATCTTACCAAAGCTAAATCCATTGGAGTTGGGACAGCCTTAGTCTGAGATGCCCAGGTCACGGCAGGATGCGCTGACCAGGAAGTGCAGGTATGGAGCTCCGAAGCTCCGAAGTGGCAGCTCAGGCTGGTGAGCAGTACATGGTCTTGACAGTAACGCTTCATGGGGCCATCTCCGTGGGAGGGAGCAGAGAGGAGAGGCGACGTGGGCAGCGCAGACACGGGGGACTAGTCTGGAGCCCTGCGAGCTGCACCAGGGAAGGCCGTGTGAGGCAGGATGTGTGCTCGCCAAGTCCTTGTAATTACGCAACAGAGTAACAATCCTCAGGAACACAAACCCCCTCGCAGTCATGTCGACACCCCTCCCACCATCACAGTAATAACTTTTGGAATGCTCTCTATAGTTATGCTGTAGCATGTTGGAATATTGGAAACATAAACCAGACTCGCCTGGCATTAGCTTGGGGAGCCCTTGCCTTGAAAATCAGTCCAGTGACACAGGAAATGAGGGAAGCATTTGTAGAAGAAAGTGAGGACAGCTGTGAGCATCCTGTGGGAGCGAGAACAGCGAATCCTACCACCCATCACCTGCTAAGGTGCCTTCTTCTCTGCTCCCTAATCTGAGTTATTCATTTCAAGGCTTTGTTTATGTTTCCTTGAGGGGAAACAAGCACTATTTAATTAATCCCAGCAAACATAGTATTGGAAAAGCAATCATTCCCACCATGTGTAATAACCCGTCTGTAAGAAAACACATCCATTAAGTGTGAATCAGTGTGAATGTAAATACTATTATTAAGGTCAGATCGGTGCTCAGTTACGAGCACCATAATTTTAGTGTTTGCTTATGCATTCTTTGTGATTCCATGTTCTGTGACCCTAAAACCTTAATGCCCATATAAATAATGTCTACATGGTGATTAGTGCCCAAAATCACAGGTCAGCCTATCACGTTTCACAGATGAATCCCTTTGTTTGGGGTTAGTTTGAATCTGTGGCTAATTAGATAGTGAAGCCCCTGTTTTGAAATTTGAATGGTGATTATAGCAGAGGGCTCAATTTGTTTTCATTTTCAATAAATCATTAATTGAAATCTTTTCGTGAAATTATCTCTCATGGTCGAGTTAACGGGGAGTTTTCCTTTCTTTTTAAATGTGCTGGAGGATCCTTCAGTTCTCCTTGCATGAACCAAGCAACTGCGTTGACCATTGCCAACCAGGGAGCATTTCCCCCAGCCTCTGTCTTCCTCAATGGGCCCAGAAATTGTCTCGCAACTTAGATTGCTGCCTGTGTCTGGGCAGCATTGGAGGCTGGTGGTCTGCCCAGAGCTGGGCCTGGTTAAACCTCGTGAAGAGTCATAAAACCCGTAATTGGTTGATTTCAAGAGAAACATCTCGCACACTACTCTGGGTTTCTGTCCCAAGGCCCAGGGCCTGCAGTAGCACATGTCACGTTTGAAAATCAATTGGGCACATTTTTCAGAGCTTCCTGCACTTTGCAGAATGGATGTGATGGCCCTGTTCATATGAGAGAGGAGAAAGTCGACCAAAGGTGACAAAAAGGCCTGGTGATTGTTTCATCTATAAAGTAACTTGAACAGTGTATAGTTGTTCAGGGGCATGTGTGCAGCCAGCTAAGACATTGTTGTGGGATGATTTGTGGCCCCAAAAGATACGTTGAGTCCCTAACCCCTTTACCTGTGAATACAACCTTATTTGAAAATAGGGTCTTGGCAGATGTAATCTAGTTGAGATGAGGTCATCCTGAAGGAGGGTGGGCCTTGATCCAATGACTAGTGTCTGCATAAGAAGAGAGCAGGCTCAGACATGCACACAGAGAGGGTACTATGTGACAATGAGGACAGATTGGAGTGAGGTGTCTGCAAGGCTTGCCAAGGATTACCAGTGCTGCCAAAACCAAGAGAAAGCCATGGAACAGTCACCCGTTCAGCCATCAGGGAGAACACAGCCCTGCTGACACCTGATCTAGGATACCTGGCCTCAGAGCTATGAGAGAATACATTTCGATTGTCTTATGTCCCTTGTCACAGCAGCCCTAGCACACCAGTACATCTTCTCTCAGTGAGTCTGGCTGAGTCTTGATGGGACCACCCAGACCCATTCTGGCTGCTTTGGAAGGTCACGATGCTGTGCTCAGGTGGGGGCAGGACTTGGGCCGTGTATCTAAGTTCTTGGACCCAGACTCACCTCAACCAGGAAAAACAAACCTAGCATCCTGTCTCTTTCCTCCTGCCTTCCTGGAGATAGCATTATTAAAAAAGAAAAGTATGTGTGCAGCATTCTTTTCTCAAACTCCGTGTCCTTTCTCGGAGCATCCGTCCTTTGGACACTGTTTCTCCAAAGCTGCTGCCCCACGTTAGTCGTGTTCCGACGGGAGGTGATCCAGGCAGAAAGGCCGGCAGAACCACAGCAGGGAAGGTGACCAGGGCACTCAGTGGGCTCAGCAGGTTCTGGCCTTCCTCTGAGGAATGTCCCATGGGCTGGCAGCAGCCTTGGGTTGGAGCCGATAGCAGACACTGCAGGCTGTGGCACACAGAGCACTTGCCCCACCTGAGCTCTTGGGGAAGCCAAGTAGAGAGCACAAGGAAGGGGGAAGCCGGAGACCAGGCTGGAAGCCCTCGGTCGCACCGTGTGCTCCTCTTGGCAGCTTCTGTCCATCATCCATCCCCATTGTTCTGTGCTTTCCTGATAATTCACATTCTTTTCTGAGCTCCTTGGGAAAAGCCACTGGTAGACTGGCTTTGGGTAAAGACGGCTGGAGCGGTAAAGGTCATTCATTGTGTTCTAGAATGGGGGACCCCAGAGAAGATAGCAGGGACCTAGGAAAATGGGTAGATGGTGGCCCGTTGGGGACCACCCCCCAGGAAGCTGGGTTAGGATGCAAAATAGAGGAGAGCTGCCCCCTCCCCTTCACAACGTGGACTTGGCCAGTCACGCTGGTGCCAGCGGTTATGGTCCAACTTGGTTTTCCTTTTCAGGCCCTGGCACCCCTTATATATGTGTTTTGAATTCTTTCTGATGGTCCCTTGTTTTCGGGCCTTTCTTTGCCCACCAGTCACTCCCCCAATGGCTGCCCCAGGCTTGGCCCCTCCTTAGTCCTCCAGGCTGGCCTGCCTGTCCTGCGGGCACCATCTGACTTTCTTTGCTTTACTCTCTTTGCTTTGTTTCCCTTGAGTTTCTCCATCCCTTCTTCCTGGCCGTGTTGAAGGAGATGGCAGCCATGTGCAGCCCCCCACAGAGCCAGGCCGGCACGGGGCCGGGCACATCCCCTCACTGCCATCTCCAGAAGACGTACCAACTTTTCCTGACTTCCCAAGCTTGGTCAAGTCCTCCAGCTGTTTGAGATATGTCAGAATCATACCTCCCCTGGGGAGAGGAGGCGGTGTTTCCGTCTGAGCAGAGACAACACACATCTGTGAGGTCAAATCGCACAGATTTGAACTGTGAAGCTTTTTTCCAGTTCCGGTGAGAGGCTGGAGTTCATTCCTCAGCGGGCGCGGGGCCTGGGTTTCTGCATCGCTGGGATGCAGGGGCCAGAGTGCCTATTTCGTCCAGATCAGAGGGTTAACAGCTGCGTTTCTCCAAGGCCGCTTTATACACGAGCACGGTTCACCAAGAGCTTTCAAAAGTAAATTTTGCTTCCTTTGAGTTCCTAGCCATGTGTATTGAAAGGACCCAAATATTTGGTTGATTTAACAAACATGAGCTGGTGACGCTGACTGTAATGAGTACTGTACTAACATGTTTTCCCCCGGGGCAAAAGTTAGGTGAATGACAGACGTTTGCAAAACAGCTTCATTTTGTGTGTTCATCAGTGTGGGATGATAATTTCTCAAGGCTGGTGGTCACCTGTGAAGACGTCCATTTGGTTTCAGTATTTGGAAAAAAAGAAATGGACTGTGTTGTGGGCGAGGGTTTATGTCGAATCAGTGCCTTCAGCGCCCATGAGTGTGAGCTGTGCAGCAGGAGCCTGCTGCCACCACATTGCTGCATTCGCGGTTGGTGGTGGTCTCGTGCATGGCCCTGGGGTGAGCATGCAGGGTCCCGATCGGCAGGTCTCACAATCCAGGGTCCCCCGGGCCCAGGTCCCTTTCCGGCCCAGTTCTTCTCCACAGCCTGTGCTTCCTGACCTCAGTCTCCCCTGGAGGAGTCCAGCGGCCTCCACCGCGTGACCACCTGTGAGGGAGGTGTGAGGGGAGCGGTGTGCTCGGCACCCCTGAGCAGACCAGATGGGCCCGAGGAGCAGGGAGGGCACCCAGAGGCCATCCCTGTGGGGCCAGAGCTGCTCGTGGAGGGAACGCCACGGCCGTTCTATAATTCTGTCAGCTCTGCCTGCCTCTGAATGCCAGGGTGGCCGCTTCCTAAAGTCAGTGTGAGGACAGCAGAGCCACGTCCCCCGAATCCATTCTCATCCGGTGATGTGTCGGACGTCCAAGGCGTTGTGTGGAAATTGTGGCTCAGAGAATGGAGAGCTGAAGGGGACAAGTCCAACGATTTTGTTTCCCAAATGTATTACGTCATTCGAAGTCGTTATGGTGAATGTTCACAGTTTGTAGGAACACCACCCCACACACCGGTACCGCCTTTTCTGAACTCTGAACCTGAAGGAGGTGTGTGTGATGCCAGCTCTGTGCAGTGACAGTGCAGGTTGGAGGTCGCTAGGAAAGCTGCATTGTCCTTTACATTTCTCCTTTCACACCAGGCTGATAGGAAGTTTTTTTCACCAGAATGAAACATGATCAAATCTTGTGTTTAAGTTTGCAGTAAAAGTCCAAAACACTATACAGTGTCAAAAAATGATTCTGGCACTTGCGAAAGCGACAAGGAAGGCTGTTCAGGAATAGTGTGTTAGGTGTCAAGGCCGTTGCAGGAGCAGAGAGATCAGGCTCAACTCTGGACACCGCAAGGACAAGTGGGGATTTACAGCTGAGGAGCAGGGTGGGGGGTGGATGAGTCAGTGGATGGAAAATCACTAAGAGGGGCATCGAGAGTCCACCGTAACGGCATTCTTGCTGGTTGTGGGCCAAGGGTTTAGACATCCACGGTGAGCGATGGAGGAATTTGATCAGATAGCTGTTGAGGGCGGGGATTCTTTCCAGACTGACTTGGCAGGATTCTGGCTAACACTGGGCCATGAAGTCCGCTCAGGAGTGGGCACTCAAGTCGAGGCCCCGTGGAGAGCACAGCTCAGAGGAGCCCGATGGAAGTTTAGTCAGTGAGAGAGTTTTTGTCAGCACTTGAGTTAGTCTCATTGTTCAGTGGTTATTGACCATTGATTTGACGATAGGGTTAAAAAACAAATCAGTGGAGGATGAGAGAGAGGGTACATCGAATCGCAGTGCATTGAAAATTGCAACGGTGGGGCCATGTGCAAAACACAGTGTGGACTGCAAATACCAAATTATAATGGTGAGCCCCTGAAATACGTACCATCGTGTACACCAGTTTTACCGCAATAGAGAAAGCAACAAAAACTCTGGTGTGGGTTCATCAGCAGGAAGGAGTCACTCTGGGCCAGCTTGACACGGGCGGAGTCCATCGAAGAATCTACTTTGGGGACTGTTCCTACAAGATTTTTAGCAACTTGCCAGACAGAGAGCATTTGAGAGTGGAAAGTAGATGGGGCTGACGGAACAGTGTGTGCAAAGCCTCAAGGAGCACAAAACCTCCTCACCTGTCCTATTGGGGTGCAGAGTGCCACCTGGGCCCCAGGGGTGTGGGACAGTCAGGAGTGAGACTAAGGAACAGGCCGAGGGAACCTCTGCCAGTAAGAAAACATGCATCAAAACTGTGCTATCCTGGAAAGCATCACCCTGTGAACGGGGTGATCTTAGTGGTCCTTCAGAAACTAAATTCCTCTATTCTCTATTATGAGGAGCAAAATGCTAGTGTATTTTTGCATTTCCACTCACCATATCCAAAAGGAAAATATTAGTTTCCTGAAAATTGTTGTATTCACTTGTGACTTTGAATTAAATTGTACAGCCTTCCAGAGTAGATAGAATCTTCCCCAGTGTGGATAAACCAGAGTTTGGTGATTAACTGAAAAAGTAGAAGCTATTTTTATGATCATCAAACACTTTATTTTTATATAAAACACGTAAATGAAAAATTTTTTTACTTTTCCTTTTTGTTTTTTATGTTGTTGTTTTTTGTTTTGTTTTGTTTTTCTGTTTTATGCAGGGCCAATGCCTGTTTTTGAACGTGGTTCCTCTGATTAAACATCATAATACATAGTCAATCAATTCTAAGATTGTTTAAAGCAGAGTTAAGAGATTTTCACATTTTCTTATTTTCCCCATTGTTTCACCCATTCCCAATTTTGCAGAGTTTTTTAAGCGACTTATCTTTATAATCTTTCTAAAGCATTCAATTTAGTTTTCCAAAAATGGTTCTCCCTTTTTGGTACTCATAATTCATTGTTTCATATCGTATTTAATTACTCAACTGCCCGTGGGATTGTGCGCTCCAGTGAATGCTCTCAGATGCTCAGATGTCTAGAAAGGAGCGTGTGACCTCAGCGGTCAGTGTGCCTCTGACGCTAGCAGCATATTTTATCGAGGCTCTACAGAGCGCTGGCAAACTCAGGAACTTATTTTCCTGGAAATGACTTAAGAGGATTTCCACTGTACCTGAGTCCCCAACACATGCCTCGCCCCATGCGAGGTCTGGAGGGGAACACCTCTGATACATATGACCTGGTCGCACCCTAGGGCACACAGTTTAGAGACACAATGGCAGTCTGTAACAGTGCGAAAAAGGAGATGTGCCCTCAGGGAGATAAGACAAGGGGTAGCAGTGACCATGCTCTAAGCCTCAGAAACCGATCCTCAAGAACAAAATCTTCCGTTAGACTGGCAATCTATTTGCAGTCAGAAAAGAATCAGAGGGACTGCCTTTAAGAGGTAGAACTAAGATGGCCATTTGCTGTGGCATCTCTCTACTGAGGTAGACATTTACTGATTTGTTTTATGTAGTTGATTTCAGAGGTCGTTTTTTTTCAGAGCAGGGTTCCTTTAATCAAGCCATAGATCAGGCCCCTGACCTTTTCTCTACTGGGTTGACCAGATGGCTTAAACCCAGGATTGTGGCCTCTACGTACCCTGTTTCCCTGAAAATAAGGCCTACCTGGACAATCAGCTCTAATGCGCCTTTTGGAGCAAAAATTAATAGAAGACCCAGTATCATATTATATTATATTATATTATATTATATTATATTATATTATATTATATTATATTATATTATATTATATTATATATCATATCATATTATACCCGGTCTTATATTATAGTAAAATAAGTTCGGGTCTTATATTAATTTTTGCTCCAAAAGATGCATTAGAGCTGATGGTCCGGCTAGGTCTTATTTTCGGGGAAACACGGTTTTGAAGCAAGGTGATTGGCGGTTGAATGTTTTATGTGGTTAGCTCAAGTACATTTTAGATATATATTTGATTTTGAGTTGCTGTATGAACTTGAAAAACCTCAAAAGTGGTTGTCAGAAATATTGTACAAGTACTTCTTAGGGACATGTCTCCATGTTCACTTATTTCATCTAAATGCATTCTGGATGTTTTGTGCTGTTTCAGAGCCACTGGCTCACATGTTCAGGACCAGCAAATGTGGGTGTTCATCTTAAAACCTGGTTCATAGTTGCATGTAGAAGCACAACTTTGGTATTTACGGGCTCTTAGGGGATTCAGGAGATGATTGCCTGAAAACATTTGTGTTGATAGGAATGAGATTTTTTTTTTCTTACATGTTGTAGTTTGTCCTAAATTCAAAATTAAGCCTTCTCTCTCTGACTTTGGCATTTTCTGATCTTAGGAATTTATGAGGCAACCATGTTTTGTTTATACTGACTACATTATGGGAAGCTTGGATAACTGTTTAGGGGGCTTTTAAATTTATCTCAATGTGCTCGATTTTCAGCTATTATGAAATTAAACCAAACGCAAAGCGATGGGAGGCATTAAGATTGAGGTTTGTGAATCTGAACATCTTGATTTCTTAAAAGGAATTTCACCACAATCTCTCTCTGGATAAGAATTTTCAAAAAATATTTACATGTATTATGTGCAAAGTGTAACAGTTAAATAAGCCATAATTGAAAAGATGCAATACACCGACAATAATTTGGGAACCGTTTTAGGATTAAAAGTAAGGTCTATTTTTAAGAAAATTTTTCACTATAGTTTTTATAACATTAGCCTGATAACTTCATTTGATAACTTTTCAAAGTATTACTTTGACAGTGGTTGAGAAAACCCACTGGAACTGTGCAAATCAGATTTGTGGTCCTCTTATTTTTCTAGCCTTTCATCACTTTGAATATTTAAGGCTTCTGTGTTGACAGCTTTGTCATTTTATGAAAGATAGATGGAAGTCCTTCCTCCTTTGACACACGTTTGGGCATCAAGATCTCCCTACTGTGCAGTGGCATTCTAACACCAAGTGCGACATCGCCACGTTTTGCTATTTTACCTTTCCAGTATCTGCACTTTCTCTGCGGGACCATCCACTCTTCCCTGTTCACCCTCATCTCCTCTGAGACGATTTCCATCTTAATCTGGTCTCTAAAAGTTGGCACCACATCGTCAGAGGAAATTCTCGTGTCCAGTGCATGTCTGCTATAGCAAACAGTGCCCAACTGGGAAACAAATGTGTTCAGCTGCCAGGTCCTGAGGGGTGGCATGCATGCTGGTGCCCCTTCCACAGGCCTGGCCTGGAAAGTGGAAGCCAGACACCCGTGAGGCCCCTGCTGTAGCAGTCCTGCCCTCGGCGGGCCCGTCTTCTCCTGGGGGGACACCCCACTCTGAGCCTCTCTCAGCAGAGCTCCTAGCAGCCATCCTGCGTCTCACAGGCCTCCGTTTATGCTGCTTTCCCCACCATCACTTGGAGTGTCTCAGCACATCACGGGACAAATGCCACCATCTCTGAGACATCCTGCTGTCCGGGCATCACTCTATGTCGTTTGTTTCTTGCCACTTGTGGTGTTCTCACGGGAGCTCCTCCTCTCACAAGGGTCCCTCATCTTTTCTGCCACTTGTTGCCCTGGAGATGTCACAGCCCAGAAGGTGAAGCTGTTTGGGGAGGCAGGGCAAACAGTCTGGCTGTCTCAGTAAACAGACCCATGTGGCCATGGGACGGCCACCTGGTGGGCGGGTTCCACTTAAGACGGCCATTTCAACCAGGAGGAGATCCCTGGGGAAGCGTGTGGCGTGTCATGTCTACCTTCTTGTGGCCGAGGTGGCTCTGTTTCTAGCAGCCACAGACTGTCTCTTATCCGGTCCTGTTGGCTTCATGGTTTGTAGAAATTCAGGAAGCCCTCTTGATGTTCTCTCCTGGCGTGGCAGCATTGAGCTTACGTTTCCCTTTGTTAATCCTGACATTGTAGACCTGATGGGAAATGGTCTGTGTGCTAGGCAGCCTGCCAGCGCCCCTCCAGTGTGGGGTCCTGCCTCCTTATTGCTCATCCCTGGCCGGTGGAGGTGACCTGGGATGCTGGCCCAGGTCTCAGTCTGGGATTAGCCACATCTTCCTCCTCGTTACACAGCTGCGGCCATGTTTTTCGGACCGTTTCCAGGGCTTGTTGGAGCCAGTCTCATGGAGGACTTTCTTGATTTTCAACATTAATATTTTTTAATCAATAAGATGACTCACAACATTAAAAATTTCCTTCACATCTTATGTTCTAGTTCAAAGGAATACTGTGTTCTGCATGTTCTACTTAGGTCCTGGTGATAATTAAAACTGAGAACTAGACCTTGGAGTTTTCTGTGACCGGGAGCCTGTGGCATGTCGTATCCCTCAGCCACCTGCCTTACCTTCCTAACATGAAGAGGAAGCAACTTCCCTTGGGAAATGAAGGAAATGGGTAGGGAGCTTTCCTTCAGTAGCTGATGGCCAGATTTGCTAGAATGGCCGGCTGGCGAGTCAACAGGTGAACTTTTTTGCTGTGTGGTTATGGATTTGTTGACTGGGAACAGCTTTCCGGTTTATATAATAGAAATCTGATAACATATCTGTATTACTTAAACTATGTATTTTGTAAGTGTTCTCAAAGCAAGGCAGTAATTTGTAACAGAAGCAGAGTATGTAGAAATGGTTCTCATAAAAATGTTCTTGAAATTGCTTTGCTTGCAGCTACTGAGGTTGCCGTAAAGAAAGATTTCTCATGTTGGATTTTCAAAGCCAGAGGAGTGGTCATAGAGAAGGCGAGGGACAGCCTGATGATTTAAGAGCAGTTAATGCCTCAGTTGTCGTGAAATAGAAGGAAATAGACTCCAGTCGGCTGCTAGAACACATTACTACAATCTCTTAAGGCCACAAACTAGGAGACTGATTTATCTCCTGTTCTGTCTTATTAGATGGCAATCAGAAGAGCAGAAAGGATAGCCAAAGCCGGTGGCAGAAGCTTTTACTCCAGGCCAAGCTCGGTGTGAAGCTTCCTTCAGAGGATTGCATTTCTTTAGTGTACAGGGGTTTGGATGTGATGGAACGAGAGCATGAATAGGCCCGGGGGACACATACTCCAAACTCTATTGTGCGGGGGCGTATCCTGGAGCTCTTATTAAAATGCGGATTCGAATCCAGAAGACCTGGACCCCTATTTCCAAGGCAGCTCTTCCATCCACACTTTGAGGAGCAAGATTCTAATCCATCCTTGCTGATTATAAACCAGCTGTCCTTTCCAGAGGGTCCTCTCTGTCCACCCCGATTCTGAGTGACCTCCGCACGCCCTCCCCTACTCAGCACGCCGTCCTAAAGGCTCACCCCTGCCACCACCGAGAAGGGGTTTTCTGTGTCTCTTCAGCGAGGCCCATTCCTTTCTTGTGTCATCCTCAGAGACGAGAAAGAAGGTCCCCTGCCTTTCCTGGGGTGGCTCCAGGATTTACTCCAGCTGCTTGAGTTCTTGTTTCTTTTCCAGCTTTCCTCAGGCTTGAGACATCCTGCCTCCTTCCCTCAGGGTCCCAGGCCTTGAGCAAATCATTCTGTAAGACGCAGTCTTGGGCCTGGCCCCTGATATGCTCTCTGATGTTTTGGGATGGTCTCCGTTTTGGCAGGCTATGATGACCAACCAATTGCATTCAATCTTTGCCAAGCACCCCTTCCCCCCACAGCAGACAAAGCTTTCCCAGTTTTACAGAACAAAAAGAGGTCAGTTAACTCACCTAGAAAAGTAGTCACTGAAGAACAGCAATAATGGACTTTTTGGTGCAGCACCAAAATCTATGTGTTGAAAATAACAAAACAGTGTAGTGAGCCCTTCCTGTGTCATGGACAGGCTGACTGGTTTAATTTAAAACTTTTTTAATTGTGGCAAAATGCCCATAGCACAAAATTTACCATCTAACACGTTTCTAAGTGCACAGTTCACTGGTGCTAAGTATATTCACATGTGTTGTGCCAGAACTTTTTCTACTTGCCAAGCTAAAATTCTATTCCCATTAAACACTGACCCTCCATTTTCTTCTCCCCCCAGCCACTGGCAACCACCATCCTACTTTCTGTTTCCATGAGTTTGACTCCTCTAGGTGCCTCGTAAAAGTGGAATCGTACAATATTTGCCTTTTTGTGACTGGCTTATTTCACTGAGCATAGTGTCCTCAGGGTTCGTTTGTGATGTAGCCTGTGTCAGAATTCCGTTCCTTTTTGAGGCTGAGTAATATTCCATTGTGTGTACACCATTTTTTGTTTATCGTCTCTGGACGATCGCTTGGTTTGCTTCCATCTTTGGGCCATTGTGAATAACGCTGCCATGAACGAGATGTACACATATCTGTTTAAGACCCTGCCTTTCAGTTCTTTTGGATACAGACCCAGAAGTGGGGTTGCTGGATCATGTGACAATTCTATTTTTAGTTTTTTTGAGGGACCACCATATTAAATCCCACAAGATCTGCCCCATTTTACATTCCCACCAATGGTGCACAAAGGTTCCAATTTCTCTACATTTTTACTAACACTTGTTAGTTTTCATGTTTTTTGTTTTTTTTTTTCATTAATAGCCATCCTTGTAGGTATGAACTATGTTTTGTTTTGTTTCTATTAAAATACCCAGGTTTCCTTTATCATCATCACACAAGTCTTCGGTCTATACTCATTTTATGTGTGAAGAGTCGTAGAGACGCTAAGGAACTTGTCCAAGATGCCAGAGGCAGGAGAGGGCAGACGTGGAGCCTGACGTTTCAGGTCTCCTGGCCTTTCTCTTCCCTTGCAGCATCCTGGCTCTCAGGAACCCATCAAGGAGACTTGAAGGGGGAATAAAAGGCAATGGTCTATTGACTGCTCAAGTTTTCTGAAGTTACAAAAATGACTGAGGTTTCCAAAATTACCCTGGGAAATGAAAACAGGTGTAGAGCGCTTCTTTAGTGCCTGAGGCCAAGTTAGTTGGAATGACCGGACGGCTAGGAAATACGTTATCAGAGCCTTTGTTAAATGAAATACTTCCTCCTGGAGTCCACGAGGTCATTCTCACCGTCGTGTGTTCTTGTGAGTTGCCTTGGAACCCAACCACCCCCTTTCAGAGGTTTACTGAAGATGGACGTTTTGGGCACAGTGGAGCCTTGTGGGAAGTTTACTCATTCACGACCCACACCTCATCCTCTGTCTGGTCCATTCTGGCCACCATCCTCTCCCACCTCCCTCACTCACCCCCGCCCACCTGCTCTTCCCCCTCCCCTCTAGTTTCCTTAGGAGCTACACTGCCAAATACCCTTTCTGAGATGGACTTCTGAGAGGGCAAGGACTTAGTCTACAGCTGAAGCCCCAGTTGGTGATTGCTGGGCCCTGGCTCACACGGGCTCCTATCTGGCATGGTTATGAATTAGTGCGCACATTTGAGCTATGTGTGTGTGTGGGTGTGTTAGTTTTCTACAGCAGCTCCCTCTGAGGTATACAATTGATTTGTTCTGTGAAGAGGTCTTGTGTGGAACTGATTTTATGTGGTGCATTTCAGAGCTCTGCACCCTTCAGAGAAAATGGCTTTTCATGCCCACGAATATTGAAACTGGAAATACTTCTCTTGACTCCGAAGCGTCTTGCACGCACCTGTTTTTACACTTTGGCTGATGAGCCTGCTCCTGACATGAAATTCCTCTAGGGAACTAGGTTATTGTAATCATGTCTATTTTTAATGCAAGCTGGAAACAAGAAAGGGCAGGCCCTAGGAAAGCTTTCCATTGGTGTGGAATATTTAGAGTTCGGTGCGGGGGAGTGTGTGTGTGTGTGTGTGTGTGTGTGTGTGTGTGTGATTTGATAGACCCTTTTCTCAACTACAAGCTGAAGAAAGGCGAAAGGAATAACCAAAGGCCAAAGCCACCAGCCACTTGGCCACGAACGATGGGTCCCTGAGGCGCATGCTGGACGAGCCCAGGGTAACCTGTGCCTGCTGGTTTCTGAGACGGGCATCGCAGTGCTATTGGGGAAAGTCCAAAACGTCTTCAGCAACGACCATTATAAATGGGTTTTGTTCAGTTGCAAGTTATTTGAATGCTCTCTGGCCCCAAAGTCGCTGCCTCTCCAAGTAATTTTGAATGTCTGTATATATAGGCAAAGCCACACATATTTTATCTCCAGGTTCCTGTTGAAAACTAGGAGTAACGACATAACAAAAGCCTTTTGCGCTCAAATTGATAGGGGCCAGCTGTGCCATGGAAGCACATCCAAGGGAGGCTGGTTTCCTCTCGGAAAGGACTGTGGGGGCAGGAACCTGGCCTGTCTCCTGTGAAAGTTCGTTGATGTGTGAACCCTGGCCTCACTCAGCCCTCCTAGGACTGGCCCAGGGGCTCGGCACCAGCATTTCTGAATGCGGACACACTCGAGTGGTTTGTTGCGTTCAGTCAGCATGTGTTGTGTCTTCACTTTGTGCACAAGGATTCTGAGATGAAGTCATTGGGCTCTGCGTTCAAGGCACTTTCCATTCAGATGGGCAGGTAGACATAGAACCCACGGAGACAGTGACACAGTGATGGCTGTAGAGCATGAGCAGCGCCAGAGGAGAAGCAAACCTGCGTTCCTGACCAGCTGGTACTTCTCAATCTTAGGGTCGGGCTGGACCAGCTCTTTGTTCCCTGTGCCAGTGGGATTATCCAGTTTTCACAATGGAAAGCTGCCCCCTCCTCCGGGAGAAAGGATTGGGATATGGTGACATGGAGTGTTGACAAGGAAAAATAATGAACACCAAATATACAGATAGGTACATCATGGGAAACGTGTCCTATGGACTGTTAAAAATAAATGGGAAAGATTTCATGGGAATGAGTCTGTAATAGGCTGAATTACGCACCCCACCCCCAAATTCCTGTGTTGAAGTCCTAATTGCCAGCACCTCACAATGTAACTCCATTTGGAGATGAGGGGTTCACAGAGATGGTTAACGTTAAAATGAGATCATTAGCATGAACCCGAATCCTGTACGACTGGTACCCTCTCAGAAAGAGCAGGAGGTTAGGACACAGACACTTAGAGCAGGAGGACCGGGTGAGGACACAGGAAGGTGACCTTCTAGAAGCCAAGGAGAGAGGCCTCCGGAGAAACCAAGCCTGCCCACGCCTTGATCTCAGATTTCTAGGCTCTAGAATTGTGACAACACACGTTTCTGTTGTAGAAGCGCTGGAGTCTCTGGTCCTTTGTTACGGCAGCCCTAGCAAACGACTGAGCCCTGCTATCTTCACCCGTGGTGAGGGCAGCCCCTGAAGTCACATCCGTTGACTCTCAGCACATCAAATGGCCTTCTGGACCAGCTGGGCACAGCAGTGGCGTGCTTACTCTTATTTAGAACTTCAGGGCAAGGATACTGATGGCCTGTATTCATCTAATGGTACCACAATATTAGTTAGCAGAGAGCCGGTGATAGTGATTTTTTTCTCGAAGTCAGAAACCGTGCTGAGAAAACGTTGTCTGTTCTTTTTGGCTCATTTTGGATCTTCACACTCATTTTGAAAAGAACATTAGAAACCAAAGGTTTTACTTCCTCCCTCCTCTCTTTTTCCTGTGAATATGGACACCCTCTGTCAGGGTTTGTTGTGTTCAGATGTGAAAGTGTTGCGTTCGGGTTGTTACGTTTGTGACGCCTTGGGTTTATATTTTTGGACCCTGGATGACTTGGATAAAGACGTCCACGTCAAAAGGGTGGTGTTGACAAGATACCTGAGTGTGGGCCTAGGAAACTGCGTTATCCAGTGGAAAAACTAAAGTGCAAAGATGGGAAAAGCACAAAAATGAGGCCGGAGTCGGCCGTCACCCACGTTGCCCTGGCAGCTCCCCCACTGCTGCCACCCAGACTTGGAAATAACCCCCCCCCCCACCAAGAACAACTCCCCACCCCGACCCCGAGGTCATGGGAAATGTCAGCGTGGAACACAGAAACTCGCCTTAAGTAATCAGATGCTTCACCCTAAACCTGTTCACTGGGCTGTCACTAGCTAAAGTGAGCTGACACTTCTGTGTACACTCTTGTATCCTTTTCCTGTTATTTCCCCACATTTGACAGACCTTAGTAAAGCTATTTTGAGACTTTGCTGACAGTTTTTCTGGGCCCACACTCTGTATTTCAGCCATTTCAATCTTAACTCTGTGACCTCATTAAGTGTGTATTTTTGTACAAGCCTGTGGGTATGGGTGCAGTGCCCGCTCTGTGTTCTTATTTAAAAACCCCAAGTTAAAAACAACCCAGGCTCTTTAGTGTTCTCTCTGCACGTCTGAGTTTGGACCAGGAGAGAAAGGCTTAGTCCACTACAGCCTTTTCCAAAATAAGCATTGAAGCCATGTTTTTTTGTTGTTGTTTTTTTGCCCCCTAAAACTTGATATAATATGAATCCTTTGATTTATTGGAATCGTGCAGATTTTCCTCTCTTCATTTGCTTGCCATGTAGTTACAGGTAATGTCAAATGGCCAACGCAGAGCCAGGTGTCTCGCTCCTCGGCCAGGGCCCTGCTCCTCTGACCACCCGAAATAATTCGTAATTACAGACTCGGCAGTGAGGTGGGGCGGCACATGGCGCGCACAGTGAGGAGCTCTGGTTCTAGTTCGTTTCCGTTCACTGGTAATGGTGGGAGGGAAGTTCTCCAAAGCCGCCCTGCGCTGCCGCTCCTGGATGGCAGTTGACATTAGGACATGTGTTGGCGCCATCTCCATCTCATGGGGCTTGTTTCCTTGAGACAATGAACTCTGCAGGCTTTGAAAATCTTACATGAAATCTTTCAAACTTCTGAACATGCCCACATATTCTGTGCATGAGATTCCGACGTGTTTAAATGACAGCAGCTGCCATGCAGTGGGGTACCCAGCGGTCTCCACCTTGGAGTTTGCCACCATTCGCGTTCCCACGGGCTCTGCTGTAGCTTTGCTGAAGGATGTGGAGGACAGTAGCCTCCGTGTGACACGGAGGTGGGGTCTCCATTGTGTAGCTGGCCACGTGTCTGGGGCACAGTGCCTGCTCGGCCAAGTAACCTTCCCTTTTCCCCCCTTAAAGTACATGTACACATGTGCGTAAGGACTCAGCTGATGGTGATTTGCTAAATTCATCAGGGTTCAAATTTAAAATGATAAATGAGATTCCATGTCATTTTTGAGGTGACATTTGTTCGCTCTTTCTCTACTCAAATGTTTATTATGTGCCTACTAAGGGTCACACAGAGTGCTAGGTGCTGGGATAGATGGCACCTAAAGCAGATGGGGACCCTGCTGTCAGAGCTGAGAGGAGAGTCTGTGGGGGGGCAGGCGCTGGACACAGCTCCAACCACCAAAGCCAATAGTGAATGACACATGTGACCCAAGCACCCTGACAGAAAGGCAGGTTCTACAAGAGCAGGTTATGAGGGACCAGCGGGGCTGGGAAGGCTGGACGCTGACACATTGCAAGGAGTGAAGCAGGTGTGTCCAGGCAGGAAGTGGGAGCCCTTCAGGGACAGGGCACAGCATACGCAAAGGCCCTGCACTTGGGAAGCCCTGAAAGCAGGTCACTGGGGCCCAGCACCATGCTCATCCTACAAGGTCATGTGTCAGGCCCCCAGGCCACCTTAGATAACACGACCCCTTCCCATGCCGTCCTCCAGCAGGAAATCAGCTTGCCCACGTTGGCCTCAGTGTGGGCATTGCCACATTTTTCAGGCATTTTGATGAGGACCCTTTGAGCCAGGTCCTGTTGTAGACCCCAGGACCCTAATGCTGGATGCGACTGACAACGCCTCTGCCTGTGTGGGGTTTGCCTTCTCTTTGGATGGGGGCTCAGACAACAATCCAACAAACATGTAACTCAATCGTGTCATGTCAGCGACTAATAAGTGTCATGGGAAAACGATGGTGAGGGGCTAGCGGGTGCCTGGAACGCTGTGTCAGCCTCGGCGGGTGGGGGGGTGGCGGGTAGCTCCCTTAGGGGGTGGGAAGGGGTGTCCTTGGCCTGAGGCTGGAGTGCTGAAGCAGCCTTGCCCCACCCCTGCCTCCTGTGGGCCACACAACACCATGCCTTCCCCAAGGATGAAGAAGGGGAGAAAAGAAACCTGAGAAATCACAGAGCTAAAACCAGCTGAGATCGCCAGGACCGTGAGCTGCAGACACTGATCACATCAGCAAGAAAATTGTTTCCATCACTGATTTGCTTTTCCTTTAAAGAGGACATTCAGTCATAGCTTCCCCATAAAATTGATTTATTGTGTGGAAATAATTTCCGTAGCAGGGGAACTAATTTGATTGTGTAGCATAAAGAAAATGTATGTGGGACAATGGGGAAGAATAGAGCCAAAATGAATCCAATATATTTTAATCTCCGCAACACAGATTATATTTTCAATTAAGAAGCTTAACTTGCGTGTGTTCGGCTGGCGGGAGCTTCCGGTGCACTTTCCACGTGCGCGTAGGGGGAGTAAGTCACTGGGCACTAAGAAGGAAGGCAGCCCTGTGATCACGCAGTCACCTCTGGTTAATAGCAAAGTCAGTGCACCCTGTCGTCGTGGCCACATTTGGGCATAAACATGGAGAATTACGGGCAATGGAAGTGTTGTATCAGTGAGCGTGACTTTCTCGATAGAACAAGGAAAGCCTGAGTTCCTTCCCCTGCAGCCCGAGCAATGCCTGGTTCCCTATCCCCATGGTCAGGGGAGAAGGTGGCCTTTGCATCACCACCGCCAGGCTCTCCGGAAGCACAGCAGAGTGTGGCCGTGTGTCTGAGCAGCTTAGCTTCATTAATGCGTCTCAGGAACATGGGCTTTGAAGCAGACGGACCTGCCCTTGGTCTTTGCTCCAGGCCCTGCTTCCCGCCTGTCCTCAGGTGGCTCACTGCTTGGGCCTCATGGAGCCCTAGGTCAGGGGAAGTCAGGACGCTCACCTTGGTCCACCTGTGTTGGTTCTCATTTCACCTTCAGTCAACCTGGTAGGTACATCCATAATCATCCATATTTTGCAGGCAATGGAAACTGCCCTTGGGCTTCCTCTGCAGGAATAGATAAGATGGCATCCCACAGCCATGTCCACCGAGGCCACGGTCACAGCTCCTCGTTACGTCCTCTCTCGTTCTTCCTCCCAGTAACAGTCTACTCAGCAGAAGTTTCTGGGGCCTGCCTTTGCCGAGTCTCACGCTGTGACTCACCACCTCCCTCTTTAGCACAGACATACAATTAGGAGACTAGCATGAAAGAAATAAAGGGGTCATTAAAAAAAAAAAAAAAAAAAAAAAAAACAACGGAGAAGGAATCTGGCAGGGAGACCAGAGGCAGATGTGGAGTTAGTTAAAAAAAAAAATCTATTTTGAGCCTTTCCAGAAGGCTGGGGCCGCCGACACGCAGAGGCCGGTGCAGACCGAGAGCAGTTGCGTAAGTAGAACAAAGTGCCTTGGGCTCCCTCCCACTCGGTCACGTGGCTGGGAGCATGTCAGGTTTGATACCATCCAATCAGACACCAGGGACCAGATGAAAGACCCAAAATGAGGTCAGAACCGGGATATGGGGGTGGGGGCTGTAAACCAGAGAACAACCTGAGAAATGGGCCCAAGGCAGCAGGGTGAGTAGCAGGTGTGCAAGCAGGCTGATGAGCCCAAACCCAGGACACGGGAAGAGCAGTGAAGGGCTGAGCAGCCACGGTGATGAGACGGCAGCTCCTGAACTCGGAATGCGTTCTCACACCACTCGTTTGTTCTGGAAGTATTTACTGGGCACTCAGTGTGGCTGGTGTGGAAACGAGAGTCAGCTCCAGGCCTAGCCTCAGTTCCCCTCTCCTTCCCCTCTGCTCCCTTCCCTCCCATCCTCCCCCCTCTCCTTCACAGGTCTGTCTTCCTCTGTCCAGAAGACATGTTACCATTTCTCTAGGCTCTATTCCTGGCCTCCATTTTTTTTGTTCTTTTGTTTTTTAACATCTCTCTTCCGTGGTGTCTTATCCTTTCCCAAGGGTTTGTTTCTACATGGACTCAGCTCCAGTTCCAGATGTATTTCCCACCCTGGACCTTTCACCTGATTTCTGACCTCGCTGACTCTCGGGGTCCCTGACCCTGAACCTTACTCCCCAGAGGAGCCTCTCTGAGCGCATCCACCTGGCTGTAAATATCGCTGTAAATGGCGCCTGCCACCCCATTGCACAAGGCAGAAGCCCTAGCCCTCCTCCACTCCCCCTTTTCTAAATTCAACCCATCACCGTTCCTGACTGATTCTGTTCCTGGCACACAGTAGGTGCTCAATCTCATTAAAAAAGTAGTAGGCGAGAATGACAGGCAATGGACATTGGCACAAATGTGATTTTTTTAAACCCAAGGTTGGCAAACTATAAGTGGTGAACACATAAAGTCAAAAGAAGAATATTTCACGACACACAAAATTTATATGAAATTCAAGTCTCAGTGTTCATAAATGAAGCTTCATGGACACGTAGCCATGCCCACTGCTTTGGGTTTCTCTTTGGCTGTTTTCCTTACAAGCACAGAGTTGAATCACTGTGAAAGAGACTGTATCTCCTGCAAAGCCTATCTCACTATCTGGCCTTTTATAGAAAGAGTTTGCTGACCCCTGCACTAAGCCATCCAGTGCGGAAAGTGCCATGTTAGTAAGGGATACGTTATTGACATGCTGTCATCAGCAATCAGCGATCGAGCATCAGTAACACTGTTAACTAAGAACCTGTTATGTAAGGAGGATGCATGAACTGGCTTCCCCGTGGACTCTGCCTTCCAGGAGGGAAACAGCGTCGTGACCGTGGTTGTGAAGCAGGAAGAAAAGAACCCTTGGGAGGTAGCTCAGGTGGCTGGCGATAGCCGGGAGAGATATACCTGTACTTGTGGGTATTTTGGACCCGTACAGCTGTGCTAGTTGCCAGGTCGTTTGATTATTTTAGTGTGGTGGGCAGAATAAATGGCCCCAGGGATGTCCATGTCCTCAGCCACAGAGCCTGTGACTACTGCAGGGGAATTAAGGGTGCAGAGGGAGTGTGACAAGCTGGGAAAGGCAGGACGACTGCGTCTTCCCCAGCGCCCCTGGCTCTGCTGACACCTCGGTGTTAGTCCATTGAGATCCATGTAGGAATTCTGACCTCCAGAACTTGAAGAGAATGCATTGTGTTGTTTTAAGCACTAAGTTGTGGTTATTTGTTACAGCGGCCCTGAGACATTAATGCACTTGGGAACATCGCTGGGTCCCTTTGGAATTTCCCACTGGAAAAAAAAGCCAGGACTCCTTTTGGTCCCCTCTGTTGATCCCATGTCAGCTCGGCTTTCCCTGTCCTCTGCTTTCCCTCATTCCATCCCGGACCAGACAGGGGCCCGGGTTCCCAGGATGTGTGCCTGTGGCCTTGGGGATAAATCAGCACAAAGCAGGACTACAGCAACCCTGTCTCGATTGCATCTGACATCTGTGGATTCTGTTCTAAATGACAGTTTCATAGAGATTTTCTTTATGTCAGTGCAAAAGACTGATTAGATTCGTTGCAGTTGGAAATGTTTGATGCCGTTTAGCAGGTTGGGCTATGGGACGACTCAGCCTGGAGACCTGAGAATAGTGTTTATTCTCTCACCCACCTCTGCTCTTCAGAAGGCTCTGCCCTCTCCCCACCCCCACCCTGAGCTCCCTTGGACTCTTGTTCCCCTGGCTCCCTGGGGCCGGGGCTTAGAGAGCAGAGAAAACCAGTAGTGGCAGAACTGCTGGTCTGGCCGGCCCCCCATGAATGCTTCCCCCAAGCCCTTCCCAGTCAGTTTCACAAATTCTGGGTCCTCCAGCTGTCATAGAGTCACCCCACATTAGAAGCCCCAAGAATCCTGAAGAACAACCCAGCCCAGCACTTACATGTAGAGATGGGAAGTCCAGTCACTTCCCACAGACAGAAAGTTCCACCCCCGTGACTCTCCAAGCCCATGTCCTCCCGTGCCTTTTCCACTTGTGGATGTAAAGTGGACAGTGAACCCTTTCCCAACAACCTTCTGGAGACCTGGGGCCCACCCCGCCCCGAGCGTGACACACCCACTGCAGGGCTTTGTGGCTGCTGCTGCAGACGGCCTGTGACATACTGTTTCCTGGCAAAGCCCGTGGTGTGACCTTCCGCGTAACCGCTCTGCCAAGCGAGTCTGCTATCGTGGAGTCTGCTCCAGTGTCGGTCCTGCCTCCCAGGGCGTCCTGTCCAGTTGGGCTGTCTCACGCACAGAGCTTCTGGGGCTTGAGCACAGTGTATCGCCTTCTATCCAGGTGTGCAGGCTCTTTGTCCGTAGTGAGATGTGTCTTCCAAAAGCCAAATAGCTCTAACGGGTCCTTCCGTGGTAACATCAGGCAGCTCAGTGAAACCTGTGGGTGCTTCCTGTGTGGGGTGCCTGGGTCCGGGCTGCAGCCTCCACCTTCTCCACCCCATGTGGCCGTGGGGTGGGAAGAAGGATGAACAGTAACTTGGCTTGTTAACTTGCTTTGTGCCTCCTGGCTGGGTAGCTTGGGCAAGTGCGGGCCGGGCGAATCCTTCGTGCCCCACCTGAACGTTGCAGAGAGTGATGAGAAACACGTGAGCACCTCACCCCCACAGAGTTGCTTGATCGATGTCAGCTCTGTTTTCCTCGCATGTGATGAGCAAGAGCCTACCTTTCTCCTCCTGTGTATTTCAGCATCTCAGCTGGTGTCCAGATGGCCTCAAGGTCACCGCATGTTTGAGTCTTGGGCCACTCCTCCGGGTGAGCTCTTGCAGAAGAGGTAGACAGAACCTGTACAGGGGTGCTGCTCACACAAAGTTGGGGCTGGATTCTGGAGAAGCAGGGACGGGTCCTTGGGTTGTCCGCAGCTTAGCTGTGGGTTGTCACGGGATCAAAACCAGCAGGAAAACAAAGGTGTTCTCAAGGCCATGAGGAGCAGTGTGATGTGGGCGCTGGTTCAGATGCGGCCACTGGGGGAAGAGAACCTGCTTCTGGCACCTTCCACCCTGGACCGAAAATGACTGAAAGATAAGCTGAGCGGAAATCAACCATCTCAAATCCAGTTGACAACCTAGCACCAGCCACATCTCCTGGGAAACATGAAGTGGCCTTAACTGCCATCTGCCTGTCTCCTCATGCTTGCCATTACTCAGGCATCCATTAAAGTAGCATATCAATATTAGAATTCAGAGACAACTGGAGAGTTGATTTCCTAAGAGGCACCTTGAGAAGACAGTCTGCTGTTTGGCCTCCACTGAAGTTCCAGGGCAGACTGGGAACTCATGCATGTGTCACCTCATGGGCAGCGTTCTCTCGAAGCCCATTTTGCAGATGTGGCGGCTGAAGTTTAGATCAAGGCCAAGTGACCCTCTGTAAGGGGAGGAGCTGCCCTGTTGGGAATGACCAAGGGCAGGTGTAGGTTCTTTTTCGTAGATACTGTTAGTTGTTCACCCTTAAAACTGGATATAAGTTAGCTTTTCTCTACCACTTGGCCACCAGGTTAAAATGAAAGAATCAGGTCAAAGTCTGCCATCCACAGACATTTATTAGAAACCCTTTCTCACCAACAGGCACAATCAATGCACACAGGCTGTTCTGAGGTTTCATGAAGCCCCACTTCTCTGTCATTTGGGTGCCGAGAAACTCTGCTGCAGGGAGGTTTCATTTAGCTTCTGGTCATCATCAGGCAGCCAGAGTCATGCAAACCAGTGGCACCAGAACTTAGGGTCAAGCTTTGGGCCTTGTCGCTTGGGTACCCCAGATCCATATGCCCTCTTCCCGCAAGAGCAGGGAGAGTCCCTAAACTATTTGAACTCATCCACGTGCCTTGAACAGCGTGGATTTCCATTAGGAGAGCCCATTTCTATTATCCATTATACTCATTAAGAAGGTACAAGTTTCACAATAGAAAAGAATTTCTTTCTAAGAATTATTATTTTCACATTTCTGCTTTTGATCACGATAAGGCTAGCCATAGCGTTTGCCCAAGAAGTCTTGTGGAAAGTAGTTTTCTGATTAAAGGAGGCAACCAACTGACTGCTTAGAGTTGAATTACCTGAGAGTGTTTGAGACCTCCTAACACTTACAGGGTGCAGACTATGTTCCAGCAGCTGTTCTCGGCACTGTAACCATTTCAGCTCATTGAATCTTCACCACTGAGCAGGTCCGTGTACCTTACATACCCATCTCAGAGATGAGCAAACAGGAACCCAGCTCGGGGTTTACACAGCTGGTCAGTGGTGGAGCCTGGACTTCCTCTGCGGCTGGAGCCCCTGCTATAACGAGAGCCCCTGATATAACGAGCAAGCTAACCTGCCTCAACACCAACCAAGGCTTGAAGCCCCGTCTTCCAAATCTCATGCCAGGGCTTTTGTTGAGAATGAAGGTCAGGGCTGCTTGCTGGATGTGCTCAAGGCTATCGAGATGCGGTCTGTTTTGGCCACAAAAGACCAAGTAAAATCAAATGGCCTTAAAAGTACAGGGAACAGATTTTAACTAGAAAGTCAGGAAGGATTAATTAGAGATGGTAATGGATACTGCTCTTAGAGATAGGAGCAGATAGTTGCGTATTTCTTCCTTGAATATCATTTGATAAGATCATAGAGAGGTCCATGTCGCAAACACGGATGGATCTTGAGATTATCATGCTAAGTGAAATAAGTCAGACAGAAAAAGTTGAAAACCATATGACATCCCTCATATGTGGGATATAAACCTGAAAGCAATGAAGGAACATGACAAACAAATAAAGAAAAACTCATAGACACAGACAACAGTTCAGCCCTCCCCAGGCCACCCCTTTGCACCTTGGCAAGGTCAAACCTTCCATGACAGTCTTTGGCACTCTCTGAGCTACTCTCCGTGGACAAAGATGGTCAAAGCAAGTTCCATACACTCAACAGTTGATGATAATCATTCTGAGCCAAAATGAAACAAGAGTTGGAAGCTCTCCATGACACGCTTTCGCTTTTCCTAAGAACTTTCATGGACACGAATCTCCTAATTCGCCTTTGCCCACTACAAGCTGAAGAGATGCTTTGGAGGCCTCTTTTGAAACAAACAGCAAAGAGGAGGACAGAGGCCTTCATGCTTTGTATCTTTATCATCCTCCCAACAGTGGCCGTCAGCTATTGAACAGCTTGTGTGACCCAGGCCCTTTCTCAGCACTGTCTCCTCTAATTCCCCTACCACAGACCTCGGTAAGGAAACCTGGTGTCAGAGGTGTTCATTCGCTTGCCCAAGGCTGCACAACCGGTAGTGACGGGGCGTGATTTAGGCACAGATCTCAAGGCTCCTGCTCCCTCCACTTCTCCGCCTCCTGCGCATGTCCCCCCGTTCCTCTCTGAGGGGTACAGCACGTACACAGACCCACAGACACAGTGAGAGGGAACTAAACGAGTGGTGAGAAGTCGCCAAACAGCAGTGCGCATGGCAAATGTGGAAGACATCCCCACTGCCAGGTAGCCTCTCCCAGAACGTCCTCAAGCACCTCGGTCCCCGAATAGGCAAAGACCCTGTCCCCGTTTTAAGTGTGGGGCCAGGGAGCCAAAAGCAACGGATACCTGTCTGCAAAATGAAGACAGCGCCCTTCAGCGAGTCCTGAAAATGACCAGGATAAATTCCAGGCGTACCTGGGATAACCGAGCCTGAAATCCCTGGGAAGAAGCATTCCCTTTTCTGACTATCCTAGTTTCTCTAAGAAGTGCTGCTTTGAACCCTACAGTTGCCCCCAGGCCTTTGAACACATAAGTGTCCTTGGACTCACTAGGTGGATTCAATGACCCTCTATTTCATTTTCTACAAGATGCCTGCTGGGTGCTGTGGGGACAACATTTCAGCACAGATGGGCCTCAGTGGACTCACAGTAGGTCTGGGCCAAGCCATGTAGGTGACCCCTGTCGTGTCGTGTTCAGTGAGAAGTGACCAGCTAGGGCCATAACAGACTCTGAGTGGATGGTTGTTGTCATTATTAATCCTACTTTTGTTTATGCTTATTTTGTATATGCTTATTTATTAATGCCCCACCCACTCCCAGAACAGGTCTGAACAATCTGGTTCTTTGGGGAGTAAAAGTCAGAGGTTCTTACTGCGTGTGTGTGTGTGTGTGTGTGTGTGTGTGTGTGTATCATGGAGCTAGTCACACTGATGGTGGAGTTATGGACAGAAAAATCGTGACTCCCACCACTGCAGTTTCTGGAAATGTCCGTTTCCCTTTCCTTCTCAAGGTTTTCTTTTTTATTGTGGTAAAATATACACAACTTACAATTTGCCATGTGAACCACCTGGACACATGCAGCTCAGTGGCTTTAGTTACGGGCACAGTGTTGTGCAGCCATCGCCGCTATTTATTTCTCAAAATGTGCCATCGCCAAACAGAAACTCTTAGCTCCTTCCCGGGAGGTCTGTGCCTTGCCCAGGGCTGCGTCACCTCTCCCTCCCTGCTTTCTTGGCTGCCCAGCCCGCGGAGGCAAAGCATCCATGCTTATCCTTGACTCTTGCAGTTTGTAATCACAGGAATAAGGGGAGGATCCTGGGGGCGTGGGGGGGAGCTGGGAAGAGGCCTGCCTGATGGACGCTGGGGTGCTGGTGGGAGGGCCCTGTGGGGGCCAGGACCTTGGCTTATTGTCACGACTGATTATTCGAGAGTCAGGATATGCCCCTCTCGCCACAGAGAATTCTCACGTGCAAATATGTGGTGGGCATTCCATAGGTGTCTGTCTTGGGATTTTTCCCCCTTACCGAACGTACCCCTAAACCCATCAACGCTTACTTTTTGATGTTGAAATAGGTGAACCAGGCAGGGTTAGGGAGGAGAGGAAGGAGAAGGCAGTAACAGAATAGAGGGATACGGTGGTTTTCTTGATGTTTAAAACCTGACCCAGAAACACGACTGTCACTTACGACGTGCTTGGGGCCCTGGAGATGCAGGTGGCAGGAGCCCGCCTTCTCTGGTTTCCAAATCACTCTTATCCCAGCACCCCTAACTCCACTTCAGGACTCACAGTGGGACGTTGTCTAAGCTTTGGAGGGGTTTATATGGTCCTTTTGATCAACAGGTGTTGTTTTCTGATGACCAAGACAGGTGTGAGCCCTTATCCCCCTCCTGAAATAGGTGAAGAACCCCCAAAATCCGCGTGGGGGACAGATCTGGATTGAGTCACAGCTTTGCTGGGATAGCAGATTTTTCTGCAAAGGGCCAGAAAACTGTATGCCCAGCTACTCAGCACTGCTTTTGTAGTGGGAAAGCAGCCACAGAAAATCCCTAAGTGAATGAGTGTGGCTGTGTTGTAATAAAACTTTATTTATACACCTCATACCATTAAGAAGGCCACTATCAAAAAACCAAAAACTAACAGATGTTGCTGAGGACGTGGAGAAATTGGAGATACTATGCATTGTTGATAGAATGTAAAATAGCACAGCTGCAATGGAAGACTGTTTGGTATTCCTCAAAAAGTTAAAAATAGAATTACCATGTGACGTAGCAATTCCACTCCTGGGCATACACCCAAAAGAACTGAAAGCCGGGACTTGAAAAGATATTTATACACCTGTGCTTATACCTGCATTATTGTCAATAGCCAAAAGGTGGAAGCAACCCAAGCATCCACCAGCGGATAAACAAAATGTGACATAGACACACCATGGAATATTTATTCAGTCTTAAAAAGGAAGGAAATTCGGACACAGGCTACAACATGGATAAACAGCACGCTCAGTGACCTACGTCAGTCACAAGAGGACAGGTCTGTATGAGTCCACTCCCGTGAAATACCTAGAGTCATCAAGCTGTAGAAATACAGAGCAAGACGGTGGTTGCCAGGGGTTGGGGGTGGGGAGAATGGAGAGCTGTTTAATGGGTCAGAGTCTCAGTTTTCCAACGTGACAGGAATTCTGTGGCTCGATGGTGGTGATGGGTTGCACAAGGGCCTCTGAATGTCCTTAATTCCACTGAACTGTATAGTTGGAAATGGTGGAGATAGTTGATATGTAAGTTAAGGTGGTGTGGTTGGTGTTCGTAGCCCATTTTACAGCAGTGAAGACTGAGACTGATTGCAGCTCGTCGGTGGCTGAGGTACCCTGAGCCGTACCCAGAACTCTGGGGCAGATGGGCCCCCGACACTCTGAGTGACCCATACATTCTGTGTAAGGCGGGCACTTCCTGCTGCCACGATGCGTTAGAACCAGGTCTCACGAGACAGTGTTTTAAATCTTTGCTGTAAAGCGCCTCAAATGTTAGAGGTCTTAGTCCTGGCCAAAGCGACCTGAGAAACCATAACAATGATACGGGACAAGCCCATCTGACATGGCTGCGTATCGTATGCTTCCAGCCACATGAGGAAAAGGCAGAACCGCAGAGACAGTAAAGAGAGGTGTGGCTGCCAGGCGCTCAGCAGGGGGCGGGATGAACGGAGCAGAGGGGACCTGCAGGGCAGTGAGAGCCCTCCGTGTGATACGTTCATGGTACACTTGTCCTAACCCACGGAGTTTCCAACATCAACAGTGACCCCGAATGTAACCTGTGGGCTTTGGGTGATGGAGTGCCAGCGTGGTTCTTCGTGACCAGTGCAGCCTCTGGTGGGGGTGTGGACGGCAGGGAGACCGTACCCGTGTTAGGTCAGAGGGTGCAGGGGGAATCTCAGTACTTTCACGAAATTTGCTGCACACCTGAAAATAAAGTCTGTTAGTAATAATAATGTGGGAGGGGTACAGGACGGGGAGAGATGAAACCATCCTGGGCAGAAGGTGATAGCTGTTGACGCTGAGTAAAGAGTACGTGGGTCTCGTGCTATCTGCTGTTGTATGTGTTGGTAATTGTGCTAAATACACTGGAAAACCAACACAGTTGTGGGGATTTACTTGTATGGTGCGACCACACTGATTGAGGTTCCCGAGGAAGGCAGCATGACTTGGTGGCCGGGGGTGGCCGTGGTCTGCGTCTGCTCTGTCCTGTGGGAACGTGAGCTTCTACCCCACTGAGGTTCCGTTTCCTGATTTGTAAAATACTAGCTAATTCATGCCCCACAAGACTTGTGAGCAGTAAAAACATGAGTTCTATGCGGTACGAACAGTGCGTGGAACATACAAGATTCCGGAAATGCTCATGAGTGAAGCAGCAGAAGCAAGGGGTGGACCTGGGGGAGAGGAACGGTGAGGACCCCGGTCACGTCCCCACCTCTCTCAGGAGTCCTGGCCTCCACCCGCGTGGCTCAGTGGCCACAGTACTGTTTGGGCAGGAATCTGAGTCCGAGTGACTCTGTTTAGCATGAGTCCCACGAGCAGAGCAGGGCCCGGGGATCTCTGCTCCTGACACCCCTCCCCAGGGAGGACTCGATTGTAGGCCGGAGCAGACACTGCCAGGGGTTCTCTGGGTTCCCGTGGCCCTCACAGACAGAGCTGCTTCTACAGTGCTGCCCAGCGGAAGCGTTCCAGAGCAGTCTGGATTTTAGCTAAGAGTTCGATGGATATCGAAGCCCTATGTCGAAAAGAAAGTGAGGGAATCCTGGGAAAGGGGAACGCCTCTAGTGCCTTAGGGAACAAAGGCCGTTGCAGCTTTCGGCCTTCCTGCCCTTGCCCAGCTCTCCAGCTTCCACGAGCCCCCACGGCCCACCATCCAAGGTGCAGACTCCACACCTGGCCTTTCCAACCTCACAGTCTGGGCCCAGCCGCCCTTCCAGCCTCAATCCCCGAAAGTTCTAGTGACATTGACTTTCCCAGTCTTTCCCAAATCAAAAAGCCCTCCCTGCCCCCCGTCCCCACTTTCTGCGTGTGACCCCACCTTTCCTGTACCAGGGCCTTGCGTAGGAGTCTCGTCTTCGTGCCGCTGTGGTCCTCATTTCCACCCAAGGTCCCACTATAGCAAGTGGCTGGTCCTGTCTGGTCAGCGACTTCACCAAAGAGCCTCTCTGCCAAGTGTGGGATGGGCCGAAGACGGATCGGCTGAAGTCAGGCGTTCATCACCTCTCCTCCCTGTCTAATCAACGTGACATTCTCTGCATCTCTTGTATCACTTCACCTGAGGTTGCTTCTCCTTCCCAGCATCCCAGAATTACGTGGAAATCGTTTTAAGGCACATTTCCAGCTACTGTTCCTTGACTCATTGATCTGCAGGGATAGATTCGGTCGCTTTTAATTTATTTCCCTTTTTCCTCCCACTTTGGGCAAAATATTTTATTAAAAGATGCATTTTTTCCCCCAAAGCGACTCTTGTTTTAATGCCAGAGGTATTTAAATGCCCTCATTGAACTGTACAATCTAATTATGCAACTTAAAGTATGTTTAGGGAAGGGATAATTAAAACAAACAAACCCAAAAACCCAGCGTCACCGTTTGAGAAATGGGGCTTCATATCCCACTGGAAGTTCAATGCCATTCTCAGTATCCTTCCCTTTGTAGTAACGAGGCCCCTTGTCGTCCAGTTCTATTGGCAGCAGACACTGGGTAACAGAGGTGCAAGAAATGCCTGAGCCTCCATCATAATAAAGTCATTTGGTGACTGTAATTGTGCCAGGAGCTGCTAATAGTTAAATTGGTTCCCGATTCTGTTCCACTCCCTAAGTTCCCCCTGGACTCAATTAGCAGATAATTACAGAGGACTGCCACGTTTACTGCTCAGCACACGTTGCTTACAATAGGCAGCTTTGGGGATGGTCTCCCACGTGCCATTCACGGCCCTTTTTGTGCAAAACAGAGCAGGGATGTGGCCAAGAGGCAAGGCTGGTGGGACCTTCTCTGTGAGATGCTTGTAGGGGAAGAGCTGGGTGCCTCCTGTGGGTGGGGGAGCCTCCGGGACCACACCACACGCAGCCTACCACTTAACGATCTGCAGAGTCAATGCATGGGGTGTGCCTTTCCTTTTTACCAAATGCTATGTAACACTTTCTAAAGTGTCAGCAGAGACCATGGTTTTAAAATGACTTTGTATTATGTGGCAATATCTCCTTCGTACCTTTAATCTCAAAGCTAAAAACAAACAAACAAGAAAACACCCCAAACCCTTAGATTCTAAGTTCAAAGGAGCTTAGATGCCCCATAGTTTAGTACTTTGATTTATTGACTGAAAATATGAGACTCTCGAAAACTTAAGCAATGTTCTGAAGGCCATGTGGCTAAATGATTACATAAACATGGAGAGAGAGAGAGAGAGAGAGAGAGGGAGAGAGAGAAATGATAGCTAGATGAGTTACAGAAAGCATTAAATTAAGGCTAATTGTGTGTGTGTCCAACAATTAAACTCGTATTTGACACCAACAGGAAGTACAGCATTTTGTTTCTCGTGGGAAGCTCCTGAGGTTAAACGTCCAGGTAGAAGAGAAAGAAATCAGGAAACATCTGGTTTGGGGTTTGTTTGTTTTTAATTGTATGAACTTTGGGAATGATCTCTCTCTCTCTCTCTCTCTCTCTCTCTCTCTCTCTCTCTCTCTCTCTCTCTCTCGACCCCAATTATTAAAATGGTAGTGTGGCAGGATTGATGAAGATGATGGTCGACAGGAATTGGTTACCAAGAAGAGAGAGGGTAATGAACTTCTTCCCGTGAGGCCATTAAAATCACAAGTTTCCATCACTTGTCTTGAATAGATTGAATGTCTCAGCGGTAGGGCTTTTTGAATAGTTTTAGGATGACGTCATTTGCCTGTGGTTCTCTCTACATTATTTATTTCTGTGTTTGTTTTTATCTTCCAGATTTTTAGATCATAAATAAATCCTTTCGTTGATTAAAAATGATTGAAAAGAACTCATTTAAATATCGACTTACCCTTTTTGACCATTTAGACCATGTGGGACAGCATCCCTGAAAGCATTTGATTCTCACACCATTAGCTCTGGGTTTTGGAAATTGCTTAATTCTCACGGCTGGGAATAAGACGTAACATGATTGGTTCACAGAGTGATTGATCTTTCCCGAGTCCTTCGCTTTTCCAGCAGGACAGCAGTGGCGTGTTCTGCCCCTTCTCCATCACCTGCAAGCATCTCGTTCTCATGTTCTTGGGACGTTATGAGCATCATGTGTGACCTCTGTTCACTGTGTCCTGTAGTTTATGTACAGTGACGCTGAGTGGAGAGAATACAGCAAAACTCGGATCACCAAAGGGTGGTTTCTCCCTTTCCAGTGGAGCAGGCTCAGAGTGTGTGTGTATGTGTTTGTTTTTATTTTGTTTGGCTGGTGGGAGGTTCTGGATACCACTGATTCTGAGACATCTGTTAGTGTGGTTATCAGCTAACAGTTCCCTAGGTCAGAATATTTCAGAATATGCGCAGTGGCAACAGATTTCTTTCTATGCTTTGGGGGATTCTGTTATACAAAGGACAAGGTTCCTGCCATCAAGAAACTCACTTAAGAGGGAAGGAGACTAGTACAGGAGGTAGAGAGGGGTGTGAGGGGAAAATGCCCAGCCACAAATGCCAAATGCCTAATGAGAAATTTGGTTAACAAGAACCTCAAAAGAGCAGAACTTCACCATGGAAAATCTACTCAAAATGCAAGGACTCTAGGGAGAGCCACAGGCTATTAAATAATTTAGCTCTAGCCTCCATAAGCCCTTCGACTGAGTCAAGGTCTGATATTCTGGGCCAGCTCATCCATCCCTCATCTAGCCATACCTTATTCATCCATCTATCCATTCACCTACCCACCCATCCATCTTCATCCATCTAGCGATCCATCATTTTTCATCCATCCATCCATCCATCCATCCATCCACCTTCCCATCTGTCCTCCATCCATTCATCCATCCATCCATCCATCCATCCATCCACCCACCCATCTATCCATCCATCCATCCAATTTCCCATCCGTCATCCATCCATCCATCCATCCATCCATCCATCCATCCACCCACCTTCCATCTGTCCTCCATCCATTCATCCATCCATCCATCCATCCATCCACCCACCCATCTATCCATCCATCCATCCAATTTCCCATCCGTCATCCATCCATCCATCCATCCATCCATCCACCTTCCCATCTGTCCTCCATCCATTCATCCATCCATCCATCTGTCATCCATCCATCCATCCATCCATCCATCCATCCACCTTCCCATCTGTCCTCCATCCATTCATCCATCCATCCATCTGTCATCCATCCATCCATCCATCCATCCATCCACCTTCCCATCTGTCCTCCATCCATCCATCCATCCATCCATCCATCCATCCATCCATCCACTCATTCATTTCTGTGACTAATATCTAGTGAGCATATGTGATGTACCAGATGCTGACTTGGCATTGCAGGCACGTGGGCGAATAAGCAAAGAGGACCATTTGGGAATAGTCTGGAGAGCTTCTCTGTCCTTGAGCCCAACCCCAGTAGTGCACAGCACAGAGTCACCAGGGGGACAGAGGCCAGCCCACTCACATCCCACTCTGCCTCTCATTGCCTCACAACACAGAGAACTTGATCTTGAGCTGCATCAAGCCAAGTCCAAAGCCTTCATTTCAGAATGATAAGGCCTCATGCTAGCCAGTCACTTGGCTTAGCTTGTGATCACTTTCATGTGCCCCTGTGACTGAGAGCATATGTTACACAAAAGCTGCTAAAGTTATTTTCTTGTTTATTTTCCCTAGTTTGACATGTATTCAAGTTAACTTATGAATGACAGTAGATAATAGTCTTGCCTAAAAGTTAGTCTCTGTTTAGGTTTCATGTATCTAGTTAGATAATTGATTTATGTTCAGGTGGACGTGGGGCATTGTTAAGTTGGTTCTTATTTATTTACTTATTAGTTTCAGGCATGCAAAACAATGTAATAGTTAGACATTTGCACCCCTCACAAAGTGATAACCCCCCATCTACTACCCTTCTGACATCGTATGCAGCTGTTACCGTTCCACTGACTCTGTTCCCTATGCTGTACCCCACATCCCGTGACTATATATATATATAAAATTATAGTTGACATTCAGTATTATTCAGCTTCAGAGGGACTAAGATTTTAATCCCATCAGGTGTGAGCGTCGGATGTGACCTATGTGTGTCCCGGATCGTTCCGTGGAAGTGAAGCTGCACTGGACCCACCACGCGTGCACTTCACCCCATCTTTGTTTACTTCCCTGATTACGGTTTTTACTTTATCTTCCCTGTAGATTTCCTTGTACAACCCCCATTCTGTGTTTATTTGGTTTTGTGTCCTGGCTTTTCAAAAACTGTATAGTGAGTGTAAATTATAGACTCTCGCAGGCACTGCTCTTGCTGAGCTGTCGGTTCATTAAAAACTTTGTGCTCGGCCTTCGTGTTATTTCGCATGGTATAGGTTGTTAAAGAGTCATTTTGAGAAATATCTGTATTTAATTGGCTGAAATTGTTCTAGTACTTAATTAGAAGTAGCCTATTGCCACTGTTTGGGTGCTATCTTGAGGCAAAATAATTGCCCTGTAATAATAATGCATGTTTTAGTCCACTTGTCATTGTTATCACAGACGGCTAGAGAGAGGGTCTTCCTTAAAGCTGATAAGGACTCTAGGGGACTCTAGTGAACAGCCAAGTTCGAGAACTTAATGAACAACGATATGTTGGTACCACTATTTTTGTGCTGCATGAGAGCCCGCCCCTGGAATGACGGGAAGTTCTCCCATTCCGCTCACACTTAGGGGATCTCTGATTGCTGGATTTAATGCTACCTGAACACAGTTGCCAGGGATCACGTGGGCAAGGCAGACCATCGTCTCTTTGGCCATGCATCCTGTCCTTGTGAGGACTGGACCTGACAGGGGATGCCCCGTCCAACACTGGCAGGCTGGAGAGGGTTGCCAGGTGGTCTGTGTATACATGAGGCACGTCCTGAATTCAGCGATTTTTCTCCTGATCCTGTATTCATTTGTCAGGATGCCCTAAATGCCCTGTGTTCGTCTTTTCTTTTATTTCCCCCAATGAATTATAAAATTCATCCTGTATTTGCAAAATCTGACCACACACTGTGGTGATGGATGCTGCTGCCCAGCCTGTGCTCTTGGTTAATGAAACTGCCAGGATCCCCATGTCCTCCAATTAATAGTCACTTAAAATACTAATTCTTCCTTTCCGGTTAGATTTAATGTTCCCAGGGAAGAATTCAGACAACGCTGACTGAGCTAGCAAACCCCATCACAGGCCATTCGTCGCACCTGTTTCAGTCCTGGATCCCACTGCTAGGTTTCTTGAGCTGATGTCACAAAGCCCCTTCCTTAGAGCTGTATCCACATGATGAGGGTGAGAGAGGCCGTAGTGACAGCAGGTGTGGGATGGCAGCTCGTGGCAGGGGTGGTGATGCAGCTGTCCTAAAGCCCCAGCTGCAGGCTCCCTTTCTCCCTCCTCCCATGCTGACTGGCCACCGGTAGTGACTGTGGGATGGCCAGGAACACGGAGCTTTTCCGGCCTCCTTAGCTAAGAACATATCAGAGAGGACGGTTCCTAGTAGGTAACCTAGATTTCTCTTACGCTCCCTCGCTGCTTCCTGCTGCTTAAATGGAGAAGTGTAATTAAGTTTATCATCTGTGACCTAATGCTAATTCCTCCTGCATCCTGCCTTTGTGCAAAGAGAGAGGGGTCATTTCAAAAGAAATATCTAGAGAACTAAGCTGTGTTATATAGTCAGTACTCCCAGGGGTAATAAAACAAATGTACTAAATGAGCAAGCTTGTGAAAGGCCTAGAGCTCTGCAGCCATTCATGACCTTTCAAATGGCATGTTTCATACAGAAAAGGGAAAGTCAAGGTACCTCAGTGCTTAAAATCGCACATTGTCAATGAATCAGTGTTCCATCTGAAGTTCTTAGTAAATCACTGTCAGACCTATTAAAGCTTTTAAAGTTTTATTTAAACAAGTAAACAGTGACCAAAATTAGCATTTGGAGTACAGGACAAATGATACTGAAAGAAGTCATATTTCCACGCTGGTGAGTAACAGCGCTTTCAAATGCTTAGCTTTCAAAAGCCAACTAAGCAAAGACCAATTTCATAATATAACATTAAGATTTTGTGACTTGAGGAAAGGATTTCATTTGTACCTTTTTTTAAGTTAGGGTTTTTAATGATACTTTTCATATGTTACTTTCAGACATCGTTATTTTGGTCTGTTTCTTTTATTCTGCATGTGCTAATGTCCTTGATTAATTTGGAGAACATCGGCCTATAATTGTCGGGGTTTTTCATTGGCAAAACCTCGGCCCTTTTCACAGGACTTGGAGAGTTCACGTTCCCGGCAGTCTGGGTTGTACCTAATTGCAGTGCCAAACCTACAGAGGTGCCAGAGCCTAAGTGTGTAATTATGTCATTTTTCTCTTGATCTTTCAGAGTCTTCCTGCGAGCGATTAATCAGTATGCAGATATGCTGAACAAGAAATTTCTGGATCAAGCCAACTTTGAGCTGCAGGTAAGAGACGAGTTAGAATCAGCCTTGGTTGGGAAACATGTTAAAACAAATTGCTCGTCTGAGCCAATACCTTTTATTCCTGGTCCTAGAACTTAATTGGTCTCCCCTCCAAGGGGTGGAAATGGCGTTTACAATATGTACTACTGGAACCTGAGGACTGAAAATTATGCCTTCGAGGTGCTTGCTCAATTTAGCAAGGGAGAGGAGATGGAGCTGTTTCAAAGAGAACGTATTGAATCAGAGTAACAAGAGGGAGTCTGAGCCAGGAGGCCACTGTGTCTGTGTGGCTGCCGAGATTGTCCCAGACCGTCCTAACAGGCGAGGGGAGCATCAGCAAGGAGGCGCCGGGGCGGGGCGTGCATCGCTGGCTTTCAGAACTCAGTATTTCTTCTCTCCTGGCTTTGTGCTGCCTGCACTGGCCTTTGCAAGGCAGAAGACCCCGCCCTGTCCCCCTGGGCTTGGGTCAGCTGGTCCACCAGTTTCAGCCCTTCTCCTTCTTTGCGTGTGTGCACGCGCGTGCCTGCTCGTGTGCGTGTGTGTGTATTAAGGATAGATCTTGCTAGGCATGATTTTTTCCTGTGCATCTGATGTTCGTGGCTTTCAGTTCCATTGTATTCTGGATGTGTTTCTGCTAATAATGATTTTTGTCATTATTATTGCTTAGATTCATTTACTAAAGTTTGCAAATAAAAAAAGCGTCCAGATGCAAATGGCATGTTAGTTTCCTAGAATTGAGCTTTGAGAAGGAACCTAAAGAATTTCTGCACACCCACTGGGAGGCCCGAGTCAAAAATGTGTTGCAGACAACAACAGTTACACACCCATCACTTACCCTTTTGCATCGCGCCCCTGAGAATTTAGAGCTAATATGATACTTAGGTTATTAGATTAAGTCCTAAGGTGCCTATCCTTATTTTTTCTATGCTTTTTGTATTTTAAATTTCTATCTTAACAGCAGTATAGAATGTAAGTATAAAATATACCAAGTACTATATATCTGGAAATGTTATCTTTTTCACGATTTGATTTTTTTTTTCTTACTTTCTCTGCCTAATGCTTGTTTTCACATGTCCTAATACAGAGATATAGTTTCATCAAAATATTCATGCAGTATAAATCAGCACATTGAGTAAAATATGAAAGATCCCTTTTCAGTCTTTTTTCCTCTGCAGGGTCACTTTTACCCAGATGTTGTGTGATCTTCCTGACGCTTCGTTAAGCATTTATATGGGCGTATGCATGCTTTCTTTTGGCTTTTAACACAAATTGGAGCATATGCTGTGTGTTTTTCAACTCTGTCATGTTCACCAACATTTGCGCAGGCATCCCCGCACTGATGACCTATCAGCTATTTCCAGTTCCCCATTAGCAATGCTACCACGAACAGTCATCGGTCTCACACATGCATCTCAGCGCTGCATTGCTGTAGAAAAGCTTCCTGGAAGCATTGCCAGGCTGACTGCTAAGAAATTTTAGTCTGATGGAGATCCTAAAATGCTTTAGCAATTGGCAATCCCACCAACCTTCTTGGAGGTACGCCTTTTTCTAGAATCTTCTCCAATATCGATTTCTTAAATATTGCTGATTCTTATTTTTGTTGGAATTTCTCTGATTGCTAGTTAGGCTGAGACTACTTACTGGCTGTGAGAGTTTCTACTATTATTAACTTATCTACTACTAATAATAACTTTCTGATCATTTCCTGTGCTGGTTTTTCGATAGGCTATTGGCCATATTCTTTCGTAAGTTGAAATTCTTGCGACAGCCTAGTCTTGGGTTAAGTTTTATCATGTAGAAATATTTATTTTTTCCGCAGTCAAATCTATCATTTCTTTTATGGCTCTTGTGGTTTCTAGTTTGCTTGGCAAACCCTTCTCTGCTTTGATGTTGTAAATGTAACTATTTCTTTGTTATGTAGTTATTATTTGCTAATACCTTTATAGGTCTGTTTTTTTTGTTTGTTTGTTTGTTTTTTTAACTTTCCAATCACTAACCTTAGGCAGAGAACAAGCATTAGGCAGAGAAAATAAGAAAAAAAAAAATCAAATCGTGAAAAAGATAACATTTCCAGATATATAATACTTGGTATATTTTATACTTACATTCTATACTGCTGTTAAGATAGAAATTTAAAATTCAAAAAAAAAAAAAAATTCAAAAAAAAGTATAGGAAAAATAAGGATAGGCATCTTAGGACTTAATCTAATAACATAAGTTATTAGATTAATCTTTTTAACTTTCCAATCACTAAAAGTGAAGTTAAACTCTTCACTTTTCTCTACTTCATTTCATGAATAGGTTCTACTTTCCCCGGTGATTTGAAATGCCACTGTTAACATAATTGCAAAGGTGTGTTTATCAACTCTGTTTTCTGTGTTATTACCTGCTGGCTTTACACCCAATCTAGTGGAGTCAGGGCTTCCCTATTAATGAGCTCTTTCAAAATTATCTTGGATCTTTTGTATTTCTTCTTCCATGTGAAATTCAAAGTAAGCTTGTTGACCTTTTTGTTTTAATGCCTCTTGTATTTTAATTGGAATGCCATTGAATTTATAAATAGAGTAGGGGAAATGTTACAGTATTTGGAGGAATACTTTGCAATATTTATTTTCCCATCCTATACCTGACTATTTAGATCTCTGTGTGTGTGTGTGTGTGTGTCCTTCATGACGTTTTCTTCGCTTTGTCCGTATCAGCCTAGCCCGTTCCCTGCTGGGGAGATGTCTGTATGTTTCGAGTATGGCTGCTGTGAGTGTGGACTCCTTTTTCCCAGCATGTCAGGGATTACTGCACTGTTCACTGTCTCATGAGTTTGGTCCCCTGGATGCCCCCCTTCATACCCACACGCAGCAATGTGCCCTTTTGGCCCAACGTAGCTCCTTGAGCTTGGCAGGGGTGAAGTGCGTGTGGATGGTTGTTCATGCCAAAGGGTGCCCACTGCCCACCCCCAGGGGGCGTGCTTAGGTGCCATGTGGCGGAGGCAGCCTTCAGGCAGCTGGTGCTTTGACAAGGCGAATCGTTATGTTCTTACACGCTCAGGTTCACCGCACAGCGCCTCCTCCTGACACTTCCTTCTCTTTTAACTCACCGGCCCTGAGGGCTGCTGCCCCCGCTGCTCCTCAGCCTGCCCCTCATTTCTGACAAGTCAGGACAAAGAGCCGTTTCTTCACCTTCCAGTACTAAGCTAACAATCTGACCCCGATACTGCCGGGCACGTCTCCAAGCAGGGACTCTGTCCTGCGCACCTACGGGGAGACGGCCCAGATCAGGAGATGTACAGTGTCGTCACTGCCACGAGTCCTCAGACCCCGTTCCAGTTCAGGCATCCCCGTCACACCCTTCAAAGCCCTTATCACCCACCGCAGTGGTCATACGCATTGCTTACAGTTGCTTTCACGTTTGTGTTTTATGTGATTTTTGTAAAGACCTAATTTTCTTAGAGCAGTTTAGGTCCAAAGCCAAATTGAGCAGAAGGTACAGCGATTTCCCATATGCCACCTGTCCCCACACAGGCACCGTGTCCCCACCAATACCATCCCCACCAGAACAGTTCATCCGTTAAACTATTGATGAACCTGCCTGACACGCCATAGCCACCCACAGCCCGTAGCTCACGTGAGGGCTCACTCTGGATGTTGGCCATTCTATGGACGTGTATCCGTCATTATGGTGTCCTGTGGATATTTTCACCGCCCTGCAAATCCTCTGTGCTCCTTCTCGGCATCTACGCATTCAGTTTCTGTGTCTCCTCCATCTCCTTCAGGCTAGAACAGCTCCTCACTCTTTCTTGACTCTGACCTTGACTCTTCTGAAGAGCGCGGGCCTGTTATTTGCAGAAGGCCTCTCACTGTGGCTGTCTCAAGCCTTCTCGTGGCGAGACCCAGGCTACCCCCCTTTAGCAGGAATGGCACGGAAGTGATGAGGCCTTGTGCCAGAAGCTCCCGAGCCCTGGGGGTCGGCATCACCCTGCTTGTGCTCTGACAGTGGCCCCTGGATTTCTGGGGCACCGACAGCCAGATGCAGCCTGTCCACCCCTAAGGAAATAAAAATGTCTTCCGGGCCCCTCCTGTCTGGCGTTCCAGGTAGAAGTGCTCTGTCGCCAGGTGCGCGGAGGAGAGGAACCCCCTTCTTCAGGGCACCTGACTACTCAGTTCCCTTCAACCTCTCCTAGGGCAGGTTTCTGAGGAGACATCAGACTCAGCAGACAGGAATGAAGAGAAGGGACATCGAGTTAGTGAAGCTGGAACTTAAGAGGAAGCATCCACATTTTTGCTGATATTGTTTGTGCAGGCAGGGCAGCCAGTGTCTGTTAAAATCCCTCAGTGCATTTGTGGGGCCTGTTCTAGCTGTGCCCAGCTGTGGTTCTCAGGTCACACCTGAACATGGCCGGTTACTCCTGCCAGTGCCGGGGCAGGAGGGCACAGCCAGGAGACGGGAGGCCAGAAGTGGGAGGTGCAACTTGTACTTGAGTGACCCGAGCCCCACTTTTATTGTCAAAGGGGCTAAGAAAGAACGGGGTTTTGTGGGCCGTGAGGGAGTGTGGGTTGTAGGTTCGGGGCGCCTCACTTAGATCTTTCTTCCACGTCCCCTGTGACCTGTGGCTTTGCGATAAGAGGAAGCCATTTCCACTTACTTCACAGGTGACTAAAAATAGAATCAATACTGTTAATGCCTTATTTTTGTGGAACTCTTTGCAACTCTCTCATTTGATATAATAAATATTATCCCTGTTTTGGAACTGAGAAAACCAACACCCACAAATGGCCTTGAAGGTGTGCTGGAGCTTTGAGGTGCAGTGGGAACCCTGATGGCCCAGGCTCTTTCCCACTGGTGCAGGTGGAAGGCCCCCCGAAATGTCGTCTGCTATGAGCATGCTCAGTTCTTCCTCCAGGAAACAGTCCTTTGCTCTGGAGCCAGAGAGTATCTTTAAGAACCACTCTCTGAGCCCCCTACTGCAGTTCCTGGGGGGCCTCCCCACTTGTCTTTCACACCCTCCCCACACCTCCCAGCCACGGTGCCACCCTCTGAGAGAGGGAGCAGATGGAAGCAATCTGGAGGCAGTGTCCCTGGGGTTCTAATGTTGCACCTGAGAACTCCCAGTGGGTTCATCCCTCAATTATTGGTTCTTCTTGCTCGATCACTTTCTCTATGCCAGACATGGGATCCCTCCCCCCCCCCACCCATTGTGGGGCTCAGAGAGGATGATTAAGGCAGGACTCCAGTGCTTGCACGTAAGGGGGAACTGAGTGTTGTTGTAGGGGCACCTGGCGGTGCTGGGAGGGCAAGAAGGCGAACACACCTGCTCCAGGTGTGCTGAGACACCTGCGGGAGGAGAAGGGGGTGGGCCACATGTCTGTAGAGGCCAAGTGCGGGGCCCTGATGGGCAGGCTGGGTGAGTCCTGTGAGTGCAAAGGCTGCGAGCGGGAGGCGGCCGGAGTGAGGCAGTCACTCACCCTCAGGGTCTTTCCTGACCCCAAAGATACGCGAAGCTTGCCGAGGGGCTCAAGCCAGGGCCAGGCAGCCTCAGGTTGGTGTGGGTTCCTCTGGCTGCGCTGTGGACAGTGGGTTTGACAGGGACAAGGTCAGCGGCAGGAAACAGGCCACAGGCTGTGCTGGTTGTTGGGAGGGTCCATGCGGACTGACACACATGGATGGGTTTGGGGGTACTGATAAGGTGAAAACCGATGGACTTACTGATTGATCCGATGGATGCAGGAAGGGACCAAGCCCAGAGTGCCGGCAGCAAGGTGGATGGTGGTGCCGTTTATTGAACTCCAATAAGCAAGCAAAGCATCTGTCTTTGTGATCCGAGAATCCTTCATTCATTTTCATTATGGCCACCTGATTGCAACATTGACATAATGGGGCGGGGGGGTATTGGTTCCACGACTTCAGGAAATCTCCCTGTCACAATGTTTCTTGTTGAAGAACGTGTTTGTCACGGCAAGTGTCTGTTACCACGTCCAGACACACACAGCTCCACAGTGGCCAGCTCTAGGACGACACAGTCATGTCACAGCAAACGGTCTTTTGCGCCACGTGCAGTCTGTGCATCCTCTAAATTCAAAATGCTTGATTTCTTATATCTGTTTTCCTTAATCGTGTAGCATTTATCTACTTTTTTAGTATCAGAAAAGATCATAAATTATAGAAATCTATTGGCTGTAAAGGAGCTCCATAGGCGCTAACATTTATCACGTGCTCCTGGATGCACGGCGCCACCGGAAGTCTCCACATGTATTAATATTTACGCCCCCCGCCCCCCTCCAAGGTAGGTACCGCGGAGATTCCCATTGTTCCGTGCGGAACACCAGGCACGGGAAGGAGGGCTGTCTGCCTCGGTGAGCGGCTCGGCTGGGTCTTGAGCACGTGCCCGGGGAGCCCACACTGAGCCCTGAGCCACGGCCTGGGTGGCTGTGAGCGAGTTGCGTGGAGGAAGTGTGGTTTCCGAGACATTCCAGGAGCGTGCGCTGGCAGGTGGGGCATCCTCGGCCTCGCCAAGGGCCGCCGTGAAGCAGAGATGCCTCAGCCTCTCCCCCTTTTTGGTTTCAGCTGTGGAACAACTACTTTCACCTGGCTGTGGCGTTCCTCACTCAAGAATCCCTGCAACTGGAGAATTTTTCAAGTGCGAAGAGAGCCAAAATCCTTAACAAGTAAGTGTGCACGGTGCCCTGAGGTGCCGGGCAGGAGCCTGTGACTGTCAGCATGATGTCCCTGCAGCCTCTGAGTCTCCGTGGCACACACTGAGCTGTGGTCGTGGTGTGGTGACAGGGTGGCTCCAAATCATGAACCGGGCATTGCCTTTTCCAAGTCGTGAGTCAAGATTCCAAGAAAGGCTGCTAGCATGGCACAGAATGGAGTTTGGGGGGTACTAGCTTTTCCTGTGCACTAGTCTGCTGTCATTCCATGTGTGGCTCACATTACTGCTTAATTCTCCAGCGCTGCTTCAAACAGGGAGCTTCTGGTGAAAGCTCTCGGCTGCGATGGGCTTGTTGGAAGACTCAGAGTGGAGTCAGAGCTGCCGGGGCACCTTCTCTGGGGGTTACCCCTGTCCTCCAGGTGGGAACTCTAAAAGGCTGAACGAGCCTTGGGTTACCTGACAAACCTGTGAGAAGCCCCTAGGAGGCCCAGCCCCCTGCCTGGCCCCTTCAGCTCTGCGTCCTGCGGGACCCCTGGTCCGGGATAAAGAAAAGAACTCTTGTGGGGGCTTCTTACTAACCTTTGGGTGCCCTAAGGGCCTTGCCTCCCCTCTTTCTACCTCAGTTTCACTGGTTTCTCCCTTCTCATAAATACTTGAAACGAGTTTTCAGATGGCTTCCCATTGCCACGTCATCAGGCCCTATCTGTTGTTTCCCAATACCTCTGCAATATCTTGACCGTTCCGAGGCTTTGCCCTCCTCCCCCACCCCCTCCACCCCCGCTCACTGAGGTTAGAGATTCCAGAGGGAGTCCGTAGGGAGAGTCCCAGAGAGCAGTTTCCACTCTCGACCTCGCGTGGAAAGGTGCTGGCTTGGGTAGTAGATGGCCATCAGCTGTAACCAGTTAGCCATTGGCCACTGACATACCTGCCATGGCTGCGCTAGCAGGCGCGGATTGCAGCTAAAAAGTGCGGTTAGCAAGCGGATTACATTGCGGATCGTGTTGATCCCACTTCCTGTGTCTCGCCCGGCCGCCAGCGAGACTGGGGTGCAGGAAGACCCCTTGTTGGGGTACCGGCGGATGTTTGCTTTTGTGTCAACCAGCCGCCATCTAGAATATGGTGGTATGACTCCTCTATGGCTCCGTTGCTGTTCCTTTTTGGCCTCACCATATCCTGTGTCTTCCTGCTGAGAGCGGGGCCAGAGACCCTGCATTACAGAGTCTCAGAAGGGACTGCAGGTCAGCCTTTCTCATCTTCTGTGTGTATGTTACTTTCAAGGCAAATCGAAAGCATGTTATCCCCAGAGAGTAATTATTTCAGCAAATTTGTATTGAGCACATACTATGCACCAGTGTAATACAAAGACTCAGCTCCCGCTCCCCGCACTAGAATGCAGAACATGGTGAGGCCAAAAAGGAACAACAACGGAGCCATAGATAGGGGAGTCACACCACTATATTCTCAATGGCGGCTGGTTGAGACACAAAAGCAAACATCCGCCAGTACCCCAACAAAGGGTCTTCCTGCACCCCAGTCTCGCTGGCGGCCGGGCGAGACACAGGAAGTAGGATCCACACGATCCACAATCCACAATCCGCTTACTAACCTCACTTGCCGGCCGCTATCTGTGCTTGCTAGCTCAGCCACAGCAGTTACATCAGTGGCTAGTGGCTAACTGGTTACAGCTGATGGTCATCTGATCACAGCTAATAGCCATCTACTACCCAAGCCAGCACCTTTCCACGTGAGGTCGAGAGTCTGGAAACTGCTCTCTGGGACTCTGTCCCTACAGCCAGTCACTTCATAAGCGCTCTGTGTGCGTTTTCCACAGATAATCATTCGAATAAAACCCAAAAGTATTCTTAGGGTCTCATATCATCCTTGTTTTCCAGATGAGGAGTGAAGCACAATGGGAACAAGTCAGGTGGCCAATGTCACACACAGTCATTCTAATCTAGGCAGTTCAGAGCCCAAGATTTTTACCGGTGCTGCTTTTAGAATCTTCCATTTTTTCCGTCTGTGCCCATCTAAGTAAAGGTCAGCTGTCACCTGGCATCTTTCCTTCAAGCTTCCTCAGTTAAGTGACTCCATTCTCCTGGCCATTGATGTAGACAGTGTTCATTGTTCAGAAAAGGGAAATGTACCAGAATGGTGTAGGCACAGTGTGTGCCCCCAGTGGGTGCCAGGAAGCCGGGCACCAGCAGATACTTCCAGGTGGCCCCCTCTGGGGACTGGCTCAACAGAAATGCTTCCACCTGGCCAAATGTACATGCCCTCAGGCCTCCTAAAAAGTTAAAGGGGGATGTTTGAGTGTTGTCTTGGTGCAAAGCTGTTTGTAGTAGAATCAGTAATAACCACTCACACTGAAAATACCACAGCACAGCCCATCCAGTCACTCCGGAAACCCAGGCCCCTTTGTCGTCCATCTGCAGAAGGAAAGCTCGTCCACAGCAGGTGGAGTCGCCTGCCTGTGTGCAGGGCTCCCTGTGGGGTGATGCTGGGATCCACACCTACCTCCAGCCAAAGGCGGAACCCATTCTTTGCAGAGCACACAGCACGTCCATCCCGTAGGGATGCCTGTGGGAGAAGCAAGTTAAACTGGAAATCTGCCTTGAAAATGCTGGCATCTCCTTCAGGGGCTTTAGAATAAAACAATTTGATTTGGAGCATTTTCCAGGCTGGGAGGGACAGCTCTGCACTGGGCCCTTTCTCTTGTTGGTGAGAGCATTCACAGTCTAAGCTAAAACAACATCAATAAACGCATTAACCACCCAGGGCCTTGGCCGCCAAAGAAAACCTTTGCTTCCCACCAAGCCGCCTGCACTCAGCCCTCAAAGCCCAGGAACTAAACACAGCCAGTTGGCGTCTCCCCTTCCAGAGCCGGCAGGGCCTCTGAATTGAGCTTTCAGTATTCTCCCGCTCACAACCAATAAGACACTTGAATTTTCCCTTTGAAAATTTCTCATGGATGCCCTGAGGGAAAAATCCCGAGTGTTTCAGAAGTTGTCTTTGCAAGACTCTGGAGAGACTGCCTGAGCCGTTCTACAGCCAGAGAGGAGCCTGAGGGGCCCTCTCGCAGGGTTGTGGGTGCTTGTTTGGCCAGGACAGGCTGCCCGAGAAGGTATCTGCTTCTGAGATAAGTGCTTTTGTCCCAGAGGCTGTGTGGCTGGGATGCATGGCGGGTTCACCCATGTTTGCTGTATTCTTGTGTGTGTGTGTGTGTGTGTGTGTGTGTGTTTTGAAGTATAACTGGCATACAATATTATGTTAGTTTCAGACGCACAGCATAATGATTCCACATTGCAAAATGGTTACCCAGTGAGTCTAGTTGCCATCTGTCCCCAAAGTTACAAAAATTTTTTTTCTTGTATTGAGAACTTTCAAGATTTGCTTTTTAGGGGCCGGCCCGGTGGCTCAGGCGGTTAGAGCTCCATGCTCCTAACTCTGAAGGCTGCTGGTTCGATTCCTACATGGGCCAGTGGGCTCTCAACCACAAGGTTGCCAGTTCAATTCCTCGAGTCCCGCAAGGGATGGTGGGCTCCGCCCCCTGCAACTAAGATTGAACACGGCACCTTGAGCTGAGCTGCCTCCTGGATGGCTCAGTTGTTGGTTGGAGCACGGGCTCTCAACCACAGGGTTGCCAGTTCAATTCCTCGAGTCCCGCAAGGGATGGTGGGCAGCGCCCCCTGCAACTAAAATTGAACATGGCACCTTGAGCTGAGCTGCCACTGAGTTCCCGGGTGGCTCAGTTGGTTGGAGCGCGTCCTCTCAACCACAAGGTTGCCGGTTCGACTCCCACAAGGGATGGTGGGCTGTGCCCCCTGCAACTAGCAACGGCAACTGGCCCTGGAGCTGAGCTGTGCCCTCCACAACTAAGACTGAAAGGACAACTTGAAGCTGAATGGCACCCTCCACAACTAAGATTGAAATGACAACAAATTGACTTGGAATAAAGTCCTGAAAGTAGTCACTGTTCCCAAAAAAAGTCCTGTTCCCCTTCCCCAATAAAATCTTAAAAAACAAAAAGATTTGCTTTTTAGCAACTTTCAAATTTACAATATATTATTACTGTTATCGTCACGATGCTATATATTACATCCCCATGACATATTTATTTTATATCTGAGAGTTTGTACCTCTGGACCCCCTTCACCCCTTCCACCCACCACCCAACGCCCCCTCCCCTCTGGCAACCACCAGTCTGTTCTCTGTATCTCTGGGTTTTGTTTTGTTTGTTCATTTGTTTTGGTTTCTTTTCAGTTCCACATATAAGTGAGATCATGTGGTATTTCTCTTTGACTTATTTCACTCAGCATAATGCCCTCAAGGTCCATCCATGTTGCTGCAAATGGCAAGGTTTCAATCTTTTTATGGCTGAGTAACATTCCGTTGTACATATGAACCACCTCTTCTTTATCCATTCATCTATTGATGGGCACTTAGGTTGTTTCTATATCTTGGCTATTGTAAATAATGCTGTAATGAACATAGGAGCACATGCATCTTTTCAAATTAGTGTTTTTGTTTTCTTCAGATAAATACCAGAAGTGGAATTGCTGGGTCATAATGTAGTTCCAGTTTTAATTTTTTGAGGAATCTCTGTACTGTTTCCCACAGTGGCTGCACCAGTTTGCCATATGCACCTACAGTGCACGAGGTTTCCCTTTTCTCCACGTTCTCTCCAGCACTTGTTTTTTGTTGTCCTTTTGATAATGGCCATTCTAACAGGTGTGAGGTGACATCTCACTGTGGTTTTGATCTACATTTCCCTGATGACTAGTGACATTGAGCATCTTTTCATGTATCTCTTGGCCATCTGTATGTCCTCTTTAGAGAAATTATCTATGCAAATCCTCTGCCCATTTTTCAGATTGGATTATTTGTGTTTTTGTCTGTTATTGAGCTATGTGAGTTCTTTATATATTTTGGATATTAACCCCTTATCAGATATATGATTTGCAAATATTTTCTCCACTTAGTAGGCTGCCTTTTTATTTTGTTGATGGTTTCCTTCACTGTACAGAAGCTTTTTAGTCTGTCGTACTCCCATTTGTTTATTTTCGTTTTTGTTACCGTTGCCTTTTGAGTCAGATCCAAAAAAATACCGTCAAGAGTGAAGTCAGGGAGTTACTGCCTCTGCCTTTTCTTCTAGGAGTTTTATGGTTTATGATTGTTGTGTTTTGCATGATTCTCGCTATACCTGAAACACTTTATAACCAAAGTGCAATTTAATTTCTAAATAACAAAACATGCCTAAGAAATATTTGAAGACCTCTTACCCAGATGGTCAAATTTTCTAAACATACCCCGTGCCTAGAAATGTTTTAATATTTTTAAATTGCGCTAATAAAAAGGGATTGAATAGCTGTCCTCTGTTCATTTAGGTCCTGGTGCTAGGGACCCCGAGATAAGAAGTTCCCAGTCTAGAGGGGGGGATCAATATGCAGAAATAATAATGACTGGAGTGGAGCATAAGTGCTAACTAGATGCCATGTGGCCTAGAGGTGGGTGTGTAGGCTGCACCTGGGAGCCCAAAGGCCTCCTGGCAGCATGGACTTCCAGGCTGGATGTGAAGGAGGCTGACAGATTTACCAGGTTGACTGATAGGAGCCAAGAGTCAGCAATAGCCAGTCCGAAAGGGAACATCGGGCCCCAGAGGCATGGTCTGCTCTACACGCAAAAGGATGGTCTGGGTTGTTGAAGCATAAATGGGTGGCAGCATCTGGAGGGCTTATGGCTGGAGGCAGGGCGGGAGGTCCAGTGATGTGGGAATGACCCCAGGCGTCTGAGCACGTGGCTGGCTGCTAACTTAGAACACACTGGAGCATGATTCATGTGGTGATTTTTTTCTAGAGGGAAAGCCTGTGAGGTCTGAGAGTGGAATAATGCCCCACCCACTGAGTTGCCTCTGGCCTCTCCATGTGGACCCATCTACTGCTCTGGGGTCTGTAAATCCAACCAAATGCACCTGAGTACGGGCTCCACTTGGAGGTTCCTCCCCCCACACAAGAGGGGGTACCCTCTCATCCTCCCTGCCAAGCCCTACAGCTCCTCACGTCTGTCTAGCTCAAAATAATAGAAAATTTCAGTAACAGATCTGCCTGTTCATTCGCTCTTGTTAAGCTGTCCTCCCCATGACCTCAGTTGGGGAGATAATTAGGATGGTCATTCCAAAGACATTCCCCAATGCGCATGGGAGTAACACAAAAGAATGGGCCACCTGACACAGAGAACTGATTATATCAAACCCAAATTGAAGACAAGATTTGCCAATGAACCACAAAATAAATAACCCCAGGAATCAAAGTCCATAATAAGAAAATGCAGCTGACTCCACCGTCACACGTCCTTGGTGCTAGTAACTCCCGACAAAGGACAGAGATGTGACCTGAAGGCTAAACCCGACCAACATGCCTTCCTCCCCGCCCACAAGGCATTAACGTTATTGGGGCTCAGGAAATCTGAGTCGAATATAAAGGAGTTGACTTTTGATTCACAGCCAGCTCGACGACCTTAGTATGCAGGACACGGTAGCCCTGGAATGGGACAATGCGGCACATCAGTGCAGGCGGTTCGCTGTACAGGACCAGGTTCTGAGAGAAAAGGGTTCACGATTTGGGCCCCTTGCATATGTGAGCATAAAATATGCACTTGAAAATTTCAGCCCAAGACGATAACGTTTGATGGCCAAGCCCAGGTCAGTGCGTTTGCACCTGTGTGCAGAGACCGCCCTCCACAAGGACCTGCTCACGCCCCAAGTTGTTACCCATCCTTTTCTTTTTTCTCCTTTTTTCCTTGTTTACCATAAAAGTCTTCTGTCAGCCCACTACACCTTCTAAATCAGGGGTGTCCAAACTTTTTTTCAATGGTTTTCACCAAGGGCCATATGCAGTAAAATACACAAACAGCCGGGCCACTCACTCGAGGTGAAGTACGCATTGCCTCACCTGGTTTATTTAAGTAAACTAAATATGTTTTTGGAATTTGCTGCGGGCCAATTAACAATGGATCGCCGGCCGCAGTTGGCCCACGGGCCGCAGTTTGGACACCCCTGTTCTAAGAGGACAGCTTTCACAGCTGGACCAAAATACCACCTGCACGAGAGATCTCCTTCTTCCCACACTGGGTTCTGAAGCGTCAGTGTGTTAAGTCAAACTGTACACGTTACTTTTTAGGGAAACGGAAATGAGGTAAATACGCTGTGACGAGCCCTGCTCTGCAGCGTGACTTCATCTGGGGCTGCAATTGTATGTTCCAGATTGTAACAGGAAATTTGGTGTTTCACCTGTGTTTGTGCTGCTTTTATTTTCAAGAGACTCGAATGATTCAAAACAAGTTCCCTGTAAACTAAGAATTAGAAGGGGACCCAGGGGGATGGCCTCAACAAGTGGTGACCCTGAGCTGAGTCCTGGGTGGAAGGGTTAGTGTCCCGCACACAAACACTCACTGAACAGGCTCACACTATACGCAGTGTAGGTTGCTGGGCACCTCACATCCCCGCCTCTGAAGAGGTTTATTCTGATTGGCCGCATCAGAATAAACCACCCAGGAATTTATGGCCCTTCCCATTGGAATACAAATGCCTCAGTGCACCCCTCCCTGCCCTCCAGCTGCCTCCCTGTCTGCACCCTCCACCCACTCCTGACTGGTAGAGGCCCCAGTACCCCAGCTCTTTGCTTGTTTCCAGATCTCCTCTCCAGGATTTCCTGCTGTGCTTTGGGCCTCTCGGTCCCCTTGTCAGGTTTCCATGCCTCCAGCCAAGCCTTACAAGGTGTTGCTCCTTGAATCGTGGTCTCGGGCCTTCTCATTCCATTCTCTCTCCTTCAAATAGCATTTTTCAGACTGATTCTCAGCCCCTTATTCAGCCAGGATAGCAACTTAGTGGGCCAGTTACATTTGTTTCCTAGAGCCGTCTGCCATAACCTAACAATTTGCACAAACTCAGTGGCTTGAAACAGCAGGAGTTTATTGTCACGTGGTTCTGGAGGCCTGAACTCCAAATCGAGGTGTCGGCTGGGCCGGTTCCTGCGAGAGGCCCAGGGGGCGCCCTGGTTGGGCCTCTCTCCTGTCCGCTGGTGGTGGCGCGTCCTCGGCTGTGGCCGCATCGCTCAGCCTCAGCCTCTGTCTTCACAGGCCTTTCTTCCCAGTGTGTCTATGTCTCCAGATGTCCCCTCCTTAGAGGAGCACCAGTCCCTGGACTTAGCCCCCAGCCCCAATCCAGGGTGACTTCCTCGTCACATGATCTGCAAAGCCCCTATTTCCAGAAAGGTCACGTTCAAGGTATGGGGGTTAGGACTTCCAATTGTCTTTATGGAGGGCGCACTGCAACCCACAACAGCCATGACCAACAGGCTTTTTTACTTTTTCAGCGAAATAGAATATAAGAGACAGCATTAGAGTTCAGTGCCGTTCGTAAGGTTAGTGTTAGTTCATAAAATTTTTATACACATATATTTATGTGTGCTGGTTAGTAAAGTAAAATGTACTTCTTATTTCAAAAAAGTTTTTGAAATAAAAAAAAATTAAACTCTGCCTTTGCATCCTCTGCTCACACACGCACGCACACACGCACGCACACACACGCCCTTGTGCGAGGCCCTCATCCCCAGCCAGAGTCTTCTTTGGTCGGTATACTCCCCCCGCCACAGGCATTTCCACCCACTGGCCCCTCTTCCTTCTCCTCTTTGTCTGGCTCACACTTCTTCTTCAAATCTTAGAACAAATGTTACTCACACAGAGCACTCTTTCCACAGCCAACCTGAACCCACTGGTAACTTCTCACACTCCTCCCGTTTTTTCAAAGAGCCATGACCACAGCCTTCACAGAACTACTATATATGTGTCTGTGTGTGTGGGGGGGGTATTTGATTGTGTCCATCTCCACCCATCTTAATAGCCCCCTCAGGTCTGTGGTCTGGTGTGTTCTCCACATTATACTAACATTAATTTCCCAATATTCATATTCCCATATTAGCTCTGTGCCTGGCCTCCAGGACGTGCTTAGTAATTAGTGAATCAATAGCACTGTTCCAAAAATGGATCCATCTGAACGGCCATTACAACCACAAGGGGGTTTTTAAAGAAAGAGAACTAGAATGGCCTGAGTGCCTTCAAGGACAGACGGGGCATCATCTCTTTAATTCTCACAAAAGCCTGAGGGATGAGCATCGTGCCCAGTACTGAGAACCCAGTACTACAGACGATGAGACCGAGGGTCAGAGTGGTCAGGTAACTGTCCCAGTGTGCTTAGATTCGGGCTAAAGTCAGCCTTACCCCCATGCCTGTGCTGTCTCTGGTGAACATGAGTTTCCTGCTTCTTAGGGTGAAGATTCAGGAAACTGGATGCTGAGTTAAAGCCTCAGAGACCAGACCCACGCTAAGTTACGTCAGAGTGGCAGGCTGGATGTGGGATCTTGCATCTACCTGGGCTGTGGCAGGGCTGCCTCCTGGGGGCCCCCTTTGCAGTTGAAGGCGCTCATTGTGGGTTGACACAAGTGAGCTGGGCAGTTGGGAGTGCCAGGTGACTCCAGCCCCACGCGGAGTCAGGCTTTGCCAACCAAGCTGGCATGTCAGCCACCACTAAGAATCGGGGCTTCCTCTGTGGGAAAATGGCTGCAGCAGCGCCTTCATCCTCAGCACAGTCTCCCTGTGAGAATCCAGTGAGACCAGCACACCTGGAGGGGTGCAGCACAGCGCCGTGTGTGACGTCATGGGAGTCCGCCCGCGCCGGGCCACGTGGTGCCTGCTGTGGGAGGGTTCTGGAGACTTGGCGTGTCTTCTCCCCATGCCCTGTGCCCTTGGCCAAACCCTCTGCTTCACCCTCGAGGGCTGGTTCAGTTGCCTCAGCTCTGAAGTGTTAGAGATGAACTTGGCTATGAACTCCAAGGGGCCGCCAGCTCTGCAAGTGCTGTTTCCAGGCCGTGAGCAGTAGCTCAGAAGCTCAGAAACTCAGTGGTTGCCCCTTTCTCGTCCTCGGGAAGAATGCACACGTGGTTCTGGGATCCCTCCTGCGTGGTGACAGCTGTAACTCTAATCAGGGATTATGCTGGAACGTGTGTAGACTCACCAGCACCGCCTTCTCATTGAAACCAAAGCAACGATCAGCCTCTCTGCCAGGCAGATTCCTTCTTGCCCTTCACCTTCCAGCCCCTTCGGCTCCTTGCTGCCATTTTTCCGGCCCGGTGCACCTTTGTCTTATTTGACTCTGCAGGCAGCATTGTTTGTACCTTCATGTACATAATAGTCCAGTCTCTAATGGGGGGGGGGGTGTCCTCAGATCTTTGCCAATCCCCCCTTCCCAAGTACTGTGAAGGAATGTCATTTTCCACTTACAGGACAGTAAAACGGAACTGTCTTGTAAGTGTAGACCAGACACATGAGCCCCCATCACACTTTAAGGAGAGGTGCTGTGCAGACAGAGGCGAGGGCCGCAGACTCCCCTCCATAGGCGCCTGCCAGCATCCAGGTGTCAACTCCAGCTCTGGCCAATTGGCAGGTTACTGAAGGTTGAGGCACCAGTCACTCCTGAGTGACCCAAACGCAAACATTAAGTGCGCCGCTGCTGAGGGTCTCCTATACTTGGTCTTCCTGAATTTGGGGATTTCCAGTGAATGGAGAGTTGTTATGAGACCGTGTAGTCGGGCCCCAGAGACACAGGTGATGAGCCCCATCTTAGCTGTTCGTACTTTTTGAGGTATTATCCCGGGATGAGACGGAATTGCTTGGCTGTTGGAAGAGTGTTTAAAGCTTGAGTTAGTCCATCAATGACGGGCCAGCCCCTGTGACTGGCTCTCACCCCCTCTGGGCCGCTGGTCTCCTCTGTGTGTGATCAGAGCACTTGGTGGCAGGCACCAGGGTGCGTTTGTGTTGTCAGGATCCGCCCTGCCTTGCCAGGTGCCCACGTCCCTGAGAACCAACCCATCACGTGGCGTGACAGCCTCACCCTCCTCAGGAGGGACCTTCAGCGCCAGGGCTGGAGCACAGTGTCACTTTCCGTGTCCCCTTCTGGCAGACACCCAAGGACGCCAGTCACCCGGCTCCTGTGCAGCCAGCCGCGTCCTTTCAGGTCCTGGGCTGCAGCAGCTGCTTGGACCCCTTGGCAGTTGTGCAGAAGCAAAATGGGAATGGGGAAAATGGCTCTACGAGCCTCAAAAGGACAACATAATGGTGCTCAGGTCGCAGACTCCTAGGCGACTTGGGGTGCCAGTTACACACTTAAGGGTGTTCTCCTGTCACCCACAAATTCGGATCCAGTAACTTTGCTGCTGGTGGCTTTGCACTAACGGTGGACAGGCCTCTCCTCACAGTGGTGTTGGCGATGGGTTCATTCCTGGCAGAGATACCCCCTCCCTCACTCACCGAATTTATCAACACCAGTGCTCTCCTGGTTGTGGGGCTGGGCTGGACCTCGACCTCGGAGGACCAGCTTGTCCTGCTAGGGAGGGCTTACGCTCCCGTTCAGTTTCTCCATCTGTACAATGGGCCACAGCACCCGTACAACTGTGGTGCCCCCAAGGTTGACTTCTGTGAGCGAGCTGCCTGGTGGGTGTCATCGTCCCTGGTTGAGATGACCATGGCGTCTGTAGCCCTCTCCTGATGTAGGTGACAGATGGGTGTGTCTGACGCTGGAGACGTTTATAATAAAGAGGCACCAGGCTGTGCTTGTTGCTTCACCAACAGGATCTTTTCTGCCTTTAGAGCCACAATTCTGTCATCTGTAACGGCTTTCCTTGTCACATCAGCTGACAGGATAAACAGAGCAGGCTCAGTGACACAGCTGCTAAACTGTAATACTGTATGATAATTTCACAAATTATTATTTTTAATATGATCAGCCTTTTCCTTAGGCAATAAAGGAAAAAGTTAAATTGCTCACAAACCAATAAAGGTTTATCTTCTGAAGCATCAAATTCTGTTTACTCACGAAACACACACCTCTTTGCTGACCCACTGGGAGGAAAATTAGCATTTGTTTTCCCTGATCAACAAAGTGGGGGGAGGGGGCATTTGTTGTTATCTATAGGTGTTAAGCCCTTCCTTACATTGAAAATGATAAAGAAGAATGGGAGTTAGCTGGAAGAGGCCATCCCTGCTCTGACTGTAGACTCCAGGGCTTAATGTTACCATGTGGAAACTGCTAATGGTGAGGGGGTGTGGGGTGTCATTTGGTGTCTGCAGGCCTGATGCTAACAACATGCCTGGAAAACAAACTCCCCCTTAGGCCAAGGAGCCAGGTTCTCTTTGTCTTGGAGATTGAAGAAAGGAAAATGATTGCATTACTCCCCACCACCTCCCCCAGGTTCCCACAGCGGGAGGGTGCTCTGTAATCTGTGCTGATGGGAAAGTGAGAGTCCCAGGCTGGATTCCTCCTCCTTCAGTTCCCTTTGGTGGCAAAGGAAGTTGAAGCTTTGACGCTGTCTGTGTCTCAGTGATGGAAGACTTGAATTGCACTTTTAAATAATCCAATTCCGATTTTCAAAGTCTGTGTAGAGTGACTCAGTGTTTTTCCTCTCCCTGCTCTTTCAGGTATGGAGATATGAGGAGACAGATCGGCTTTGAAATCAGAGACATGTGGTACAACCTTGGTGAGTAACCATGATGTCAGGCCATCGCGGTTAATATCTTGCTATCCATGGGTGATGGCGTTGGACCTGTTTGTCAGTGTTGGGGCATCTCAAAAATCTGAATTGCTTCTGTTCCTTGGAGAGCAATTGCTATTCTTTGCAATAACTGTTTTCAGTAACTAAGAGATGAGAGACAAAGGAAAAGGAAGAAAATCTGACGGGTGGGACAAATAGAAAAGTCAGTAGAACATCCTCTTGAGTCAGATGAACACAGCTCAGCCTTTGAACTCCCTTGCTTCTGGGCCTCACTAACATTCCTTCAGCTTCTCACACATTAAACCATGTCGCTCATCCTGCTGCTGCACATGCCATCCCGTATTTTATTCAGTTCGTATAGTCTACCTTCAAAAGGGTTTATTCACCGACTCAAAACTGGACAGGTGGTGGTAGCACAACATGCTTATGCATTTAAAGCAAAAAGAGATGTGTGCGCTTAAGGTAAGAAATTAATGTAGGCATTTATCACCGTATGCTTCCCTCTTAGTACAGCTTGTGCAGCATCCCATAAGTTTGGGTATGTTGTGTTTTCATTGTCTTTGTCGCAAGGTATTTTCTATTTTCTCTCTTGATTTCTTCTTTGACCCATTGGTTGTTCAAGAGTATGTTTTTAAATTTACACTATGTGTGAATTTTCTAATTTTCTATCTGTTATTTAGTTTTATTCCATTATAGTCAAAAAAGATACTTGGTATGATTTCAGTCTCCTTAAAATTGTTATATAACTTAGCATGTGATCTATCCTGAAAAACATTCCACATGTAGTTGAGAAAAATGTGTATTCTGCTGCTGTTAGGTGGAAGGTTCCATTATATCTTTTAGGTCCCTTTGGTCTGTAGCGTTGGCTTTACCAGTAAAGAAAGATCTCAAATAAACAACTTAAGCTTACACCTCAAGGAACTAGAGAAAGAACAAACTAAGCCTAAAGTGGGCAGACGGAAGGAAATAATAAAGATTAAAACAGAAATAAATGAAATAGAGAATAGAAAAATTCAACAAAACTTAAGAGTTGGTTTTTTGAAAAGATAAACAAAATTGGCAAAACTTTAGCTAGATTAATTAAGAAAAAAAGGAGAAAAGACCTAAATAAATAAAATCAGAAATGAAAAAGGGCACACTACAACTGATGCCACAGAAATGAAAAGGATTATAAGAGACTACTGTGAACAATTATATCCCAACAAATTTGATAACCTAGAAGAAATGGACAAATTCCTAGAAACACACAACTTGTGATGACCGAATCATGAAGAATTAAAAAATCTATATAGACCAATAACAAGTAAGGAGAGTGACTCAGCAATCGAAAAATTACAAATAAAAAGCCAACACCAGTTATCTTTACTGGTGAATTCTAGCCAACATTTCAAGGAGAATTAACTAATGCCAATCCTTCTTAAAGTGTTCCAAAAAATTGAAGAGGTAGAGACACTTCCAAACTCATTTTATGAGGAAAGCATTACCCTGATACCAAAGCCAGACAAGACACTACAATAAAAGAAAGTAATCTGTAGGCCACTACCTCTGATGAACATAGATGCAAAAATCCTCAACAAAAACTACCAAACTGGATCAACAGCACATTAAAAAGATCATACACCAGGATCAAGTGGGATTTACCCCTAGGATGCAAGGATGGTTTGACATATTCAAATCAATAAAAGCAATAATACTACATTAACAGAATAAAGGATAAAAATCATAGGAATATTTCAATAAATGGCGAAAAAGCACTTGACAGTATTCAATACCCTTTCGTGATAGATACTCTTAACAAACTAGGTATAAAAGAATTGTACCTTGACGTAATAAAGGCTGTATATGACAAGCTCACAACTATTAATAATATACTCTGTGGTGAGCAATTAAAACCTTCTCATTTAAGATCAGGAACCAGACAAGGATTCCCACTCTTGTCTTTCCTATTTAACATCGTGCTAGAAGTCTGAGCCAAGCAATTAGGCCAGAAAAAGAAAGAAAGGCATTCAGGTCAGAAAGGAAGAAATACAATCTCTCTATCTGCAGGTGACATGATCTTACATATTCAGACTGATCACTAACATATTAAAATGTGTCCTTCTTGCTTGATTAATAGCTGCTGCCCCAACTCAGCCCTTTCTGGCCCCTTATGCTCCCCCAAGATGCTCCTCTCCTCTCTGGCCCCTCGATTGAAGGGTCACTCCCTGCCATAGAGGGAGCCGCCAAGTCTCAGTGGGAGCCACAGCTGGCCTGACTGATGGGTGCTCCTGTCTTTTCGGTTTTCGTTTTAAGTATTTCCAAGGTCACCTTTGGAGTCCCTGAGACTGATCACCATTTGAAACTGGCTGCATTTCATTTTGTTGATGCTCATGACTCCAACGGAGAAAGATGAGCTAGGCCCAGAGACGGTGAGCTTTTCTGTGATGCCACGTCCAGACCTTCTGCGAATGCACCCTGTGGTGTAAATCAGATCTTTAAAGCCCTTCTGCAGTTGTTGGTCCTCTTGACACCATCTGTCATTATGCTTCAAATAGGCTGAGTCGAGTGACAGAACACTTCTGATTTGGTGCGTACAGGATGCAGTTAAGATGCCTCGTTTCATCCTGTCAGTTGCCAATTTGAATACTGTGATTCATACACAAGATCTGCTTTGTAGCTTTTCAACCAAGTCCGTCGACTCTGGCCTGACAAGCGGCCAAGAGGTCACATGTAAACCATGACCGAAAAGTACTGGCGACCCACAGGATCTGCCCAAAGCAGCCCCTCAGATGGCTAAGAATAGGTCCTTGGGGTCACCTGGCAGCCTGGTTCTTTCCTGCTGCGAATTTCAGTTAGGGAAGCCTACCTGCAAGTGTCACTGCCGAGACTGCCACTCCAGAAATGTACGCGAGCACAACTCCCCGAGGTGTCCACAACCTGTTTTCTACATAGTTTTTGTTTTGTTTTTAAATGGGCTTAATTTTGCAAAGGTATTGGCAGGGTAACATAACCGGCTCTGCCAAGAAAATAAAAGTAGAAGTCAGATGTACTTACCATCTTACAATTATCACCTATCCTTCGATCAGGCCTTGAGCCGAACGCTCCATGAGTCTCCCCAGTAACATGTGGGTTCTTTGAAATGAGCGTGTCAGATCGCAGCTGTGTGCAGCTTCACTGCAAGGGCCCGAGACTGTTGCTCGATTTACTGCAGGTGCAAACGGCCCTGTCCACAGGACAGAGCGCACCTTCTTTATCCTCCCAGACCTGTCATATTTGAGTCTGAGAAAGGAAACCAAAAGCAGCCTGTCTCCTAAAAAAGGCGGGGGCAATGTGCTTACGTACCCAGCCCTTCAGTTAGGTATCAAAGTGTGCTCCGTGAGGCGGCCTGGGGGAGCACCCGCTCTCCCTTTCTCCTTTGCCGCCTGGCTTTACACTCAGTTTACTAGGGATAGCACGTTGGAGCCACCGCGCTGTACCCCACCCTGCCTGAACCCGTGCTCGCAGTGAGATCCTTGGCAGCCGGGTTCAGTCTGGGATATTTTTCAGGCAGGGATTCCCTCCATGTATCTTTCTGGGGACTGGACAAATCGTGTGCTTTTCAGTAAACTCACATACAATGAGGCCTGCTCACTTTCACTGTCTGCCCTGTGTATGTGGAGCTTTCCTGGGATATCAGCCCAGATTTCTGAACAGTCGTAATTGTAAGGAGATCAGCCAAACCCCCAGGGGGCTGGGGGTACGCCTGGCTTCCCAGAGACGGTGCTGTCCATTCCCAGGGGAAACAGCTTTATATTCTATAAGGATATATAGAATAGTTTGTATTCTATAAGTAACTATAAGAAAGACTCTAGTGGGTTGTAAAGAATTTGGGAGTGGTAACTAGGAGACTGGCAGGGTGACAGGAGGTGAAATATTTTCGTTGTGATCTGATAATTAGCTTGTTCCTTTTTCTTGAAAGGAAAAGAAAAGGCAGCCTTTATTTTCTTGAAGTCGACACTATAGGAGTCTCTTTGATCCTCACTGATAATGAGTTTAGCATTAAATTTGAGTAAGATATGCTCCAGGGGAAAGCCATAATGAAAATGTCAAAAAAAAAAAACCACCAAAAATAGGTGAATAGTGGGGATATCTCACCCTGACTGAAGACCATTCCTTCTCAAAGGTTAGGTCCGCAGGGGTGTCACTGTTGACAGAGCTCAGTGCTGGCCCCAGCCTGTGTTTCCTGCATTACTGGGAAGTGTCAGAATCGAAGATTAGGCCAGACTCGCCTTGTAATTTTTCCTTTCCCTCTGTGTACAACCACTTGTTACTGCCTTAGGCGGCTCTCCCATCTTGGAAGAGTAAGAGCAAGCCGTGACAGACAGAGCACTCTTACGACACTCAAGTTGTGGCTGATGAACACCCTGCTGTCACTGTCACGTTTTCTGAAACATCGGCTCTTGACATTTTTTAGTCATAATACAAGGAAAGTGTCACCTGAGAGACGGAATATAATAGCATTTTTAAGAGAATGCTTTGCACGTGGCAGTTACATGCCTTTCAGAAATATGAAGCATTTAGGGAAGTGATGAGACTCACATTATAATGTAGCCTTAGTCAAAACATTGATGATTTATTAAATGTTGGAAATATAAGATTTTAATTATGTTCGGATTCCTTATTAGGTTACATTTTGCATATGTGTCCACCCAATACAAATTTTGGAAATATATTAATTTAGGCTAATTATGAGTATTATGTATTTCATCAAGTGTAGTTATTTATAATAGCCAAATTTCTTTAATGGGTCTCTTTACAGAAACCTGTATTAGCTGAGTTATAATGAAGACTAAATTCTTCAGAGTATCCATTCTATTTCCTGATTGTGTAAAAATATTAGTAAGATTGATTAACTCAGGATAAATCCTGGTGTTAATAACAAAATGTCACAAATAATTCATTCAAGCATTTATTCTTGTGCATTCTCCTATAATATGCTGGAAATAAAATGATGTAGATTATAATGGTGCAAAATGAACATAAATCAAGATTTCTGAAATTAAAAACAAGAGGGTAGGACTTTTAAAAGGCCACTTTCCTGACAGTACCTGCCTCTAAGTTTAATCATGTCACTCTAAATAAAGTCAGCTCCCCCTTTTTAGAAATGAATTTTCCAGCAGCTTCTTTCCAGGCAGTGAGAGAAGGTAGTGGTTTTGCAGCTTCCTCTACCTGCCTCCCCTCAGACCTCTCTTAGTTCCTTTCAAGTTCTCTACAAGCTCACCTGTCACTGCCAGCTCTCAGGGATTCAGAGCCAATAACCCTAAGAGTGTGGGGGCCCTTGCTGGGGGGAGGGGGCACCGTGGCAGCAAAACCCATACTCACAGGAGGCAGGTGCTGAGCGGAGAGTCGCCCCACAGCTCCCGCCTGTCTCTGGACAACAACAGGCTTGTCTGACAAAGATTCTGAGTTAGCAGTATCTGTCTGAGTCAAAGGCAGAGGCCTCCAACGACACAAGACCAAGATTTCCAACCAAAACAAAGTCCGTCAAAGAAAGAGGGATGGTGGCCGTCTCACAAGGTTATCCTGATAATTCAATGAGGCATTTTCACCCGGCTGATATTATAAAATTCATTATTATTCATATTGGTAGTAGTGTTAGTTTAAAAACGACGTTTGGGCAACCTTTCCCTGAATTCCTTAAAAATCGTATCTGGACAAGATAGGTGAGTTGAGATTAATAAAGTAGGTATTCCAATAAGCGTTTTACAATCAAGTAATAGCCAAAGAAGGCAGAGTCATTTCTGTTTCCACTTCATATTCTCAGGGCTGTGCTTTGATTTCTTTGATTGTAGCCATTCAGAATGTCACAGAAATCACTCTGCATTTTTTATAGAGGCGCCGGATAGAAAATTATTTATAAGATGTTGGAGTGAGAGGGGACCCAAGAGACCATCTCCTCTAACTCCCTCGCTTTATGGACTTTCTTGTTCATGGCCCACTTTACGAGTTCCTGAGTGTTCCACCTCCCAGCCCCACTCTGTCCATAGCTGGGTCCCCATTAGCTGCTCATATCCTTGATCTGTGTGATCATTGTCTATTTGTAAAACAGTATTAATCTTTTATATTGTACACATCATGACTGTCATGACTACCGCCCTTATATTGGGCGGAGTTTTTAATAGATCCACTTACAACAATTAGAATATAGTCCACTTCTTAAAGACTGGCCACGCTTGAAATGCCAGCAGGTGACAAATGGGTGCACATTCCCAAGATCCTAGCCTTCACCATCACAGTGTCAGTGTTGTTTTGTGGTGTCCACTGAAGCCCGTTGTAGAATCCTTTTTTTTAATTCCTGAATAATGCATTTCTCTATTCAAGGTCAGCACAAGATAAAGTTCATTCCCGAAATGGTCGGCCCGATATTGGAAATGACACTAATTCCTGAGACAGAGCTGCGCAAAGCGACCATCCCCATCTTCTTCGATATGATGCAGTGTGAGTTCCACTCCACCCGCAGCTTCCAGATGGTAAGGACTTGGGTGTGCAGTGGTGGGAGGGGAAGGGGGGAACAGCAGGCCTGAGAACCTGGAGACAGACTTGTGGATGGTTCTAGAGTTAAAGGTGTGGAACATGGAAAGCAGAAAGATCCTAGCACTTTCCTTATTGAATAAGCCTATCGTCCTTTGCTCTCATTTTTAGGGAGAATCGTTCTGTTTTTAGCTTTCACTTACTTATTTTATCTGGATTTACAAACACATTAAACCCTGGATAAAAGCCTCTTTCCCACCCTCCTTGGTACGTGCACACCTAGAGCATTGAATCAGGTGTTGTTGTATTCTCTGAGACTTGGATGCTTGTTGCTGACTTATGTTATTTGAAAGTCTAACGGCTTGGCTTTTATTCTTTTAAATGTGTGCCTCGGTCTTTTACCTGAGCAATAGAACTAATGGGAATTGCTCAAAGAAAGTGGGTGTAAAGAGCTCAAAACATACTATATCAACAGGAAGGACAAAATCTGAATTATTTGTGCTTGAGAAGTCACAAAACCTCCTTCCTTGGATTCCGTGAAAAGAAGGAAGGTGCTCCCGTGTTCACGGGTGGGTACACACCCACACTGGCTTCCTCCCAGTGGACTCAGGGTTTGGCCATGACGCTTTGCAGGAGGCAAGAGAAGACCCCAAACGATAGGGGGTCCTCAACATTGAAAACAAACTTTGTTCAAATATGTGAATATTTATTTTACATAGATTTTTGAGGAATTTTCAGAAAAAAATCCTGTATTGAAAGGAAACCTAAGCTTCAATCAATCAAGGTAGCATGACTTTAGTGAGATCTAATATTTAAAGAGTAGATTTTTCCTTCCCTACCATTGTACTTTCTAGTTTAAGGGAGTTTTGAATAGTTCATAGAGTTTATTGGTCAGTTTTCATCATTATTGCCCAAAGGTAGTAAGTAGCCATGAAGAATAATTTTGCTATTTCCTAAAACGAAAAACAGATACAAAGCTAAAAGTGAGTAGGAGTTGGGTTTAGACACAGATGTCAGGTGGTCCACCATCCCTGGCTTAGCTTGGTACTACCTGGGTCTTGAGCAAATGACTGAACATCTTTAAATGTCCAACTTAGAGCTGTAAAATGGATATAAAAATAGAATCTGCTCCAAAGTGATGCTGTGAGAAGTGAATAAAATCAAACCCGTAAAGTCCGTCCATCTTTTCTTCCTTCCTTCCTAGCTTCCTTCCTTCCTTCCTTCCTTCCTTCCTTCCTTCCTTCCTTCCTTCCTTCCTTCTTTCCTTCCTTTCTTCCTTCCTCCCATAGGTGAGGAAGATTTCCTTACATTTATTTATTCGTAAAATTAAAGAGACTATTTTAAAAGAACAGCTGTATTTGTTTCTCTGGTTCACTGTCTTCGTACATATGTAATTGTAATGTTGTAAACATTGTCCAAATTTTTTGTTGTTCTTTTTCTTTGACAATTTATTAAAATCATTTTCCTTGATTATAACTTAGTAACCATGATTTTAAATATGGCATAACATTTCATAAAATAACTTGGCTAATCTTCTCTTGTGCATCCCCTTTAGTTGGGCATTTAGGTTGTTGCAGGTTTTCACTGCTCTGAATAAATGTGCAATGAACACATGCATATAGATAGCTTGACTTTCTTTTGATAGTTTTCTCAGTGTACATCCTCGAAAGTGGAATTGCTGATTCAAAACATTTTTGTAACTTTTGACATTATTGCCAGTTTTTTAAATGTTCTTGCCATAAGATTTGACCCATCTCCACTGCTGCTGGCACTAACTAAATCATGGTCCAATCTCACTGTCAACTCACCAGAACTAGGAATTGTAATTTAAAATGCTTTTTCCTGGGCAGAAAATGCATTGGACCTTTTGAATTTTATATGACTAAAGCCCCAAGTAAGGACCTTATGAAAAACATGCCATGGAATTAAAGAATCAGGTAAAGGAGGAAAATGTATTTGTATAGATAAAAGCCACTAGCCCAAGAAACAAAGATCAAAGACCTTGCCATTCTTTGGAGCAGCCTTTGGGTGAAAATGAGGTCAAAGGCAGTTGAACTAAAGATTTCTGAATTTTCCCTCTTCTTCCACCCACTCTTTTTGCCTCTTTCCTGTTTCACCAGGCCTTTCACATATCTTCAGACACCATCTGCAGAAGTGCTTCATCTCCAGTTCACAGGGGCTCTAGTTTCTCAGTAAATGACACAGAGTAATGAGAGTTGCAGCACTTTTGCCTCCATTCTCAACCCTCTCCTCCCATCAGTGGCTTCAGAATCTGGCCAATATCAAGTGACATCTTTCCAGAAAATAGAAGTGTTTGAGAAATACCATGAAGTACTCATGCACATTTACTTCTAATTTACGAACGATTTCACTACCATGAAATAGGCCTCGCTTGGATGTGTGTTGATAGAAGCACACACATGAAGACGCAGGTCCACAAAACCCACTGTCAGGCTAAGCATGGTGAGCTACTTGAATATTTTGGTCCATAATCATTGGCCATTTGTATTGTCATCTGCTGGGACCATCTTTTCGGACAAGTGGTAGGACACACCAAAGGTTTTAAAAATAAAGGCAAAAAACCTAAAACTTATGAACAAAAATCTCCCTACTATGGTAATCCATTTTTGTGAATTGGGAAAAGATCAATTTCCTTTTCTGTTGGGATATCTCAATTTATTTTTCTATTGGCCTGTCTCAGCCAATAGATGTCAGGTAGAATGTCACGTGGGATGTCATGTGGGACTTCATCTTTCCCAGACCTGCTGCATCCCCGTCATCCTATTTCCACCAGGCTCCTCGTCATTTGCTTTATGGGGACGGGTTACACTGGCCATGTCTTTGTTTTCTCTCCTGGCCTCCTTGGTGGCTACAGGTCTTCCCATCTCATCTCCAGCATCCGTCTGCTTCTCCCAGTCCCTAGTTCAGGGCTCTCCGGGACCGTAACACTTGTCTCTCAACTAGCTGGATCTTTTCTAACTCCTTCCTGTTCTCAGTTTAACTCTTATCTTTCATCAGCTGCTCTTCCTGAAGCACAAGTCCTGCCTTCTCTGCCTTGCAAGGGGTGTGAGTGCATGTGTCGTGGGCAGGCACATGGGGAGAACAGCAGTCAGCCCTCCCTGCCTCCATCCTAGGAAGCTTCTAGGACACGGCCGATTGGCTCCTGTTAACTAATCCGCCACCAATCCAATTATCTAACCTTATTCGTCACATCAACAAGGGCTTAAATTGGCTCAACTTCCATAGCAGATGTGCAGACCTAATGGAGTGAGGGGAAGACGTTAAGGGTTTTCATTTTTGCAGAACTTTAGTGCTCTGTAACATGTGGTGCAGCTTACTTGTTTAAAGGTTGCTATGCGTTTCAGAGTTGGGCTATTAATATGCTACTGTTTGTGAAATATGCTTTACCTTCGGGCATATCACACTCAGCGTTGGAGGGGGTGAGGGGACTTGCTAGAGTCAGGAGAAAAACCTGCCGTTTTACTCAAGATGAAGCTGCACCAACCCATTAGTGGAATTTCAAAAGCGCGTATTACAGATGGGCTCATCCAGAGCTCTCCAGAGGTGCTGCCCCTGTGTTCTTTGGCTGCAGGGAGGGCACTTCACTCGAATGTCCTTCCACATGCATTTCCGCCGGAGTCGGCTTCTTCCCAATCTCCACTGTTGCAAGAAGAGCATGAATCTTTGGGCAGAACAGGCGTATCCTTGCCTGGGTCCTGGGTATTAGTGTGGACTCCCCAGGGTCCGTGCCCTGAAGGGGCTCTCCTGGTGGTGGGATGGGGGTGGCACGGTGCTCCCCATCCGTGTGCCGTGTCCTGGGTCTGGGATGCTCTCTCTTGGGCTGAGGCTGTGCTAAGTCAACTTGATACTGTTCGTGCTGGGTGGGTCCTCACAGGTGTCTGCAAAGGCCAGCTGACTAAGATTCTCTAGTGATAACAGAAGGCACGTGTAAGAGGACGTGCCGTGCAGGGACCTGAGGCCATGGGGGAGAGCTGACCTGACCCAGTGTGGGAGGAGCATGCACCAGGCGGAAGCACATGAACCAGAAGGCCCACATGTGTCCAAGTGGCCTTGAGGTCTTCTAGAATTCCTTTGCACCTACAGAGCAAATGCCTCATGTTGGCTGGTGTTCACACCTGAGCGGACCTGTGGTCCAGAGGGAAGCCACTGCGGGAGATGGGGTGCGATATAACTTTTCTGTGATCTGAACTGCTCTGTTCCATCCCCCGGCCCCCTGGGTCTGATTCATCCTCTGTTGGTGGGATGGTGACAGAGGGATGGCACCTTCTTTTCGGGTTGTCTTTCTCTTTAGCACTTGTGTTGTGAATACTCCATCAGCAAGGAGGCAGGAGTACATCCTCAGCTGGGTGTCCACTCTAGCTGTGCCCCCCGTGGGTGACCCCTTCCTGCCCTGTGGCGGCTACTGTTGACCCTACATATTCCAGCCACCCTCCATCATCTGCGCTGTTTATGTGTCCACTGTGATTTCTCTGTCCTGTCCATGTGGCCTTCTCTGCACCCACTCAACAAAAGCCCACTTCCAGTCTTTTCTGCTCTTCCATTCTCTTTGAGGGCCTCCAATGCTCCAGCTCCCATTGGCCATCCTGGTTCTCCTAGCCCTTTCTAAGGGTCTTCTATGGTCTGCATGCCCCTTCTATTCTCCAGCAGTGTCCTCTCCTCTGGCCTCTCTCTTGTCCATTTGTCCCAGAGGACACATCTCTGGTCTATTTCCTTGTAACTCGTCCCCTCCTCAAGTCACCCCAGCAGTTGTGTTCACTGTGCACTGACCCCACCCCCAGGGTAGCATGTTTACACTTAAACTAGGACTTTTGGAAATCTTGATTTTTTTTTTTCCAAAGGGGAGATTGTGTGTGTGAAGATTTCAGGATCTGCTAAGCTAGCAGGGAGAGGTTGGAAGCATGGGCGTCCTCGTGCCCCTTAGACGTTCATGGAGACCTACTGAGCTGTGTTACCTTCACCGGCCTGCAGCCCACGTCACCCCCATCTCGCTGAGTCCCCTAACCCCATATGAGTAACGTTCACGTCGCAGGTTCACTGGATTTTTCTTCATAAAGAAAACATACTTTAGCTTTTCCGCGCTACCTGGCATTGTTCTCGCTTCGCACGTAACTTAAAGGGAATCTTTCACCGTGAGCAGAGCCCATGGTGTCCTGAACATGAAGCAGGAGGGTGTCCTCGAGTTCCTTGCAGCGAGAACCCACTGAGGTGCCTCCCGCCTTGACTGGCAAATGGAGCAGTCCATCTACAATGGAAAAGTGATGGCATCCACTGTCAATCTGGAGAGAACCTGCAAGAAGCTTCTGCTGGCAGCTCGTGCTGTTGCCATTGAAAACCCAGCTGGTATCAGTGTCCTATCATCCAGGAATACCGGCCAGCGAGCTGTGCTGGTTTGCTGCTGCCCCGGGACCCTCTCCTAGAGCCGGCTGCGTCAGTCCTGGGTCCTTCACTAACCAGATCAGGAGCCTTCCGGGAGCTAAGACTTCCGGTGGGTACAGATCCCCTGGCTGAGCACCAGCCTCTCACAGAGGCGCCTTCTCGTGGCCTGCCTGCCATTGTCTGTGTAACACAGACTCTCCTCTGCGCCATGGGGACATTGCCATCCGTGCAACAACAAGGGAGCCCCCTCCGTGGGTCTGATGTGGGGGTGCTGACCCAGGAAGTTCTGCACATGTGTGGTACCATCTCCCTCGAACACCCGTGGGAGGTCACGCCTGATCCCTGCTTCTACAGAGACCCCGGAGAGATTGAAAAGGCCGCTACTAAAGAGTCTGACCGTGGAGGAATTTCAGGGCGGTGGACGGCTCCAGCTCCCGAGTTCACTGCTGCTCAACCTGAGGTCGCAGGTTGCTCTGAAAGCACAGGTGCCCTGGAGCCTGTCCAGCCATTTCCTATGAAAGACTAGCATGCTCTCCTGCCGCCCAGGACTGGTCTGCAGCCCTCCGGGACATTGGGGGGGTAGGAACAGCCGCTGAGTGAGTGGTCCTAAGCGGTTCTACCACAAACTCGGAAGCAAAATGGAAATAAGGTTGACGGAAAATAACCAGTTTCTAAAAGTTAAAAAAGAAAAAAATACTTGCAATTCTCTCCTAGCACCTTTTTTAAGAATTCCATTTGTTATGTCTTTGGAAAATACACAACTCCCAGATGAGAATTGCAGCAAATGACCGTACGGTCTGTATACCATTAATAGAAAGGGAATGAAAAAGGCTCCACAGCAAAATCATGTTTTCAGCCATGGAGCTGTTTTCTGCCCTCTTTGCAAGGTAAGTAAAATGTTCCACGACCCCCGCAATTCCCCTTTAGTTGGGACAGTATTGAAACATGAGGAATCTGTGTGTCTTCGATGTTTCTGAGCCCGTTTGAATGCTCTCTTCCTCCCGCCCATGCTGGTAACTTAAGCAAATAATTGAATAACCCAAGTGGATGTTTGCAGCTTCTGCCACATGATGGGAAAGCCAAGAGATTTTGCACAGTAATATGAATGTGAACAAGTTTGGTAGCAATTTCATCTTGTTTATTCTTCAGTTCTTCGGGATTCTGTTTGTTGATTGGTTGATTTTCACATTCAATTTCAAAGTAGTACTTGATTCCATTGTTTTGGATGCTTAATGGGGAAATATGGCATAAGAATTAGGCTTTTATTTCATTGAACCCCAGACCCAAAAGTGGCCTGAGAGATCACAGAAGCTAACACCCTTGACTCCAGGAGTTGCGATTACATTGAATTCGATTCTTAAAAGCCCTTCAGCAAAGAGATGCCCAAACTCCCACCATCTCCTTTAACCAAATCAAACAGGACTCGCTGTGAGGGCCTGTTCGTGGAGTGTGCTGTCACAGCCCTGAAGTCTCTCCTCCATCTGGCTCCATGCGCAGATGGGGAGCAGCGGCACCTGTCTGAGGTGTTGTCAGGTGAGCAGCCAGGCTCCTCAGGTAGGGGGCCTCGGGGCTTCTAGGCTGCTGAGTATTTCACAAAAGCTTCCAAGGTCAGTGAGCTGCCTGCTCACTGGATGTAGAGGAGGGGGGGATGTTAGAATGTGGAGCACCAGAGATTAAGTGTGTAATTAAGTTTACAGAATGGTGAAGCAAGAGGAATGCAATATGCATGAAAATATGAGTGTGTCTGAGCAGCGGGTGGAAAGGCTGAGTGGTAGATTGTGGGGAATCCATTCCTTGTGTGACGTCAGCATGCAGGCCGGAGCCCCAAGGGCGTCTGAGTGCCAGGCTGCTCTCTGCCACGCCATGCCACTTCCTTCTTGGCCGTGTTTTCCACGCAGATGCAGTTAAGTGGCTTTCTCTGCCCACCCATCCTGTCGGTGCCAAAGAGGAGGGACGTGGTTGGTTCTGCAGTTCCCTGGGACTGGCCTGGTTCCATCTGCAAATGCAGAAGCAGAGGCTGATTTTATTGGTGCCCTCTGCTATAAGGGGTGACCTTAAACCACGGTCCCACATCCAGTATCTTGTTTGTGAAAACCAGGAGAAGGCAGAGGGCTGTAGGGGGAAGTGCGACACTCTCCTCGGGCTCATTTGTTGTGGGGTCAAAGAAGCCCTTTTGCTGACGTTTTCGGTGTAGGATTTTCCTGGATTTCAGCTTCCACCCAGCTCTTGACAACCTCTACGCACTTTGTCATCAGGATTATTCATGCAGACCTTTCCATCCCAGTCCAGCTTCCGACCTTGCTACCACATAACCCCAGATCTCGTCTAAATGCATCCCTGGATGCCTGCAAAATGCAGACCTGGTTTCAGGCATTTATAAATGTATGTATATAGTCAGAATGGCACACCTGACCCAAAACAAAAACAGTGCATTCCAAACCAATAGAATTGGCTGAGACCCTTCACTCTATAATGTCTTATGTCGGAGCCAATAACCCATGGTTGGCTGAGTTGGGGGAGCAGTGCTTCCTTTCTGAGTTAATTGAATTAACAACAATGTCAATACCCCTGCAAGCACAGGCCCTGGCATCACTACGTCCAGCTTAACAGCAACCTTCAGAATAGGTCTCGATTCAGATGCGGCCTCTCATGTTCCTGTTCCGGGTGCTGGTCCCGGAGGCGTGGAGATGCTCTGCTCAGTCCTTTAAGTGGGATGCCCTGGGGATATTTTTGTAGCAATATTGGCGATTCAGAAAGGAGAGGAAAATGTTGTATAATGATTTCGCTTATCACATCAGCGAGCCTCTGCCACATTTTGAGCAACACAGTAAACCCTTGCTAATTTCATCCTAACCGTAGAGAACCCAGTTGCAAATTACCAGACAGCGTGCATTTATGAGTAAGATAATAAACATGCTTTTTATAAAACAAGCTCTGCTCGATCAACAAATGTACTTCCTCCAATTTATTTGGACAGAATCGTTTAATTCTGTTTATGATAACAGTTCACAGCATACTAGCAAATGATTTCTAGTACATTCTGTAAGAATTCGCAAAGACCCTGGAACTAGAGGCTGCAGATCAGTGGTATTACATCCCGCTGATAAACAGAACGGGGTTGCCAGGTGTTTGTGCCAATTACTTAGTTTAGACTAGAGGTTAGTAAAATTAGAATCAGCTGTGTTCTTGTGATTTCCTCATCGTTCATCCACTCTTTTTAGGAACATTCAATTCATCAGTCAGACTTTGATAAGCAGCATACTTAATGAGCTGGAGCTTCCTTATTGCCCTAATTTGTGACAGCGAGGTTTACACGGGAGCAGAGAAAACATGCCATTTCCATTAAGTAGACTCCAAGTTCAAGTGTCTTCTGATTAACAGGTGATGAGCGATTTGAAAAGCCTCGGTTAGGAGAAGGCATGTTTTTCTGCCTTCTCTGTGCCAGGGGCGTCCAAACTGCGGCCCGCGATCCATTTTTAATTGGCCCGCAGCAAATTCCAAAACTATATTTAGTTTATTTAAATAAACCAGGTGAGGCAATACGTACTTCACCTCGAGTGAGTGGCCCGGCTGTTTGTATATTTTACCGCATATGGCCCTTGGTGAAAAACGTTGAAAAAGTTTGGACACCCCTGCTCTATGCCTTCCTCGTTGTATGCTCATTAAATGTGTGGAATTGAATCATGTGTTTTAATTAAATTTAGCCTTATTTTGTACCTCAGCTATTTGCTCTAAGGAAGCAGCCCTCACCAAATGCTTCATCTTTGGCGTTCCCACCAGGGCGCCATCTGGTAGATGGAGCTGTCTTGAAATGCCAGCTTTGGGGCTAGTGGCACACCAGCTCCCTTGTGCTGGGCTCCGAAAAGGACCTCCTTTTGCCGAATTCTTTTCCGTAAAGAGCAGAGTCACAGTGGGTTAGTACCGAAAGACTGTTATTTTACAATAAAAGTCGTGAGCATGAGACTTCAGGTGGGGGAAAAAAAGCAGGTCATCCCTTCTTCTTCAAGAGAACCATCTCTTTTTCTGTGTTCCTGAAATCCCTAACTTCTTAGGCCAAACAGAATCAAAGAGAGGGTGTTTGTTTGGGGAGGAGACGATGGGGAAGATCAAGAAGAGATTTGCAGGGATTCACCTAAGTCTGGGCTGTTGTGATGCTGCTGGGTCCTTGATGTCAAGCAGGAATCGACGTTTCTCTCCAGCCCTGCTTCGTCTGTAGCACGATCGCACTAGGCTCAGGCCGAGTGCTCTGATCAACACCCAGCAGGTGTGGCCTTGCTTTCGGGCTCCTCCCTGGGTCTCCCCAGAGCCCTTGCCTGTTTCACAGGAGCTGCAATCTGCTTCCACTGCAGCAGCCGCGCTGAGTCCCCAGGGCCGTCGATGGTCCCGTGGTCCCGTGACAAGCACTCCGATGAGTGTCCACCGGTTGTGCCTCAGCAACCTGCCCACCCACTGCTTTGCGGCCATATTAAGCCCCGCCCAGCTGCAGTTTCACACTATGTCTCTCCAGCAGTTTCTGTGCACATCGTGCATGCTTCCTATTAGCGTACTGTCAACACCAGGCGCTCTGCCAGGTGCTGGGATACAGCGGTGACCAAGACAGAAGGAAATTCTCTCACGTGGCTTAGACTCTTATGGGATCCTCATAGTAGTGCGGGACCTGGGATTGTTGCCTGGGAAAGCAGTGCCTCAGCATATAATTTAAAGGGACCCCAGCAACATTTGCCTACATGCCGTGGTGTGCTTGCCTTCTAAGCCCTGAACTCAGCTATTGTTTCCTTCAGTCCTTCCTTCACTTGACATCTTCCAGTTCTGTGTGGATGTCTCCATCTCTATGGCAACTAAGTCTCTCCCAGGCCCTTATTTCTACCTGGCCCAAGGCAATGTGTGACCTCAGGTCCCCCTACAACAGGGCAGTCACCTGGCCAGAATACCAGTAGAGGTGGCTTTGAATTTTGTCAGGGATGGGAGACTGGGCAGTGAAGATGGAGACACATATACATCATTATCAAGGTAGTTATTTTCACATCAGCCACTGTCAAAATATTTTGTAGATTTGGACCTCTCAGAATTTGGTGCTTTCCCGAAAGCATGCACCCAAGAGACAGTCACTTCTGACGATTCTTTCCCGATGGGAAGCTCTGGAGTCCAGTAAGAAGTCTTGGGGAGTTCAAAGAAAGCCTGGAGCGGACCTTCCTGAAGAGTCTGTTGCTCTGGCTCTAGAGACTGCCTCTCTTGTTTCATACACTAGTTTTTCAACCAGAGATGTTTCACTGGGATCCATGAAGGAACAGCAGTGAAGTGGCCCCTTGGATGTTTTCAGATTACAGAGAACTGTTTGCTGGGAAGTGAAACATCGTCTGTTCATGTCCAGGACCCAACAAGCTGTCTGAGATGTTACTTGTTCATAGAGATGAAGTTTGAGATTTTTTTTTCATGTTGCTTCTTGATTTTTTTCCCCCTCGGGTTCCCTTGTGGTTCTTACTTACTCCTGCTATCAAAATACACATGTGTAGGCTCCATTAACCACAGAAGGAAATGGAAGATTCCGGGTCATCAGCAGTCCCCAGGGGCCAGGGGACAGCAACTCTTAAGTGCAATCAGGCTTGAAAGCCTCGGGTAGCTGCCTGACGGTGATCTCTCGCCGGTTTGTGTACTGGTGATGCTCCAGCCAGAAAATGCAATGCCTGCCATGCTGATGACTTACGTTTCCTCTGTTTAATTATAGTTCGAAAATGAGATCATCACCAAGCTGGATCATGAAGTGGAAGGAGGCAGAGGAGACGAACAGTACAAAGTGTTATTTGATAAAATGTAAGTGTTGATTAACGGTGGGATTGATGTCAGCATAGAGACAGAGAAACTGTAATTAGACTACAATGAACTTTGTAGCCCAGCAGTAATTAAAATGTGTTAATAATGGGAAATATTTTGAATTGCACCTCCGTCAGGTTTCTGAGTGTGATTAACAAGGTGCGTGTCATTATTTTTCAGCCTCCTGGAACACTGCAGGAAGCACAAATACCTCGCCAAAACGGGAGAAACTTTTGTAAAACTCGTCGTGCGCCTGATGGAAAGACTTCTGGATTATAGGACCATCATGCATGACGAGAACAAAGAAAACCGCATGAGCTGCACTGTCAACGTGCTGGTGAGTGAAAAGTTCATTGCATTTCCAACCTGCCAGTAAGCCGGAAACGGAACCAAGATGTTCAGAAACCTCATGACAGCTGGCCGCAGAGCTGCCCATGGCAGGATAGGCTTCCTTTGCTTGTTTCCTTGTCTGTTGAAGGGAAGGAATAATGAAGAACCAGTTGCAGATCGGCTGTAAATAAGTCTGCAAAATCATCTGTCCTCTGGGTGTTTGCTGTGGGTAAGACGGATGAGCCATCTCATTTTGTAAGCAGGGTAGTGCCCTCGTTGATTACAGGTCTAAAGTGCTTCATTATTCAGAGACTGTAAACATGTCCAGTGGGTTGAATAGTGGCTACATCCTCATCTTCAGAACCTGTGAGGGGACCTGATTTGAAAGAAAGGCATCTTGCAGACGTGATTAAGTTAAGGCTCTCAAGATGAGGTCATCCTGGGTCACCCAGCTGTTCCCTAAGTCCAATGACAAGTGTCTTTACAAGAGGAGAAGGCATAGACACAGAGGAGAAGTCCACAGGAAGATGGAGGCCGAGATTGGGGTGATGTTGCCACAAGCAAAGGGGCACCTGGGATCACTAGAAGCTGGAAGAGACAAAGTGTTCTCTCCAGGAGACTTTGGAGGAAATGTGCCCTCTTGACACCTTGATTTCAGACTATGGCCTCCAGAATTGTGAAAGAATTCATATCTTTTATTCTAAGCCACCAAGTTGGTGACGAATTGTTATGGCAGCCATAAGAAACGAGTGTACGGCCACACGAAGAGCAGATGGCTCGGGTAGACTTGGCTTCTGCCATCCTCGGACCCCCACACACCTGCTGTCACTGACGTGGCCAGCTCTGTGGACACGGTCTTCCCAGCGTAGCTCTGAGTCATCTGCAAGTGCTTTGGGGGAAGCCGAATGAGCAGCTCAGCTGCAGGGAGTGGCCGGCAAACCCCCGGGCCCCCAGGACTCCCACGTCTGGCTTCAGCCTCTCTGCATTTTTCTCTTCCTCCTCCGCTGCTCCCAGAAGGAGCCAGAAGAGCAGACGCCTGGCCCTGGGAGGGGCGTCTTCAACACCCCTGCCTGCCCCAAGGCAGGAAAGCAAGAAAACACCACCCGTAGAGTAAGTTCTGCAGGTACTTATGTCCCTTCTCCGCATTTCCCATGTCACCCCAGTCCTTACACCACACGCAAATCCTGGACTTCTTTGCTCAACTTCACGCACTTGGAGCTCGTGGAAACGGACTTTTGTGCCAGGATGAATATGACATTCATCCATTAGAAAATCACCAGAAATGTTTGGATTGGAAAGATAAAGGGGAATATTTTCACCTTCCGTCCACTTTCGTGTCAATACGGATCTGGCCTCTGCTGTGGGGAACTTGCAGGTGACAGCTCAGGGGCCATCTCCGCCTTGGCCTTCTGTGGCTGGGTGGCCTGTTTTGGCTAATAATAAACATTTTTCTATAGCACGTTTTCTTTTTCTTAAAAATCTAAGTGTGGGGGACTTCCGGTTTCTGGTTCACTGTGTAAAAGGGACTTTAGAAGTTGGTATTCCCATCCTCATGACAAGGAGAAAACTGGCACACTGAAAGTCAACAGCTCTTCTGACAGCCATCTTCTGGGGGCCACAGGGAAAGCTGCTGTCCCCAAAATCAGCAAGACAGGATGGTACAGAGAATCCCAGCTTACCAGAGCAGATGCCCAAAGCAGAACCACTGCTGGAGCCAGTACTGGTGTCTTTTTACCTGGAACATCGTGTCCACTTTCAACGTAAAATTACAAGGCACCTCAAGGCCAAAACGCACAGTTTGAAGAGATTGAGCCAGCAACAGACCCAGATTCAGATGTGGCAGAGGTTTTAGAATTATCAGACTGGAGATTTCAAACAACTGTGATAAATGCGCTGAGGGTGCTAATGGAAGAAGTAGACATTATGCAAGGACAGTAATATAAGCAGAAAGGTGGAAACCTTAGGAAAGATTCAGAAACGAACGCGAGAAATTCAAAACACTCAGAGTGAAGAATGTCTTTGGTCTCATCCATAGACTGGACGTGGCCCCGGAAGTAACCCAGGAAACATTTAAATATGTCTGCACATACATCATACGGGTCTTGGGCAATGGGAGAAATTACTGACTGCTGGCTTCTATCCCTGAGATGGGGCCACTAACTGAGTTTGTCTGTACACTCACCTGTAGACTGGCTGCGTAGCGTAGCGGTGAGCTGTGCTGCAGGTGAGGGCCTTGCTCGTTTCCACAGGAGGGAGCCTGGCCCTTGCATCGTTGCCTTCCCACATTCTTGCCTCTGTCCAAAGTCATCAGCTTCCATGATGCCACTATGGCCAGCATGAAACAGAAATCAGGATTTTTCTGTGGAGAGAAACGGAAACCTTTTCAACAGCATTCCTTGCTACGGACATGCTTCTCTAATGCTCCCTCTGATCTTTCAGGGGATCCGAGAGGCTGATTCGTGTCCAGAAAGAAAAAGTATCGCTCTGTTGATTAGCTTTCCGACTTTGATGACTGAGACTACTGTTTATCTTAGCAAGACCTGCCATGCGCCCCGGGACGCGACACCTCGTGGAGACACGGTGCTGTGCTCTGAACGTGGCCTTGTAGCAGAGCCAGAGGTGGTGTCAGAAACCCAGCTCTGGTAATGACACCTGCCACCACGGTTTCTGACGCTGACGTGTGTTTCTGTCTCACATGGAGCCCCACACGGTGCCTGTGTATTGTTACTGCCATCCGCACTAGCTGGGTCTTGACTACGAAGCACACCCAGGGTCCCTGAGGTTATCCGACACTCTCGTCCTTCAACTCAGGGCATCCCGGATCATCCAATGAGGAGTTGGGGGTGCTGTTCTTAACCGTTTCCTGGGGATGATCAGATGGGTCCTAACCTGTCACGGGTCTTCCATTTAACAAATTAAAAAGGTCTATGAGTTAAAGAGAAACAGGAAAAATGCATTTTTATAGATAGGTGTTCAGTCGTAATATTCACGGCACAGCTCACATTGAGTCATAGAAATAAAAATACAAATACATTTTTAATCTCCTGCTCCACTTTCACCCTTTCCCTTGGTACTTCTTTAGTGAAACAAATAGAGTTTCATAGAGACGACTATGTACATTCATCTCTAGATGAATATAGATGTATAAACGTGTTAGGAATATATAAAATGTGCTCAGTTTATCACTAAGCAGAAATCCCTTTGAAATCCGAATGTTAAGAAATAAAATGAAGAACATAGAATGTATGGATGCCCTTTAAGCCCATTGCTAAATTTCTTTTAGAACCAGTGCTGTTGTTTTTTTTAAAAATGGAGTCACTGGAACATTCTAAGTAGTGTGGTTCATTAATGTCCCACTCTTCCTTGCACTTAAAAAACAAATTGAAATTAAAAAATAAGAGACCTGAGGGGTCACTGTGACCTGCAGCCTAGTCCCCTAAACGTACCCCTGCAAACATGTGGGCACAGACATTGGGGTCATGGTCCCCACCAGACAAAATGCACATTTGTAATTAAGTAGAATTTCATTTGTCACCTGAGAATCATGCAATCTTTAATTCCTGGTCAATAATTTTGTTGTGTGTCACCTAGTTCTTCTATGCAACCATCAACCTATCCATCTCTACAACGGGTAGACTCACTGTTATTTTATAGACAGAAGTTACTCTTTTCATGACCCCTGTACAAGGCTAATTGCAGTGGTTCCAACTAGAATTCTCAAATTCTTAGTGTCTGTTTTAATCATGAAGGAGAACAAAACTGAAAGGTCATGTATGTGTTCTGAAAGATCAGGGCTTCCTGGTGGGTTGGAGCTGGGGACCTGGATCCAGTGGGATTGCTGGAGAGCTGCCAAGCTTTGCACCTGGCACGGATGTCGCCCCTGGGGTGGGGGGGCTTGAGCAAGAGGACTGTGGGGGTTGGGATGCCGCCTGCAGAGCCCAGAAGTGGAGCCCAGAGCACTGTGAACTTCAACGTAGAAACACAGAGGTTTGATATCGAAATTGGGGTTTGAAATGAGTGTCCTCGGTTCTAGAGAGCTTCTGAAGTCCTGTGGAGGGAACAGAACGCAATACAGGCAGGGAATAGAAAACGTTTCTGTATTTCGCAGAGAGGAATGAATTGAAGGGTGCATGATATCCCCGTTGTGAAATTGTAAAGGGAATGATCAAAAGCTTAGGAAAGGATTAAAAATAGAGAGGAAAAGAGGATGGTGTGAAATTGCAGCTTGTAAACACTGGCGAGCAGAGTTGGAAGTGAAGGAAGCAGATTCTTACCTACCTGGAAATATTTTCATTACCCAGCTGCTGCGTATGAACCAGAGGACAGTAAAATCTCAGATGCAGCAAAATGTGAAAATCTTGGTGCATCTTTCTAAACGTTCCCCCTCTGACTTTCTGTAGTTACTTCTTGTTTGTTTTCAGAGAGATCAACTGTAGAAGCAATGTCTTTTCTTTTTTTTTTTTTTTGCTAATGAACTTGAACAGGGTATTTCCTCTTACTGGATAATTGCGTGACTCTGAAATGGTCATAGTCACTAGTTATCTCAGGTACCGCTTCTAGAGTTCTAACATAGCAGTCAGGTGCTAAATTTCACCCTCAAAACAGCTATGGTGTTCCCATGCCTCAGGCTTTGCTAGCTGACTAGTCTGTACCTTTCTGTTTCCTCATGTACAATAAAGATTTTAGAGTAGTTACAGAGGCGTTCACATGAAGAAATATAATTTTGATAGAAATGTTGATGCTCACCCTGAAAATATTCTACAATATGTGGAAATAACCCATTGTTTATACTCTGCTAACTAACCTTTCTCCATCAGTGCTTGTACATAAGGTGGCTTTTTGTGAGTGGCAACCAGTTTTCTTACTGTGTGTTGGAAGGTCGGTGGTTCTAGAACAGCGCTGTCCGATAGAAACGTCTGTGATGATGGAAGTGCCCTTTGCTGTACCTCTCAGTACCACAGCACTCAAAGTGTGGACAAGTGAGGACGTGAATTTGTAACTTTCTTTAGTTTTAATTAAATTTACTCTATAGTTGAATGCATGTGGCTACTGTGTTGAACAGTTCCCAGCTGGAATACCACAGCGCCTCCTTCTGGCTCTTGGTTGGGGCTGAGCCCAGCCTGCTTTCAACCATGTGATGACGCTTATTCCCAAATTTGGGATCTTTCCTTTTTTTACTTTTTCACTTCTAATGAGAATACAGTGGTTAAGAATGGCCAAGATGTCCTATCTCAAGATGTCCTATACTTTGTTTTAACCGTGGGCAGGTGACTTTCAAATGACAGAAGAGGATTTTAGCCATTGCAGTGTTTAAAGTGTAGTCCCTGCCCTCCTCCCCCCCAAAAAAAGTGCAGGACAGTGTAAGATGGTTTTGCATTTTAGGTGAATTTATGGTTCTAATTCAAAGGGTTCTAATGGTTGTAATTCATGGGTTGAAAAACCCATGAATTTTTAATGTGCATGTCACACCTTTAATAGAATAGGTTTCTTAACAGTGTTGTGGTTTGATTTTTCAGAATTTCTACAAAGAAATTGAAAGAGAAGAAATGTATATAAGGTATGTGGGCATCATGCTTGTCGGTACCTTCTACATGTCTATTGTATTTGCTGTTTTTATCAAGTCCACACTAAGAAATGTTTTAGTCACAGGGGTTTATCCTGTAGGAAATTGAATTGAGAAGCCTAGAGGTTGGATTTGATGGAGGGTCCAGGTGTATTCTGAGCCTTTGTGCAGTTTGAACATGCAGATGTGGAGATTTGGGGGCGTAAGGGGGGGTCATGCTTAGCCAGCTCAGACGCAAAGCCATAAATGAGTACTTCATAGGGGTTTTGCATCTTTTCACCAACTTATATGACCCTTTTGAAGAAAGGTACCGCCACAAAATATAATGTTTCACAGGAAGCCACATGATCAAATGAGAAATCTAGTTTGAACTTTATCAGAAATAGGCACTATGAAATTTTTTCAGTCTATTCTTACATTACCTGACCCCATAGTCTCATGGTCTGTGTTGCCTGCTGGAGTTTTGTCCATCACTTCTCCAGAGGGTGGGATGTGATTGAACCCCTCTCCTTGGTCCCTATTAGGGGCCAGTGTCAAATATTTAGCAAGATCACCACTTAGAAGACCAGAACAAGAATATGATCTGTGTGGCATTAGTGTTTAATGATGGGTTTATTACACCAAGCCTGGTTCTCTAACTTTTGATTTCTAAGATTTTTTTTTAACTTTCTCCTTTAAAATATATATGTGTGTGTGTGTATATATATATATATATATATATATATATATCATATGAATATAATAAACTTTGGGGAAAACAATCAAGTATTTTTTATCCAAAAAATGTAGGGTGCTTTACATTGAAAAACAATCTTTATCTCTTTATGGCAGAGAAAGTCTTTGGATCATATTCACTGTGATCATTGGAACTCTTTATTTTAATGAATTTGTATTTTTACAGATTTTTTTGGGGGGGGGAATATTTGGATTCAATAGTAATATAAGAAATCACTATCAAACATTGTGTAATCTCATTTCAAATGTATGAAGAAAATCCTGGAAAAAATGGGAAGGAACGAGAAATCTTGAAGTACAATTCTACCTTCTTGTGACAGCTTCAGCTTTGTTCTGAAAAGAGAGGACTTAAAATAATATATATATATATATATATAATATTACTCTTGTTGGTTTTTCTTCATGCTTTCTGCACCAACAGTCTTCGAGGCGTTATGAATTGTGAACACTATAAAAAGAAAGTATAGATCTGATTTACTGCTGAAACTAGAATTTAGCTCTTGCTATCTGCAACACAAATTATTTGGTGACATTTTAAGAATGTCCCTGTATTTTCTCGTCTCAGGTATTTGTACAAACTGTGTGACCTGCACAAAGAGTGTGATAACTACACCGAGGCCGCTTACACTTTGCTGCTCCATGCGAAGCTTCTGAAGGTAATAAAAATTACCATCCACTTTTATGATCCTGTTGTTATGGATTCTCAGACTATTTAAAATGTTATTTTTATGACAAATTTTAGTAAACCTGTAACATAAGATTTTATGGATGTCGACATTTTAAATGCAGTGACATAAACAAAGATATTTCGGAAGTACTTGGATGATAGATTTGGCCCTATTGAATGTCGATTTAACAAGATGTCGTAGCAAGTTGTCAGTAAGTATGGTAAATACCCATCACTGGGCTGTCAGCTAGCGGTGGTGGAGATTCTGCAATTCCGGATCATGCCAACAAGACTCAGTAATGGTGGGGAACGATATCAGGAAGAAATATCTGGGGTGGAACAGCTAAGAGATAGGATGAGACGTACCGCTAATTATCTAAGCAGAGAATGTAGGGACCAGATCGTGATGTGGGTATAACCACACAACCTCTAGTTTGATACTTTAAAACTTTAGCAAGCATTAGATCATCTTTCTAATTCTAGCCTTATGAAAACTAGAAAAATTATAAACTGGATAAACAAGAACAGCTTTGAAAACTAGAATTTAGTTGTGTGGCCCTACCTAAAGACAACTCATTCGAGGAATCCCGTCTCCCATCTCAGGTCAGCCCCCCAAACACCGAAAGCTGAATGAGAGAAAACTAGATAAGACGATGTGAAAATGGGCCTTAAGGAGGCCACTAGGTGATGACAGGTGGTAAGGAGCACACTGTGTTAGGCAAGAATCTTCTAGCTTTTGGCCCAATCCTGAAATCTCCAGTAGCTTCTGTGACACAACTGTACAGGGGCAACTCTGGAGACATTCGAGTGTGGAGATTTACCTTTTAAAACCAGAGGGTCTGTTGCAAAGAAAACTCCAGGGGCCTCAGGCAGGGCTCTGTCTGGATGTTTCACCAATAATCATCAGAAGGCCGCCTTTGACTTTGCACCATCTAAAGATCTCCCAGGAGGGTCATTTATGAAGCTAGAGATTGGAGTTCATGCGTCTGACACCAGCCATCCCTCTATCAATTCTAATAGCCCTCATGTGTGAGAAATCCGAATTTCAGTAACAAGGCATTTTTGCAAATATGAAGAAATCTCTTTTAATCAGAGAAATTAAAATAAGGTTGACACAGCGCTCGCTCAGTTGCTCTGTCTCTCATAGTACATGAACTTTTATGTGTGAATGGAATATATATATAACGTGTGTAATGATCATTTGTCTAATCATTAGACTTATTGAGCACAGATGGATTCATCCAAACTGCATGAGGGTGTGTTTCACAGCCCAGATCAACGGGCATCATTGCATTGTCTTTCCCATTGGGCTCTGAATTTTCCAGTTAATTGGTGGATCCCACATAGCCTCTCTCCATATCTTTTACGTGATTACGTTTTACAATTTCTCCTAAATAGGTTTTGATACTGCAGTAAATGTGAATTCATGCTGGTTAATCAACACATTAAAGGAACATTATTTGTATTGTTCTGAAAATTCTTCTTCAATATAACAATGACAAATGCATTCTTGGTCTTTAACTAAAGATCCTCAAATGGAATCTTCTTTTTTGGTTAAGGACATTTTGTCAAAAAACAAGGGCAATAACAGCATTAGCCTGTAGCCCAGCAGTCAAGTTCTTTATCTCAGTGTTTCAGTAGAAAGTATAAAGGCTTTTTGCCTCCCTATTCAATTTCTTTAGCGATTTTAAAATCCAGAAAAGTCATTTGACATCTGAATTTTCTTAGTCTTATTTATTCAGTATAGTTACATTTCAGAATCCTCTAAAGTTTTACTTTTATCCCCCAGAAAACTAGCAAGCTAGCCACGTTGTGAAAACTCCATAATTAATGAGTTTATAACTTCCAGTTGTGGTCAGGAAAATCAAGTCTAATTTTAAGGTGAAACAATTTGCAGACCGCATAGAGGTGTCTCATTCTTACCTGACATCCCAGTGTGCAGTTCGCCTCCCACCCTTCAATGTCTGTGACATTTTTTTGCAGTGTTATTATTTATGATTATGCTCTAATTTGCATAGCACTGTCTGTGTGTCAGGCATGTGACTCATCCTTGACCTAGTTCCTTCCACATAGTACGTCCTCACCTAATCACTGAAGTTTATAGAACCGTAATCGCCCTCTTTGCTGTTGATCGATTACAATGCTGAGCAGCACAGGCCCAAGGCCAGCTCCCTGGATGCCCCAGTGACACAGCCACACATCACCGGGTTCGTAGTTCATCCCACGGGTCACATGACATTATCAGCAAGCTGACAGTTCTGTGTTTTGCTGAACCTGCTGGGTTTCTCTTCTGTAGGAATCTAGACCCAGCTTTGCCTCCCTCTCAGGGTCTCTGTACAGAGGTTCCATTTCTAGGCCCAACTGCCTGAGGACAGCAGCCCTAGGTGTTTCCAGAATCAGGGCCACGTGTACACACTAAAAGTAGAGCTCACGGTGCCTTCTGACCCGACAGTTGGCAAATGGTAGCATTACTCATGCTTTGCTTTTGCCTCAGTGGTCGGAGGACGTGTGTGCGGCCCACCTCACCCAGCGGGATGGGTACCAGGCGACAACGCAGGGACAGCTAAAGGAGCAACTCTATCAGGAAATCATCCACTACTTCGACAAAGGCAAGGTAAAAAAAACAAGCAATTGTTCCTCCGTCTTCCTCTTTACATGCACCTTCCTGCAGCGTGATACATGTTCTTTAACATTTGATATCTGTGGAACCATAAATTTGTTACAGGTTGTCTCTTGGAAGGTTTTATGCATGGCCCTTCAGCTGGTACTTCTAAGTAGAAGTCTTAAAATAAAATAAAAAATCGCCCTTTCCTAGGTGCTCTGCTGAAAGTGAGGACTAAAGAACACAAGTATTTGTGTGGTTGCTACAGAGAACTAAGTCTGGAACCCTGATTTGGGGGAGTTTGGGGGTACTTTGAGTTAAAGTATTTCTTTGATGTTGGCATTTTTCTATTGTCACCGAAAAAACTAATTTTATGGTGAGGCCAACATTGTTCCATCTTGGTGGCTTCTAGAAAAATTGGCTCAAACAAAATTATTTATTCCATTGACGTCTATTAGAAGGAAACCTGCCATCATTCCCAGTACTGGATCTCATCACTGGGGGTTGTGCTATCCAGAGAAGCAGAAACTAGTAAAGGAGCTCCTTCAGATTCCAAAGTTTTCAAAATCTGCCAACAGAGTGACTTCCGAGCTCCTTCTGTGCTTCATCAGGATTCATCTCTGTTTCCTGCTTTTTTTCCTTCACTTTGAAGAAAGCAGCCAGAGATTTCCCTGAAGGTCCCTGTATGAGTTCCTGGGGCTGCGGTTACAAAGTAGCACCACCTGGGTGGCTTTCAACAGCAGAAGGGTCCTGGGGGCTGGGCGCCTGGCCTCGCCATGTTGGCAGGGCCATGCTCTCGCCGAGAGAAGGTGGGGCAGGTAGGACCGCATCTTCTCTGTGCCTTTCCCTTCGCGTCCGCTGCCGCTGGCCATCCTTGACATCCCGTCATGGGCAGACGTAGCGCTCCAGTCCTTCCATCCGTCATCACAGGGCACACTCCCTGTGAGGGTGTCTTGTGTCCAGATTCCCCTCTTCTAAGGACACCGGTCGTTGGCCTTAGGGTCCACTCAGCCATTATGGCTCCTCTTAACTTCACCCCATCCAAAGTCCCTATTTGCATAAAGTCACATTCACTGATACCACGGGTGAGGACTTCACCTTTGGGAGGCAAGGAGGCAGGGGCGGTGGTCACAGTTCTACCCAAAACAGCACCAATATCAGGAAAGGATGATGGCTGCCCCATGTGGCTGTTGACATAAACCAACCTCTATCGGAAAGATAATGTGTGTCTTACTCAGTCCCTACTGTCCTTGACACAGGACAGAAATCAAAAGATTTAGAAGAGCATGTGGATTGGCCAGAGGCCACTTGGAAATAGGATCAGAAATGTTCTGTGGATGACACCCAGCCCTGCATTGGAACAGGATGTATTTCTTCGTAAAAAGAAGACGCTTTCATGATTAAGGCCAGTGACTAAGCGTCTGTTAGCGTAGCCAAGGGAATCCTGGTTCTCGGCAATCTGCTAAAGAAATGGAGCTGATTCAGTCATTCCTTCCTCCTATGGCTTCCTGGCTCATTGTGTTCTAGCCAGCAGGCATCAGGCTGTAGAGTGGGCAGAGCGGGAGGTGGGGACCGGGAAGGATCAGGGCCAGAGTTCATCATGGCTGAAGGCATGTGTGGCTTCTCTGACACCATTCTGGGCTCTCCTTGTTGCAATACATTCTCTGACCGTGTGTGACCAGAAAAAAAATGCCTCTAGAGCCAGCTCATCCGGTGGCATCCTTTCCTGGTGAGCGCTCAGTCTCCCTGCTCTCCCACTCCCCTTCCCAGTGGCCCCACACCCATCCCTGCCATCCCTCTGGGTCCTAAAAGTGGTCGTGGGATCTGCTTGAATCACTTCAAGGATGCCTAAACCTCAGGGGACCCCACCTCCTTTGCAGGCAGATCCAGGCTTCTCACCTGGCAGGTGAGGCACTTGGTAGGAGGGTTCTACCCTACGTATCTGTCCCCTCTTCTCCCACGACATCGCGCCTTTTTCTGGGCGTGCTCCTTGATCCTGACCACTCGGACTTCCCATGGCCTTCCCGGGATGTGGTACGACCCTTCTCACCTACATTGTCCACATGTGGCATCCTTCCCACCTGCTCCGCATATTTGCGTGCTCTCTCTACCTGGGAGCCTTTCCTGTCTCTACCCCTTCCGCCCCCTCATCCAGGGAGAGTCCCCCTCTGTGCCCCTGCCTTGGAACTATTTATATGGCTCCTGTATCCCCTCTTACAAGGCCCACTTCAATGAAAAATGAATCAAAATGACAGTGTTGACAGTGGGGGGTGCTGTGCAGGTGGCGCAGGGGAATATGGGACCTCTCCGTTCCTTCCACTCAGTTTTGCTGTGAACCTAAAGTTGCTCTGTAATACAAAGTTTTTTTCAAGAGAATGACTGAGTGCCCAGTCTGTGGACACAGAAGCACCAGGCACTGCCTGCTCTGACCTCAAGTAGGTCCCCCGGGGATCTTGTTAAAATGCAGGTTCTAATTCAGTGCATCTCAGAGAGGGTCTGAGGTTCTGCATTTTTAAGCAGCTCCCAGTAGTGAGAAGGCAGCTGGTCCAGGAACCACCCCTGAGTCACCAGCCCACCTTTGGCTGAAGCTGCTTGAGGTCAGAGCAGGCTGTGTCTGGTGCTTCTGTGTCCCTCTGAGGGAGGCCGATGCCACACACAGACTGGGCACTCAGTCATTCTTTTTTAATAAACTTTGTATTACAGAGCAATTTTAGGTTCATAGCAAACGGAGTGGAAGGCATGGAGAAGTCCCATATTCCCCTGCCCCCCACCCACACAACACCCCTCACTGTCAACACTGTCATTTTGATTCATTTTTCATTGAAGTGGGTACATCCTGGCCAGTGCTTGAGCAAGTACTTGAAAAGGACAATCGTTCAGACGTTCCAACAAGTTCCTCCTATTGGGCCTATTTGTCCCCTTAGTGCGGTCCTGCCTCCTTAGCCATCTCTGAGCCTCTGAGAGGTCCTGGGCCATCACTGCTGCCGGGGAGGTTAGGGGAGTGTGTTATCTGCAGGCTCCCTTCTCCGAGCCTGACTCCGATTATACTTAATGCCACGTGTATCGCAGAGGCTATAGATCAGACAAGCACAAGTTCTTGCAAGAACAGGGCTGGGTTTTCCTGCCTGAACTCCTGTATGTCTGTCAGAAATAACATTAGTCTTCCGTCAGAAGGATTCCTGGAGTCCACGGGGCGAGTGAGCAGGGACAAAAGCAGGGAGGGCCTTCCAGCCTCAGGGACAGTCTCTGACCTAATGTGTTTCCCCGAAAATAAGACCTAGCTGGACAATCAGCTGTAACCCGTCTTTTGGAGCAAAAATTAATATTTAAGACCTGGCGTTATGTTATGTTATGTTATGTTATGTTATGTTATGTTATGTTATGTTATGTTATGTTATGTTATACCTGGTCTTACATATGACCTGGTATTATATTAGATTATACCCAGTATTTTACATTATATTATATTATATTAGACCCAGTATTATATTATACCCGGTATTATATTATATTATATTATATTATACCCAGTATTATATTATATTATATTATATTATATTATATTATATTATATTATATTATATTATAAAGACCCGGTATTATATTATATTATATTATATTATATTATATTATATTATATTATATTACACTGTACTATATTATATTATACTATATTATATTATAAGAATCAGTCTTACAGTAAAACAACACCGGGTCTTCTATTAATTTTTGCTCCTAAAGATGCATTGAAGCTGATTGTCCAGCGAGGTCTTATTTTCGGGGACACACGGTAACTGCCAGCACAGCTTCACCCAGGCCTGTGTTCTCTGTGCTCCTCAGCATGGGTGTATTTACAGCAGACTTTCTGTGGCTTGATTTGATACTTTAGAGGAAAAAACTTGCAGTTCTGAAAACCATATATTCAGGTAAGGAACACGCAACCACAGTTGAACTTGAAGACCTACAATTGCTGGTGACCACAAAATTATAAAGTAGAAATTACGGGAGCAAAAGTATGACTGAGTTACAGCTCCAGTGACACAGGCCGTCACCTCATGTAATTAATTGAGGACATTTTCATTGTATCCTTAATATTGGAGACGTTATGCGTCCTAAAGCTGGTTTTCAGTTTTAAATTTATCCCACTGCCTAGGGGAAATAGGGACCTACAGAATCCAAGGCAGGTCTGTCTTGTGAAAACTTGGAGCGGCCATTAAAGGAGCCGGGGCGTGGCCAGGCCCGCAGGCAGCATCTCAGTGGCTGGGAGACCCAAACATTCGAGCAGGAGACCAGGGTCGGGTTGTATTAAAAGTTTCTCTACCTTTGTGCTTTGAAAGCGGCCATATTGAATGGATTTCCCACTTCTTTATATTGGACACTCTGGCTTTTGAATTAGGTTGTTATCTTTCTGTATTTCTTCTGCACAAAATCATTCTCCTAGTTTTGCTTTTCTACCGTTTTAAAAAGTTTTGAATGTCTTTTAGCCTAGCCCTGGGTCGTTTTTATCTTTTTCTTTTTTTCCGTAAAACGACATTTCCATTCGTTCCCCTTTTTATTCTTTTCCAGCTCTTCCTTCCTTGGCTAATAATTACTGCTTTTCCACTGTGTTTTTACTGCCCCTTTGAGCACCCCTCCCCCGACAAAGCCTGGTCGGGCTTTATCATGGCAGACGAATGAATGTTTTATCCTGAAGATGCGCTGAATTGCCTGTCGTATTGTGTTTGGTTGAGGCCTCTTAATTTTCAACAAAGCCTTCAAGTCCAAGTGCTTCACTGAAAATCACCAGGCTTCTCTGTGGAGGGTGAGTCAAAAATAAACCTGGCAGCAGGAAAATGTCTCCAGAGTGAAGACGCCAGAATTCAACGTGAAACCACCTCTGAAACCAGAAGCCGCCTGCTGGGGTCCGCAGAGGGGACACCTCACTGGCAGCCCACGTCATGGAGAAGTTCTATGACTGTTTTCCACTGCAGCTCTGCTTTCTTTTCCCTTAAAATAACGTCGCCTTGACAAAGTTCTCACTTTACCTTGTGCCCAAGTCAAAAAATGAGGTGTCTTGCAGCATCCTGTGAACTGAAAATGGGGGTTTGGGAGCAAGTTCCTGTTTCTGTTGAAACGGTTGGATTTCTTTTCTAAATATTGGGGGTGAAATTTTCTCATCCTATGAGTTTCCCTTTAAAAACAAGTTGTTATTCAGAGGAACTGCTGGTACAAGCATAGTGACACCCTCTTCTTGGTTTTATTCTCAGCACTTCCCGAAATTTTGAAAATCCTAATATTCACCAGAATCTGTTCAGTCAGAATTTGGCCCAAGTGTTCAAAGAGATGATACGTTAATTATAAATGCTCCTATAAAAAAAAAAAAAGAAATTTGCTATCAAAGCAGGAGAAAATCCATTTTTAGACTCAGTAACATCACTGCTTCCCCGTGCTCTGCAGGACCACGCACACATTTTTTCACTAACAAGCCTACTGTGTGCCAGGTGCCAGCCTGCACCCATAAATTACAGAGAGAAAAGACAGGGCCTGCCAGGGGAACACGAGGGCTGCTGCTGATCAGAGAAACGACAGCCCGTCCTCCAGCCTGTCCCTGGTGGTCCCTGGGCTGCCATCTAGCAGCTGTGGGTGTGATTGCTCTTCTGAGGAGAAAGGGAGGATCCACCTTCAGAGACGGCGACATTTAAACTGCTTCTTGAAGAATGGGATTAAGTTTGCCAGGTGACGGCTGGGAGGGGCAGGGGTTCCAAAGCGTGGGAATAGCACTGGGAAAGACTGGGCTCCTGAAGGCATCGCACTTTTTTGGAGAAGCCAGAAACGTCTTTGTTTGGGGAGGTGGGGGTGAGTGTCCTGGGAGATACAGCCAAGAGGACTCGGAGCCAGTTTGTCCATGGCCTTGTACGTGTCCTAAAGATGGGGCCACTCCACAAGGTATAAGGGGCCCGTGAGATTTTATGGAAATAGGCAATGATGACTTTATCTGCCTTTTTTCAGAGGGTCACTCTGCCTGCATGGTGGCAGAAGACCTGGTGGGGAAGGGCTGAGGGGGCTGGAGGCGCGACAGGAGGCTGGCGTGGGTCCAGGCCTGAGCTGTGGGGGCCCAGGAGAGGCAGAGGCAGCAGGAATGACAGCGGGAAGTAACATCTCCAGAGCCTGGAAGTCAGCTGATTGTCTAGTGGCTCTGACGTGGGCTCAGGGTCAGACGCGTGAGTTCCGGGAGGCACCCGACACGCTCAGATGCCTGGAGCAGAGGGTCAGCTTGCTCACGTGGCTACCACACTGGATGAGAGAAGTGTGGAGAAGCGTCCTGATGAGTCCATTGAGGCTTTGTGTCCTTCAAGGCAGTGAAAGCAGTTCTGAGGGCGTAGGCTCCATTCCTGCCACACGTTACTTCGTTTTAAAAGTAGTTGACTTTCCAACGAGGGGTGACCCAGCGGTGTGACACAGCTTAGGCCTTCACACGCCCTGGCACACCCTCACCACTGGTCCGCATCTGGCCCCTGCAGGCCCCTCCTGTCCTAGGGACGGACTCTCCGTGCTCCTGTCCCCTGTTGCTCCCCCATCTCTGCCCTGATCCCAGGACGTCACGCCAGCCCATCGGCCCCTCCTGTTCGGCATCTGTGCTTCCACTACTGGCTGATTCATAGTCACCAACAACCACGCCGACACCTCTCCCATCTTTCAAGAAGTCCTCTCGTTCTGACCCTCCTTTGTAGCCAGTGCCTTTCCTCCTCTTTTTTTCCACAATACTCCTCAAAGTGCTGCCGTCCTGCCCTGTCCTGCTCGCTGCACCGACTCCCATCACCGGTGCCCATGAATTATCTGCAGGATGAACGAGTGAGTGACAGAGTGTGTCCCTTCTTCTACTCGAACCACCAGCACGAGGCAACTATATAACTTTGCTGCCGCTTCAGGCTCTGGGTGGTCTTCCGGGTCTGCAGGGGGCCTGGCCTCAAGAAATACACAGCATCTCATTTCGAGAAAATGTGTTCCTTCCTCACGTTTTCTTCCAGGGCGTTAAAACGTGAACAAATGGTTTTCCGTTTTGAGTGATCAAGAATTTCTGTAGGGAGAGAGCAGCCACTTGGACGACCAGGAGTTAGACGGGCTGTGACTCCTCGAATACTTGACTGCTCCCGAGAGCAGAATTCGTCTTCTAGTCGCTTTGAGAAACTTTCCATAAAGGCCTCCCACGTCCGGCCCCAGTGCCAGGTCCCACAGGGTCCCTCTGCCCCGCCAGAGGGTGGTCAGCACTGTCTAGCCACTTTTCTCGGGTGGCAGGCCGTGTCTTCTGCACACTCAGGGAGAGGATGGAGCCGTTACTGCAGAGTCAGGCAGCTTTGGTCTCAGACCACAGAGGACGCACCACTGCTGCGGCTGAGGCCTGACGCGCTCAGGAATGTCTTTGGAAAATGTTTTCTTTACTCAGGTCAGTCGAAGCCCGTTGGGAGCAGCAGGAGGATGCAGGGTATGGGTTGGTTCAAGGAGAAAGGGAAAGACCTAGAGAAAGTGGAGGTGCCCACAATGGGGCTCCATTCTGTAAAGAGAGGTTGCAGGTCCCTCTGAGAACAGCGGCCTCCTTCTCAGCTGGGCCACAGCTGCTAAGGTGCCACTGCCCTTCCCATGACATACACCTTCCCCAGGGACTCCAGCCCTCATCCTAGAGGGACGGGGAAGAGGCTGTCCCTCCCAGCACTCCTGCAGACACACTGCGTGGTTGGGCCCGTGCTAGAGCTGGGCCACCATGGTCCCCTCCGGCTCCGAGGGACCTCAGCCAGCACCCCAGCGTCTTCCACGCCGTTCAATTCTTGTCACGTCAGAGACCTGTGTGGACACTGGAAATTCAGAGGGTAATTTCCTAACACCTGCCTGGAGAAACACAGGAATTTTAGAAGAGTAAGTGAAATTCAAACATCCGGTAAAGCACCTTCACTCGTATGTCACTTACAGCTGGTAAGTGAGTTAAAGCAGAGGTGCCTGCGGATATCCCCATGCGTCATCACCAGCCCGAATTATGGTAAGGGACAGCTGTCCGGACCGGCACCTCTTCCTTCATCTGCCACCGCTGCCTTATCCTGTGAAATTGATGTCATCATCCCATCCATCAGGTCCACCATCAACCTTGTAGTTCTTTGCAGGAAATCAATAGTTGGTATGTTCTCTGCAGCCACTTCTGTATTAGAACTAACAAAGGAGTTTCATCAGGGAAAGAAAAAGTTTTCAATTCACGAAATTTGAAGAAATGGAACTTCCTGAAACCACACAGTTGAGAAAGAGAAGATTATCATCAAGAGAAAGCAGCTAAGACCATCTGATGGAAAGAACATTCCGTGTTGCCAGTGAACTAGCAGTGTCAGGAATGCTATAACATGGATTAAGGGTTTCACATTAGAAAATAAAGCTGTGTGTGCAAAGGGTGCTTTATCCCTTCAGACCACGGTGAACCCCATAAGCCTCGGGCACATCTAAGAACCCGGCTAAGGCAGGCCATTCAGTCGCACAAGTTCAAGCGATTCTTTCACCGAGATAATCTAAATCTTGGTTGTACTGAATCTGTTTGCTCTCTGGCACTGAATAGTTTTCAACGTATTCACATTGGAAATATGAGTTCCCCATACTCCTTAGAGCCCAGTCCTATTAAAAGCAGGTGAAAATCTCCTTAACGCAGAATCCTTTAAAACAGTCCCGGAGGGGTGTTGTGCATTTATAGAAAACACAATCGTGTAACCTCAGGGTGAATTGGATAAGATATTTATTCAGGACTTATATATTTTTTAAAAACCATTGCTTTTGATGTAGATCTAAAGCATCTCATCTATCATTCAGGATAAGAACAGATTAAGCAATGAGTTAGAAGCCATGGCATTCTAGGCCGCTGAGAAGGTGTGTGTTAGCTTGCAGAAAACTAAAGAAAAATCCAGTGAAGGAGAGCGACAAGGAAAGGGAACGTTTTCTTTGAAATGGAAATAAACTGGAGAAAGAAGTGATGGCTGGAGCTTAGAAGAAACATTAAAAGTGACAGAAGCTCCCCCTTTCTAGAACTGTGAGCTTGGGCTCCAGCAAAGGACCACAGAAAGTTCTGGATCAGTAGAGTATGATATTCAAAGAATACAAGGGGACTTTGAAAGCTTCAACAGGATGGAGACGAGATGGGGGTGGTTCTGGGAAGGGGCCAGTGTGCAATCTGTAGGAAGGACATCTCAGCTGCTTTCTCTCTTCCCAGGGGTGACTCTGCCCCTGAAATTTGTTTCTACTCTGGGCTTATTTTTGTTTTGTCTTTCAAAGTATTAAAATGCAACTATTATTTCAGAATTGCATTTTTCTCATCAAAAATAGCAGCTGGTTTCTTTAAGTCATAGCTATGTAAATTGTAATGTAAGTCTATTGGGTGACTCAGTAGCAGGTAAGGCCCTTGATGGAGTCATCCTACTAAGAGAAGGCAGAATAGCAGGTGGCTGAGGGCTCAAGACCAAGGGCGTGCCAAGTGTGCACCTCACAGCCTGTGTTCCCACCACCGTCCACAAGTCAGGAGGAAAGCCCTCACCAAGAAAGGAATTTGCCTGCCCCTTGATCGTGGGCTTCCAGGCTTCAGAACTGTGAGAAAGTAATGACTGTGGGTTAAGCCGCCCTGTCTATGGTATTTGTCACAGCGGCTCAAACTGAAACAGTCATCAAACGCCAAAGACTAAGCTGGGCCATGTCCACCCCACCATGTTCCCTTGGGCAAGTAACTTACGAGTCCAGTCCCCAACTTCCTTATCTGCAAAATGGGTGGAACAAAGGTGAGGGACTTACACAAAAGGACGCGGGTGTGGTGTTGCTGGACCCAGAGGAAGCTGGGAGCCACTCGCCCGAGCAGTGAGTGCGCCATCTTGTTGGAATGGTGGCGTTGGAGAAGTGGGCAGCTCAAGTCTGGGAACGCAGTATGCAAGATGTGTGACGCTTTCCTGATTCTAAGCCAACAGCCTTCAAGAAACATTGTTAGCAGGTCCTGGGCTCCGGTACAGAGGTTTGGGTACTGCTGGGTCCCTGCCCTCCGGGACATAGAGTCTCTGAGGACAAATGACAAATGAACATTCCAATTTCGATACATTACCAAAAGATTTGAAGTAGGGGCATCCTGGGCCCTTGTGGGTGCAAAGGAGCAGAGTGGGCAGCACCCTGGAAGGCTTCCTGGAAGAGACTCTTCCTCCATATTTTCCATGTTCTTTTCAAGTGAACCACTTTATTTTATTTTGCCCAAGGAAAATAAGGGAAATCCAAGGCTACTACACGTATCAATTATCCCGTACGTAACAAGTTTATCAGCATTTTGATACATCTGTTAGAGGATGGGGAAAACCGCTTGCAAAATATCACCGCAGAAAGTTCCTCTTTTAAAATGATGGCGTGTGGCTGGTTAGCTCAGTTGGTTAGAGCGCGGTGCTACTAACACCAAGATTGCTGGTTCTATCCCCGCCTGGGCCACTGTGAGTTGCACCCTCCTTAAAAAAATAAATAAGATGACGGCAGGCTTTTCATCCTCCCGGTACTTGCACACATAGAGTGAACTTCTTGTAAGCCTTAATTCAGAGTTGAAATGTATCCTGGCCTTTCCGACTGCTGAAACAGAGACTGTATTAAATGGGAAGATTTGGGAAAGAGCAGCATCAGCCTCCTCGCAGCCTCTCGTCGCCCTGCGTCCCTTTCCCTGGCTCCATAGCTGCTCCACGTGGGCTGCAGGAGCCATAACTGGCAGCAGGAGAGAGAGGATGGGAGCCAGCGAGCACCGTGGGCGGACGCAGCCTGGTGGCTGAGGCAGGAGGTGACCACGTATCATGAGCCAAAGGACACGAGCCTCTCGTAAATATTTGTCTTTTCAGTCACTGCTCTCGTAGTGTTTGCAAATTAAGTAAGCTCATTTCCAAAGTATTTTATCATGAACGGTCGTGTTACTGCTTCACCCTTTGACCGCGTAATTCAGGGTGGCTTTCTCGCTCCCTTTTCTTCCTTGCAGATGTGGGAGGAGGCCATCGCCCTGGGCAAGGAGCTTGCCGAACAGTATGAAAACGAGATGTTTGATTATGAACAACTCAGTGAGTTGCTGGTAGGTCTTCCTTCCTCTCTCTGTACAGAACACGGGCGATCTAAACTTGTTCTTCTGGAATTTCCCTTCCCCTCTTCACGTGGGGATTCTCCTCAGGCTCTCTGTGGCCTTGGCCATCGTCCTGCATTGTCTGGGAGGAGAGTCATGATTTATTTGCTGGTAGGTTCTGGCCCACGAGGGTCCACTCTATTTCCCACTGAGCTTTTGTAACCACACGCTAAGACTTCCGTGGACGATTTCCATGTGCAACCCGCTGACCTCGTGCATGCTGTGGTCATCATGGCTCGAGGGCCTCCCAGAGGCGCCACTGGTATAAAACTGGATAGATGGAGAGTGGCCTGGACCTGTCACCTGCCACGGAAGCTCCGTCAGTTTCTGGTTACTGCCTTCTCGGCTACCACGTCGTTTCTGTATTCAGCAGACCGACTTCATGGTGGTGTAATGTTTATCATTCATTCAGAGCAGAATTCTGCCCTTTTAAATTCTTCTTTAATGTCTCCCCGTATCTGGTCAATACCATTTTTTAAAATACTGAAGACCAGCCATTTAATCAGAAGCAAAACCATTTCTGTGGCATCTGTGCGGTTATTGAAAACCCTATAAATCACAGCTGGTTGCTACATTTGGCTTTTTTGGTCACACTCCCCTTCTGAATACTAGAGGATGAGTGAAAACTACTGTCAGAGCTGGGTGGCGAGGCTAAACTCAGAGGCACACATTCATGCCTCTCCTCCTAAGACCCTCCTGGAGTTGCCAAAGTGCGGAGAGCCCACTGGAAGACTCCAGAAGAACGGACGCTCAAATACTCTATTCAAACCTGAAACGTGTTTTCTTACTTCCTTTCAGAAAAAACAAGCTCAGTTTTACGAAAACATCGTCAAAGTGATAAGACCCAAGCCTGACTATTTTGCTGTTGGCTACTATGGACAAGGATTTCCCACATTCCTCCGGGTAAATTTTGATTCTGTTTAATCTGAGCCGAGATTGTTCCCTGGCCCGTGAGCCTCTGCCCATTCAGGAAAAGTGTGGACTTTGCCCCGTGGCTCAAAGTCTGACTCTGTGTTCTGATAGCTCAGTGTGGAGCTTAGGGTGCCAAAGAGGGGCTGGTAATGCTTCCTTTGATTGTATATAGACTTTCTATTGATTTTTTCTAAACAGAACTCCCCTTCGGCCATTTATGTGTATTTTTAAACCTGTGATAAAAATATACACAGCATAAAATTTACCAACTTAACCATTTGTACGTGCACAGTGCAGCAGCAGCAAGTATATTCAGTGTTGTCCAACCACCCCCACCCTTCCTCCTCAGATCTTTCTCATCTTCCCAAACCGGAACTCTGTCCCCATTACATAATTTCTCTCCCTTCTCCCCTCCTCTCAGCCCCCGGCACCCACCATTCCACTTTGTGTCTCTATGGCTTTGCCTACTCAAGGGACCTCATATAAGTGGGATCACACAGGATTTGCCCTTCTGGCTCATTGCTCTTAGTACAGGTCCTGCAGGCCCATCATGTGGAAGGGTCTCAGAACTTCATTCCTTTTTGTGGCTGAGTAATACTCCATCGATGGGATGTACCACGTTTTGTTTATCCGTTCGTCCTTTCATGGACGTCTGGGTTGTTTGGCTACTGTGAATAACACTGCTATGAACGTGTGTACTTTTAATCACCTGTGAAGCTGGAAATGGATTTCCAGTGCAGGAAGCTCTGACACATAGTCCATCCCTGAGACAGACATGTGCTGTTTGACATAGGATGAAAGAAATACCACAGTGGGCAGCCAAATGCCCATTCCCCAATACTCACGAGGCCAGAGGAGAAACTGGTGAGCCACTGCCACCTGGCCTGCTCGGACAATTGTTCCCAGTTTCCAAAAACTCATTCTTGGATGTCATTGACCAATAAGTCATGGTTTCTTGTCATTTCTTATGGCATTTTTTTAGTGACATGTGCTTTTCTCTTATATGGGGAGACGATGCATGGTTCCTGTGGTTTTGGGGAGCAGAAGCTCTGTGCCTGGAGCAGTTATACCCAGTGAGACATTCCTAGGCCCAGGGCTATGTTCCTTTGGCCTGGAGTTTCTGATTCCACAGGCTTCCCTGATAGTATACAACATCCCAATTTTGGCACCAGTGTGAGGGACGTAGTCGGTGAGGACTTGTCATTGTTTGTGAATGTCAACCAGTGACCTCGTAGGGCTGGCCTGCTCCCGAGGGAGACCTGCTGGTTGACCCACTCACGCAGGGTCCTGGCTGGGTGATTGGGGCATCTGGCCCTGTCGGCACAGCTCAGCCTCTCCTTGACTCCACGGCCTTCGTTGTATAGCCATGGCAGTACACGTCTAAGATAGTGGCTGGTCAGAAACTCCCATTCTGGGGAAAGTCTTCCTTTCCAAAAAGAATACTGTTGTAAGTCCTACATTAGGGAGCATTTGGAAATTAACTTTATTTTAAATAGGAAAACAAGCCAAAGGGTATAACGAGCTTGGAGCTGACGTCACCTAACGTTGCTCACAGCTTTGATTAATGTGCGTGGAATTGAACGTGTGGCTCTGTGTGTGTGTGACTCTAAGAGAAGACCGAGCCTGAATCATGGCCGACCCGTGCTGTGCTGGGTGTTACAGGTGTGGCTGTCTGAGTTCAGTGCTGGATCCAAGGCCACTAACTACGGCTCTGTCCTGGCTTCCTGACGTGCCAGCGGGGTGGGCACTGTGCCTGGGCCAACTGATAGTGCCAGGGCTATGCTGGGAGGACACACTGGGTCACCCCTGTCAAAAAGACAAAATGCAAAGTACGAATAGGGTTTCACGGGCGTGATTACTATTGAACTGACTTTCCCGCCACACCTGAGTAATTTCGTGGGGCTGCAGCACTATATTTATTACGCTTCACAGATCACCTGTCAGGGCTCAATCTGACAATGACATTAGCAGTTATAAAAAGAGTGGGTGGAACGTCTGGCTCCTTAATGCATTTCTGGGAGAACAGCCCCTGAGAACTGACTCGCTGTCCCTTTTGCTGTGTTTTTCTTTAAGAGTTGATCTTTTTTTGCAATCATATTAATAGTTATGGTCCTTACAAGGAATGACTATCTTTGACTATATGTACATTTCCCCCTTGTTTTCATGTTTGAAGGGACCACTTCAGAATGCAAAGTAATTGACGTTTCTAGAAAATGTTATCAGTGTTTTCACCTATAACTCATTAGTGTTTTTCTGTTAAAGCCTTATATACATTTGTTATTATTAAGTCTTTCTTGTCGTGTAAAGCATCATAAGTTCATTTCATTTCCTAGTGCCTGTTATACATTAAATCTTCCTGAATTTCTGAAATGTTTGGCTTTGTATAGCCTTCAAAGATGTCCATGCTGGGTATTTATATTTCCGATTAAGACTACACATTACTTTGCTTTCTGTTTGACATTATTTTTTTAGAGAAAGAGAACATTTTTCTTCCATAATGGGTACTTTAAGACATACCTAAGCACAAAGTGAGTAAAATATTCAATTCTTAAATTGTTCATTCTTCAGTGATTTACAGGAACTCAGAATGAGTTGAGACTAGGCAGGGAGATAAATTGAGTATACCAGAGGATCATTCTTTATCTTTTGAAAATTCATTAATTAGATAAATTTTAATTTGACTGTGAGCTGAGTCTCTAGGAGGTAAATATAAAAGTACGCAGGGGAATGCTGTTCTATCTGTCTGCCTCTCTCCCCGTCCTCTCTGGCATCTGTCGTCGTCATGACAGATAACAGGGCTGCACCTGGTTGTGACCAGCCCACCTGGAGCCTCTTACCCCGTGTCCCTTGGTTAAAACAACAGATCCACCCACACAACCAAGTCCCATGAGGAAAAGCATCAGCCCCCAGCTCCCCGTTTCCCGGGTTCCGAGCTTCTGCTCACAGTTTTTTCCTTGATGTAGGTTTCCTTTAGGTTCAGACAGCCCTAAGATGGGGGCGGGGTGGATGGGGAAGGCAATAGGCTTCAGGGACCAGCGGCGCACCCCACTGTCTACCCATGGCCACCTTTCAGTGACTCAGTTGACACTCAGAACACACTGGTTGAATCTGAAGGTACAGAGACTTGTTATGTCTTGGAATCAGAACTTTCCTAACAGATACATTTACAGAGTGACTGAGTCACACCCAGACAGAAGTGGCCTCAACAAGACAGCCTACGTGGGGAAGAATGCCTACCTAGTTAACACGCACCCCCAAGGTCACCTAGCCCAGCCATCTATCACTACCCCCAGAGGGACTCTCCAACTAGAACTGATGGAGGTGACAAATGGGAGATGGACAGAACGAACCTTTAGAAGGAGAACTGTGTGTTCTGCCTTGGCATTGGTTGATGGATAGTTGTCCATACACATATGTCTCTGAACCTGCCAATGAGGGAAGTTCTACCATCCACCTCCAGTCTCACCACCAGGGGAAACCAAGGGCTTTGCTTTGGTCTGGACCCCTTCGTCTGGTTCTGCTGAAGCCACAATTCTGTAGGAGTCCGCTTGAAATGTCACGCTCAGGTTCTGAGGCCCCACTGTAATCTCATGCTCTCTTAAATTCCTTTTGGCAGGATGAAACGCATTAGGTCCTACCAGAAAAAAATAATAACACACACACACACACACACACACACACACACACACAAATGCACACACACGCACACACCATTACCCATCCATTTGCCGGGTGCCCATCCGGGTGCCTTCACCCTCTCTGCCATTTCATGCACTTGGTTTTTCATAGTTTTGTAAATGGTTTGTTCCCATGAAGACTGTATACATCACCAGAGATCAGTAACTCTGCGTAGTGTGGTCACGGCGTCCTCCAAAGTATTACGTACGTGGCTTGTGTTCCTGTGTTCTTGGCCGATACGACCAGTGAGATGACAGGTTGTTCCTCCAGTGAGCGACTTCCTCCTTCCTAACCAAACACCAGTGCGTTTCTGTGGGAGGTTTTCCCGGCCCTGCCCTGTGGTGTCACTTCATGACTGTCGTTTCCAGGGGAAGGTTTTCATTTACCGGGGCAAAGAGTACGAACGCAGGGAAGACTTCGAGGCCCGGCTCTTAACCCAGTTTCCAAACGCTGAGAAAATGAAGACGACATCCCCACCAGGAGAGGATATTAAGAGCTCCCCGGGCCAGTGTATCCTTTTAAGACCACAACACAGCGAACAGGAAGAGGTCTCACCCCCATTCCTTTGGAGCGGCGGTGTTGGGGAAGAGGGGGACCCGCTCACGATGGATGTTCACGCTGCTTTATGTTCCTTGACCCCTTTCACCTTCAGATATTCAGTGCTTCACAGTGAAGCCCAAACTCGATTTGCCCCCGAAGTTTCACAGGCCTGTGTCAGAGCAGATTGTAAGGTAATCAGCCCATTTTTCTTGTCCAGCATGAGGGTGGGGAGAGGCTGTGTACAGATCCCTTGTTCGTAGTTTCACCTTTGAAATGACGGATCTTAGTCCTCGATTAGCTTTTCAGATGCCCTTTCTGTTTACTTAGAATAAAAAGGGAAGCCAGTCATTTTCAGCATCACAGGGAAGGATGTGGAGTGAAGCAGGTACAGTTGACCCTTGAGCAGCACAGGGGTTCGGGCATTCGACAACTGAGTATAACTTTGGACTCCCCAAAACGTCATTGTCCCCCGGTATCTGGAGGGATGGGTTCCAGGACCTCATTGGATACCCAAATCCGTGAATGCACAAGCCCCTCATATAAAATAGCACAGATCAGTGCACACAGTCAGCCCTGCCCATCCGTGGGCTCCCAACCAGGGCTCAAAAACAGTGCAGGCGTTTATTGAAAAAAATCCGTATCTAAGTGGACCTGTGCTTCACACCCATGTCATTCAAGGGTCAACTGTAGAGGAAGTTATAAAGGAAGTGGCTGGGAGGATGCAAGGGTTATTCCTTTCCCGAGGTCAGGAGACAGGGGAACTCGGGAGGAGGGGACACTCTGGTCGCTTCTGCTCCACCTGGTGAAAGGATCCCTGTAGTTTTCAGTGGTGCACAGGCCCCGCTCCATCTCCAGCAGATCTGAGCCTGGACACCTGGGCTGTGGCCCGGCATTTGCATTCTGTAGGGCAGGAAAAGGGATTCGAACAGGTGCTCTTGGTGGAGAACTGGGTTGGGGTGAGAAGAGCCCTTTCACCCCTAATCACAACAATTCCGTACTATGGCTTTTAAAACTCACAGGTCAGCTGTCTGAATTTGAGTGAGATTTTATGTCTCTCCATTGAATTGCATCTGACTTGGCAATGCTGTAGAAACACCCTGCTTTAGATGTCCCTTTGATGTTAAGAATTTTCTTTTTTTATTTGATCCTTGTTCTAGTAAAAAAAAAGAAAATGAATCTCTTCAATGGTCTAACAATGCTTAAGATCTGCTTATTTTGTATCATGGAGTTTGGTGGGTTGTGGCCTTCCCGAAAATTCACTATCATTTTTTTAACCTTTTATCAGCAATAATGGGAAATAAACCAGGACTCTGTTTATTGACGGATGATGGCTTCCACAAGGCATCCATTTTAAGTTTTGCAACATCTTTTTCTCAGAGGGAGGCATGAATTAAGTAGTGAACAATAGCAGACTCTCAGGTATTTCCCCTCCATGTGGGGAGCCTAGCTGCATTTCAGTGCAGGAGGATGAATAAGGGCCCCCAGCCTGTCTCTGGAGTTTGTCACACATGCCCCCCGCCCCAAGCAAGGAAGGCACACTCTTGGTCCGTGCAAGTCTGCCTTTTGTAGATTCGAAACTGAAGTAGATAAGACCTCTTTAAAAATAATAAAGACGTAAATTTTTTATCTAACAAAATAGCAAATTATTAAATTATTTTAATAAATTAATTGTTGAATTATTAAATTATTAGGTTTTTAAAATAATAAATACCCAAATGGAGAATGGAGGCCTTTTTCCTCTCTCCTTCCCTTCATTGTATCTCTGTTTTTGCCCACTTCACTCTTACTCAGCATCACTTCTCCCTTGAGGGTGTTCAGGGACAGAGAGGGGGCAGAAACTCAAGGTAATTTTTCCACCGGCCAGCATCTGTCTTCCCATGCCGATGGGGAGAAGCTACTGCTATCGATTCGGGTCAAGGTTGGGGATATTTTAAGGAATGCAATGACCTATTGGGAGGCCAGACCTCACATCTAAAAGCAAACTGACTGCTTTTTGGGTTAAATGTCTAACGATTTCTCTGTCTCTTTACAGTTTTTACAGGGTAAACGAGGTCCAGCGATTTGAATATTCTCGGCCAATCCGCAAGGGAGAGAAAAACCCAGACAATGAATTTGCGGTAAAAAAACAACCATCCCCAAAAGCACATTCCACCACCAACAAAACTGCCTTTGGAAAAATATGGCCTCAGAGGCGACCCCAGTGCAGAGTTCAGTGGCTTTGTACTTTATGTACAGAAATCCTAATGTGTTACCCCTTCAAATTTGGTGAAACGATGAATATACCACAAATGGCCTTGCGGAGGTACCTATGATATTGCACTAAGGTGACGTGCTGTGAACGCGCTCCCTTGCCCCTAGCACTCTGGCTTCTCAGAGGGTGGACCTGAATCATTTTCCTCGGGGCCCGTGGGGTACGTGCTGGCCCACCACTCAGACAGGCGCACAGAGGTGCCAAGCACTTCACGGGTCTGCACCGGGCGCTGCCGCGTCTTGGGCCGGGGTCCTTCTGTGCGCTGGGCACTGTCCTTTGTACCGGCCATGGGATGTGGAGGAGCGTCCCTGACCTCGACCCCCGAGATGCCAGTAGCACCTCCCCAACCCATCAAATCAGCATCAAAATCAAAAACAGAGTCAAAATGTTATCACACATTGCCAAACGTCAGTCACCTGTTGAAAACCACGTAGAGTCATGCAAATATTGACACAGATCCTTGTAGCCTTTTAGAAAATATACATATAACTGGTTTAATGGATTCCATTTTGCAAAGGCATGAAATAAAGCACAGGGGTTTTTTTTTAATGTTGATATTTCTCCCTCCTCTTGCCCTGAAAACCTCCCTTGGAAATCCCTCCATAGGCCATGTTTTAAGGAGGCATTAACCTCAGGGACCCCTGAGGACACCAGCACTGCTGGGAATGGTTCCCCCTGACCTGCAGGCTGGAGGTCAAAGGTGAACTGTCACCTGGCAGCTGACCCACAGTGAAGCTGGGGGCGCTTCCGCGGAGCCACCTCCATGCACCTTCCCTGGAAGCCCTAACTTTCCTACAATCTTCCAATCTCAGGGCAAAATGCTTGGGAGTCTCGGGGCACAGCTCCTGACGCCCTTCCTGCCTGAGCCCAGTTGTCTATGTGTCAGCTAGGAGCTCAGGGTCGGTGAATTCTGAAGTCGTCCCCAGTTCCGGCATGGGTTATTTAAAAACTGAGACCCTATTTCTTCGTTCCTGGGGCATCCTAGATCTATTTTGTGACCAGTCAGTGTGGTGTTGTCTGTAGTAGTGAGAGAGGCACGGCCTGACCTGCACTGCAACGCTGGGGGCGGGGCTTTCTCAGCCCTACCTGTCTGTCATGGTCATGGTCATGACAGCATTCCCGCCATTATTTACATGGTTTCTCAACTGCAGATCTGTAGTTCTTGAATTTCCCGCACACCTCTCCCCCTGGCAGCTCTGTGCATTCGTGCACTGCAAAGAGACACAAGGAGGTCAAGTACACCGCCAAGGGGTGCACAGCCAGTCAGGGCAGAGCTGAGAATAACCCAGACCCATGACCCTTGCAGCTGCATAAGCCTCAGAGGCTGTGATTTTTCTAAATGGCCCTGAAATCCCCTAATGGCCCCGCCAGGTCCCCACAGCCACAGGATTTAGTCCTTCACACTCCCGACAAAGCCTCAGGCTTCCAGGTAAGCATGGGGGTTCTTGCAGCAGGGAGCCTGGCCTCAGGGGCCGGTGCTGGGAAAGCCATCTTGCCAGGCCGAGAGCTCAGGGCTAGCCGGGCCGGTCCTAAGCCCTGTGGAACCCAGAGGCCCCCAGGGTGTGTTGGCGTGGGGGAAGGCGCTCCCTGCAGATGTGGTCTGGGCCTGCTCAGACTGCTGTTTCCTAAGGCAAGTGCCAGAGGGAGCTGGACTGAGACATAAGGAGCAGTGGCTGGGGGACAGGAGGTGTGGCCTGTGTCCTGGGGACTCAGCCACGTCCTTCCCCCTCCGGCTCTGGAGTTTAAAAGGTTTGGGATTAGTGCTTTCTGGCATTGTTAACATCCCATTATGCCTTCCTTTTCTGTCAGGATCACTGCTGACAGACTCAGTCTGCTCAGTGAGTACCACTGACAGGGACGCTGATAACGCAGAAGGTGGGAGAAAAGATTTACTATAAAAAGATTTATTGCAATGGAGTCCTGTGCTGGCTTTAAAGAGATGTTGAATTATATTTATTGGCTTGAAACAATTTCCTGCAATATATAATGTACCATTTTACAAAAAAATTACAGGTTATAAGGTGGTACTTTTATTGAAAATACAACTTTTAAATGCTTAGTGAGAAGTTTTAAATAACAGATACTAAGTTAAGTGACCAACTTTGAGTAGTGGGTGATTTTTCTCCCTTCTATTTCCATGTCTTTTTTTCTAATGTCAACACATTACAGTGGTACCTCGATTTTCGAATGTCTCCGTTGACGAACATTTTAGTTTACAAACGCCATAAACTCAGAAGTAAATGCTTCGGCTTTCGAACATGCCTCGGAAGTCGAACATGTCACGTGGCTTCTGCTGAGTGCAAGATCCTGAGGTCTAGCTGTTGGCTGTTTTCAAACGTTTCAGAACTCGAACGGTCTTCCGGAATGCATTACATTCAAAGACCGGGTATCACTGTATTATACAAAGAAAAAAAAAATTCTAAGCTTCAAACACTCATTTTATCACTATTCTTAACTTTTCCTCAGTGCATTTGCACAAGGCGCTCCCTTGAACGCTAAGTAAGGATGATGCAAAACTCATTGGAACCTTTCCAAAAATCTATTTGCTCAGAGGAAACCTCCCTGTTTTGGCAGATATAATTCTCCCCGACTCTCCTATTATATTTTCTTTGCCAAGTGGCAGGGAGTTACGTACTGTTGGCCAAGAAAGCAGGGGACATTGATGTGTCCTGTGACTGACTGGTAAGCAGAGCATGCATGGCCTGGGAGGGGTGACCTGCTTAGAACACAGAAGCTTCCGGCCATGTGGCACCTGTCCCAGGAGGAATCCCGTGCTGGTGGAGGCCTTGCCTCGTGGAGAGTTGTAGCAATCCCCCTCAGGGCCGAAGCGATGGTCAGCCCGCCTAACACGTGCTGTGTGTGTTCCCTTTGCAGAATATGTGGATCGAGAGAGCCGTCTACACCACTGCATATAAGTTACCTGGAATTCTAAGGTGGTTTGAGGTCAAGTCTGTCTTCATGGTAAGGACACTCGGAAAGGGATCGTCTGCGATTCTCCTTTATGCATCTGACACGGCCTTTCACCCACGAGCGTCACGCAGTCCTGTGGCCACACGCACACTGCAGACCCCAGACCAGACAGGTCTTAGCCCGTGATCACCCCACGTGTTCTCAGAGCAGCAGCTCTCCTCAAAAATTGTTGTGGAAATGCTGCGTAATCACAGCCACTCTAGCTTCTAAGAAAACCAGAACTAAGATTTCATTTCTTCTCGCAAAATATTTAAAGCCAGGCTTCGCTGTGCTGTTTTGACAGTGGTTTCTGTTAAGTAAATGAAAAGTTTAAGATGAGTTCCAATTTACATACACTTTTTAAGATCTTTCTTCCTGATGGTTTTATTGCCATTTACATGACAAACAACTTGATTAATAGTACTTGCTCATTTCAAGTAAAAATAGCTTGAGAAGACACCCCTCACTGGCGCTTGTTAACGAAATAATGACTCGTATCTCATTAGCTAAACTGTGCTTTGCCCGCGTGGTGAGCCCTCGGGCAGTTTCATGTCTGGGAACCAGAGCCAGGTAGCAGGTTTTCATTGGATATGCAGCAGTTTCAGGGTGTGGCAGTTGCCAGTATAACAAGACCTGATTGACATATGTACACTTTGTCCTGCTTTGTCGTGCGTGTCCATGCCTTTTGTTTTCACCCGTCAGGGTCTTATCCAGAGGCTGGTGCCTACCTGGTAGTTCACAATAAGCCCCCTAGACGGCAGCTGATTTGGTTCTAGAACGGACCGGAACCTCTCTTCCCAGTCCTGTTTCCCTTCCAGTCCTTCGTCCATGCCAACGTGAGCTCTGGGCCGGTCCCAGAGTGCCCTGCTCACCACATCCCCCGCCCATCCGAGAGGACACACCTCCTGCTCTGAAGCCCTAGGGCTCTGTGCCCCCTTGGGCACTTCCACTTCCTGCTCCAGAAGCTCCCACTCGCTCTGTCCCCATAGCACCCGGGCAGGCAGGTCCTCACCTGTGGGGAGCTCAGGAGACAAGTGGCAGGTGGCAGAAATGCAAGCGTCACTGGTGCCATTGGATCTGGTGACGTTGGTGTGTGAGACGACAGAAGAGGGCCTTCTCATAAACAGGCTCTCATCCTGCTAACAAGCCTCTTCCCATAAGCCCTTTGTACTCAGGGATTCTGTGAGCTGGCCAGGGTGCCCCAGGAAGGAGCTCAACAGCTGGGCGGTGGAGCAGGCTGATCCTGACTTTCTGGAAGGATGTGGTTCCGCCACAGGCTGCGTTTGCCATTTGTAGCAAACGAAGAGGGCTGCGGGCATAATCCCAGAATGGCGCGGCTGAAAGCCTCATCAACACCCCTCGAGCCCCCTCCGCTCGTGTCTGTCCCCTGGAACAGCCCACCTTGGAATGTCTGTGGACACAGTGGCTAATGTTGGTTTGATAAAAACGGAACTATTCTTTCTAGAGGCAAATGGGGCAGACGTGTGAGAGGCCGTGGAAGGGAAGCCAGGAGGAGATGTGGTCATTCCCACAGACCAATGGCAGGGTTGGAGATGAAGCCATGAGGTCCGATAGGAAGTGGTGACATGCCCGCCCCTGTCCTGGGAGGCGCAAGCTCTTCCTTCATAGGAGGGCCCCTGTCTCCTCTCCTGGCCACACAGGTACACAGGGCTTGCAAAGTGCCCAGGCCTGCCTCCGGGACAGTGACACGATGCTTAAAATTCCCAACTCTTCATTCTCCTTAAAACAAGATGATGGTAAATAAGACGCAGTCAGTGGGCGCAGCAGCCAGCCTGACATGCCATGTCCCCTTCCTCGCAGGTGGAGATCAGCCCCCTGGAGAACGCCATCGAGACCATGCAGCTGACGAACGACAAGCTGGACAGCATGGTGCAACAACACCTGGACGACCCCAGCCTCCCCGTCAACCCCCTCTCCATGCTGCTCAATGGCATCGTGGACCCTGCCGTCATGGGCGGCTTTGCAAATTATGAAAAGGCAGGTGACATGCCAGCTCTCTCCTTACAGCCCCATCCTGGGACACACTGTCTCCAAACACCGTCTCCAAGCAATCCTGGTCTCATCAAGCCATCTCAGCAGTGACTGAGCCAAGGCCAGGCCACGAGCCCAGGGCACCCTCTGCAGCTGCAGGTTGCCCACCCCAGACACTCTGGTTGGCTCTGGAGAGTGACCCTCGGGTGACTTTCAAGAGACCTGGGATCATTAAAGGCCAAAGACAGAGTTTGAGCAGGACTGGTCCGGTGGAGAGGGCCAGCTGGTCTCCCCAGGAATCATCCCCATAGGAAAGGGCAGAAGCTGAAGGACACGACTGTGGTCTAGACCAGCGGTCTGCACAACAGTCCGCCGCCTGTTTTTATAACTCAAGTTTGGATCATGGCCAGAGCCATTCATTACCTAGAGTCTGCCTGGTTTTCTGATGCAACAATGGCCCTTGCTAAGAGCCGAAGCCCTTCGTGAACAAGTTTGCTAGTCCCTAGTCTAGACCAAGTAAAAACAGGCAGAAGGGGCACTGGCCGAGAATGGGCACGAACTGTGGTTGACCACCCTGGACAGGGAGGTGCTGCTCTGTGGCAGCTGCCCTTTGGTGTGGGGTCGACATGGGCAGGGCACCAGGTGGGGGTGATAGGCGTGTGAGCCTCTGGGAGCTGCCACCCAGCAGCCTGAGCCATCCAGGTCCACTGTGTCTTCGCTGGGCTCCTCGGCCTGGGGTGCCCACTGAATGCCCGTCCTGGCTGCCTGTTCACTCCATGTATTCGTTTGACCTTAGTGGACGCTTTGCCCTGGGTGCTGGGAGCACCCAACCCGGGAGAGTGAGCTCCATGGCGACAGCAGGGGTGTGGGTCTGTTTTACACCCGGCCCTACCCCAGGGCACAGTGCACAGTAGGTGTGCGTGTTGGTGAGCGGTGTTCTGAGTGGCTCTCCCTGTCTCCACCAGGCCTTCTTTACAGAGCGGTACGTGCAGGAGCACCCAGAGGCCCACGAGCAGATTGAGAAGCTCAAGGACCTGATCGCGTGGCAGGTAAATGTCCACCAGCAGCCTCACAGGGCTGGCGGGGGAGGGGGAGAAAGGTGAGTGCATGCCTGGGCCACCTGGGCAGCTTGAGCACCGGGTCCTGCGGGCATCAGCCAGAGTGCACATAGCCACGCTTGTCCCCACATAAACCTCCACACCTCACCCCCCACTGCCCTGATTCACTCAATTCCTGGGCTGCAGCCATGAATTTGAACACCCAGGAAATTCTCTGGTGCAAATGAGCCTGATCTGTTTCCCTCCTTTGGTCAGTTCACCGGCTGCTGGAAAATCTTTGTCTGGTATTGACAGAGAACATCAGAGGGCAGGTCAGCGCCTTGACGTCTTAGGAGCTCAGCTCCAGCCCATCCCAGGAAAGGTGCAGGCGCACGAATCTGTGGGAGTGTACGTGGAGCCCGCAGAGCGCCCACCCCTTACGTCCTCCCCACCTCCCCGCCCGTGCTGGGTTCAGGCGGGGTCCTCGTTTGTGTTTTCCCAGCTGTAAGACAGGCGTATTATCTTGCTTTCCTATTTGTGCTTCTGAGGCCTTCTGAGTTTTTTCTCAGAGGGCGATGGTCTTGAAAGGGTGGGTGACCCCGAAGGGAGTCTTGTGTTCCCTGGGAAGTTACTTGTTCTTGCATCTGTGCTTCTTGGAGCGTTTGTGAGCCTGGAGGTGGAGGGGCCGTCAGACCCGGTCTCTGGGAGCTCTGCCTACTTGCTCTGTGCTTCAGCCAACTTACTGCTTGAGGCTTCATTTTTGAATGTGGGAGGCGAGGAGCATGCTGTCTGACCCAGTGAAGAGAGCGGAGGGAGCGGAGGCCTGGGTTTCCCTGCACCCAGCGGGCATTGTACCCCAGGCTACCTTGCTTCCTGCACCCTATGCACCTTTCCTCCCGGTGGATCCTTGGAGTGTGGTCTGTGATTGCCCAACCAAGGGCAGCGGGCATTTCAGTAGCATTGTGTTCCACAGATGTGGCCCTCACCTGCTAATCCCAAAGGAACAAGGCAAGGCCGCCTTGCTCTGGGGTGTGTGTGTGTGTATCCATGTGCGCTTGTGTGTTTATGTGTTTGCATGTATACATGTGTGCATGTATGCACGTGTGAATGTATGTGCACATGTGTGTTGTGTATGTGTGTATTGTGTACATGTGTCTATGCACAGGTATACATGTGTTGTGTGTACACTCACATGCATGTGTACATGTGTGTTGTGTGTGCACGTATGTGTTTGCATGTGTGCACATGTGGTCATCCCCAGAAAACATAGTTGGGTCCCTGACATGGTGAGGCTGTTCCTGAGGACACATGTTGCGGACACCTTTATCCTGCCACCCAGAGCCTCAGCTTAGTGGCTTCTCCATCATCAGCATGTGGACGGTTGTGACCTCCTGGGGTGGAGTGGGGCTAAGCTTTGACTTCAAGTCATATTATAAGTACTTATTTTATATTTTATTGTGGTAAAATTTATATAACACAAAATTTACCACTTTAACATTTTTAAGTGTGCAGCTCAGTGGCATTAAGCACATTCACACTTGTGTGACCATCAGCCCCATCCGTCTCCAGAACTTTCCAGCTTGCAAACTGAACCTCTGTGCCCATTAAACACTGACTATCCATTCCTCCTCCTGTATCCGGAAGCCACCATTCTGCTTTCTGTCTCTATGAATGTCGCTAATGTAGGTTCCTCATGTCAGTGGAATCACCCAGTCTCTGTACTTTGTGACTGGCTGACCTCACTGCACACACTGTCCTCAAGGTCCATCCATGTTGAAACATGTCAGAATTCCCTTCCTTTTTAAGGCTGAATGATACTACATTGTGTGTATGTACCACATTTCATTTATCCATTCATCCATCAGTGGACACTTAGGCTGTTTCCACCTTTTGGCTGTTGCAAATAATGCTGCCATGAACATGAGTGTACAGATACCTGTTTGAGTCCCTGCTTTCACTTTTTGGGTATAGACCCAGAAGTAGGATTGCTGGGTCTTGTGGTCATTCGATGTTTAATTGTTTGAGGAACCACCAAAGTGTTTCCCTCAGCAGTTGAGGGAAACCACCAGCCATAGTGCACAATGGTTCCAATTTCTCCACATCCTCGCCAACACTTGTTGATTTCTGGTTTGGTTTTGTTGTTTTTTACAGTCGCCATCCTAATGGGTGTGACTTTGCCACAAATCCATATGCATTTGACATCTATTTGCCTTGGAATTATTCTGTGACGAGAAACATTGAGGGTTGACTCCAAGGGACCTCGATGGCCAGGAATGGGTCTTTGCATGGAATGGAAGGCTGATGTAGGTTGTCTCCTGTTACTGAAAAAGAGGGAGAGAGTTTAGGAGTCTGAAGGATTCCATTTTAGTTGTTGTAGAAACCAAAGGGTACAAAATTCAAAACTCCTCTGAAGGCTATAAAACCATTGCTACACAAAAACTAGTTTGGTCTGCAAAAGTTCTATTGATTTTTTTTTTCCTGTAAGCTTTTACAGCAAATTGGATTTTAAGAGTTTCAAGTCCTACAGAGGAAAATAATTTGTTCCCCAGAGAGAACTTTATGTCAGCACTATGTCATCACCCCTAATAACTGTATTAAAGGATGAATTTTAAAGCGGCTCACAGGAAAGTTAAAAGAAGGAATCTGTTTTCTAACAACTTCATTAAATCAAAAATGATGAAAAATACATATTCAAAACATTACCTGTGATTTTTACTTTCATTTGCAAATGTTTTGAAAACCCATATTTTAGTATCAGTAATTGAGTCACACACTCATCAAAAGTAAGAAATTTGGGGATTCTCAGGATGCTTTTTTCTGTTTTTCCTTGTTAGTTTGTTTGGTTTGCTATTTTTCTGAAGCTCCATCCAGGCTGAGTGAGGTTTTCCTATTGGGAACCCCCAGGACCTGTCGGCAGAATCTCCCTCACTGATGTACAGTAAGCACGTCTTGGTGCCTAAAATCACATGAAGGCTGGTTGTTAAGTTGCAGGCAGCTCCTCATTCGGCTTTCGCCATCGCAGAAATGGGATGGTGCCTACCCGCTCTTCCCAGGTGGGAGCTGGAGTCAGGTGCAGGCTGCATGGGGCCTCTTCTGGTTTACAGCTGTCCCCAGGTCACATGGATTGCCAGCCTTTTCCTCAAAGGCACAGCTCGGCCGTTCCCCAAATGCAGCTGTCTTGTTGAGCTTCCCTGCGGAGAGTCCAAAGAGGAATCCACAGACTCAGATTAACCTGCTGGGATGCTTCCAGATTTCTCTTTGAAACGCACAAAGATGAAAGACCAAGCTCACTCATCATCCCCAGCTGATGACAGGCACGACCGCTGTCGCCGGGTGGTGCTCCTGGAACACTGAGCCATGTTCGCCAATGTTCTGTACGGCTGACAGGCCCAGAATCTGTGTGTAGGGGACACATGTGCAGTCTTCAAATACAGCACTGCCATGTAGAAGGACGTCTTTTGAGAGCAGGCTGCATGCTCAGTTTGAACCCCTGGAGGCATGACTCGCTCCTCTCTGGGCTCTGGGTAACTCTTTAGAAATGCAGATTCCCAGGCCCCATTCTGGAGCAAATCAGGGCCCTGGGGGTGGGGTCCAGCAATCTGCCTGAGAGAGTTTGGTGCTCAGCCAGGTCGGAACCCAGTGAACTAACAGGTCTCCAGAGGCCGTCTCAGGCCTCGATCCGCCTTGTTTGTCACTAGGCGTCTCATCTGTTGGAGCGTACAGGTAACCCCTGTATAACACCGCGCCTCTATGACATGGTTTCGCTCTAACGCGGTTCGAGAATTAGAGAAATCTCTGAACAACACGGAGTGTAATAAGAGCTTTTAAGAGCAAAAAAATATCTCATTCAAATTTAGGGAACTCCCCCAAACAACACGGAGCGTACTAAGAGCTTAGTAGTGATGACAATGAAAACATTATTTAATAAATATTAATATGTTGTACTTTAGGTGAAAATTGCTTTGATAAAGGTATTTCTCTTAATTGTAAAAATATAATAGTATTTTTATTTTTAATTTTTGGAAACTAACCCCCTTTTTGTACTAGTTCTTTGTTCCGTATAACATGGATTCGCATAACATGGCATTTTTTAGGAACCTAACAACCGCGTTACACGGGGGTTACTTGTGTTTTCATAGCTGCAGCTCAGCCCCAAGCGAGCACAGAAGAAGGCTCTGTGTGACCAACGTCAGGGACCTATCAAGGGGGGAAATCTCACACCCCATACATTTCAGCTGCCAAATCAAATCGCCTTTACTCCATTAAGCACCTTTTGGATGTCCAGTCTGCCCAGTTTAGAGTTTTATCAAACCAACAAAAGACACAGAAATGATTAGACTGTATTTTGCACTTTGAGGAAGATCCATTCTCTATCAAAATGCTTTCGGTGTCTAGGGTAGCTGTGCGTTCACCCCTGTCAGTACCCAGACAGACACAACACACGTAGCATCCCACCACAAGTGGTCCCCGGCCTGCCTTTGCTAACCCCCGAGGCGGAACGCAACTCGGGAAACAAAGGGATTACCGGGAGCATTTCCTGGTGTTGAACCTGAGCAAACTGCCATCTGCAGGAGGAATCCACGAGGAATACTAAACCGTCCCAGCCATTTTGAAATCTCACCTGTATGCTGCCCTTTTGGCGATAACGGGCAGGAAGGGGATACCTGGCGTGTACCGGGGTTATAGAACCAACTGTCAGGAAAACAAACTCTGCCAGTGCAGGTGGAGAGCAGGCCGGGTGGCGCTGGAGCCACAGGGGGCGCCGCTTAGTCTGTCCTTTCCTGGAGCCCCGCAAGAGACAGCAGCTGCGTGCTATAAATGGCAACCAAATGCCACGCAGGCGTTGGTTCATCTTGATAAGATTTCTCGAATTTGTTCACGTGAAACTCAATTGTGTACTTATTATCCTTCTAACTAATAAATCTGCTCGTTGAGATTGGTGTTCTGTCATATTAGGAAAATCTGTTTTTAATCAGTATTTTGATTTCATTATAAATTATTAAGAGGAAGCCTCTTGGCTTGATTATATTGAGGAGTGTCTAACTCCCTGTCTGAGCGGGAGGGGTGGGGGGGGTTAGAAGCAGAAGCCAGGGAAAGAAAGGAGCCTTTCCTACCCCACCCAGCAGCAGGGACGCTGGAGGGTCTCTGGGGCTGGGCATGAAATGTCTGCCGGTGACGCTTTTAAAGGTCAGCTACATCTCCACTCTCAGAAATGAAGTGTTGGCATGGATATTTTGTGACAGCAGTGTTGGCAGAGAAGTGATTATTTTTAGTTTTAAGGAAGAATAAATTTGGTCTTCCTTTCCAAATAAGACTCTCCTTCAAGACCACAAATCACATATAATTAGATCTTTCCTTTTTGGAATAGGGTCTCAGTTGCCTACAAAGACAATATTGTCAGCTGAAAAACATCTTTTCACTGTGACATGACCCCCTGCTAATAGATCAAGTCACATCTAAACAAATTCAAAATGCAGCTATTCCCGAACTCAAGTGAAAACACAGATAAGTCTCTTCTGGATTAATACACAAATGCAAGTCCGGGAAGTAATCAAGAGGCTGTCGTGTGCCCAGCGCCCGCACGAGACGTGCCCAATTTGAAACACAAATGATTTTAACTTAAACAGTTTGGTCTTCGGGGGCAATGTGCCTGCTGATGAATTCAACCAGCCATTTGGATTTGGACGCAAAAGCAGATACATGCTGCACGATGCCACTTCCCGCCTGGTGTGCGTTCTGTCCCTAGACCATTGACCAAGAGATAAGGAGGGTCAACCTCTTTGTTTTTCAGATCCCGTTTTTGGCCGAAGGGATCAGGATCCATGGAGAGAAAGTCACAGAAGCACTGAGACCATTTCATGAGAGAATGGAAGCCTGTTTCAAACAGCTAAAGGAAAAAGTGGAAAAGCAGTATGGCGTCCGGACCATGGTAAGTGGGTCCCATTGCAGAAGTGGGGGTTCTGTGTGTCACATCGTTCAACAGTGACAGGCTCACTGGGCAAGGTAACCACGATGTCTACATCATGCCTGCTGAGGAAGCGGGCGTGTCAGGGACCTCAGCCCCCTTTGTCAGCCCATCTGCCAGGAAACCAGTAACCGCCTTTTCAATAACTGGAGAGGTCAGGGTGAGTGACCATTCGTGAATTTGCTTGGTCACCAAATACCCAGCCCCCATGCTGCGAACACGATCGACCCTTTGTGTGTGTGACAGAGTGACAGGGACGTCTCAGAGCCCCGTCAGAGAGACCACTCCTGCAGTCATACAACACACACAAAGGGCTAAAGAACACAGTCCAACAACACTCACAATGTCCCAAAGCAAAGGTGGAGCCTGTGCCCAGCCCCAGGTCCAAGTCACTGACGGGACGAGTGATGGCTTACTGAGGTCTGAAATTGTCAGTGAAGACTCACCTAGCAGAGGAGGTCATCACTGATCGACGCCAGGAAGGGTGCGATGGAGATGGCCAGGGGAGGAGATGGGAGGACACTGCCTGGGGAAAGGGCGGGAGGCAGGAGTGTGCATGGCAGGCCACAGGCCAGAGCAGACACAGCCATTCATTGGACACAAAGGAGTCGGAGGGAGGAGGTAGAGAGGTGCCCGACCAACCTCCAAAGCCTGGAGTGCCGGTCTGGGCCGAAGGCTCTGCTCTGGGATGAAGGGCAGAGCTGGGCTTTAGCTGGGAGTTCGTGGAAGGTTTCTGAGCCAGGGCTGGGATCAGGAGCGTGACAGAAGAGCCTCTTGTGACTTTTAATGATGCAAACTGCCTTACAGTTTAAGCCTAAGGCAGGCTTGAGACGTCTTCCTGAGCCGTGTCGTAGCAGCTGTGGGGGCAAGGCCCGACCACTCATCAGAGCGTCATGATGGCGTGCGGTTCAGAACAGCACTTCCATCCTTACCCGTGGTCTCTGGGAGCCTGGGTGAGGTCTGACCTTGACTGCCCGTGGAATCTGGAGACATCTGGCATCGCAGATGGCTCGAGACCCCCATTCCCCATTGTTCAGAGATGAATGGCAGTGTGGCGCAAGGAGGCAGGGAGACCCGGCTGGTGTACGAGACTCGCATGCCAGCTGGCGTGGAGGGCTGTGTGCAGGTTCCCCTGGGCCTGCAGAAGGGACGCATGCTGTGGGAAGTCACTGTGCTTCCCGTAAACATGGCACTTTTCTCTGCTTCCTAAAGACCCAGGTGTGCAACGTCATGTGCCATTTTGGTTCCTTTTTTGTCCCAGCTCCACCTGTCCACTGTTCTCTGAAGTTCTCTGTTGAACTCATTTTTTTTCATACATGCATCGTATTTAGCAAACACCAATTTAGTGCTTACCATATGCCAGGGACCTTTCCAAGTGTTTTGCAAATAAAAATTTGCTGAATCCATGCGACGCTGTGTGGGGGTTGGGGGGGGCACTGTGGTCATCCCCATTTTGCAGCTGGGGAAGTGGGGACTTAGGAAGGTTAACTGGCGCAAGGTCGCAAGACAGCAAGGGGCGGACCCAGAGTTTGAAGCCTGTCAGTCTGCCTCCAGTCTGTGCTTTTAATCACAACTATGATTTACGCGGCCGCTTTTTCCTCTCTTGCCCATGGGGTTGGAGACAGAAGAGATTGGGCTTCTCCCTGAGCGGGGCTCTCTTGGCTCTGACTGCACCCCATGCTCTCCCATCTGCTCCACCCCTGCCGGCCGTGGTGAGCCCTGGGCCCAGCCCGGAATGAGCCTGACAAAGCCAGGAGTCACACGACTGCTGGGCTCTGGTCTGAACACGTAGCAGCAGGAGCCTGGGCCAGCCATCACAGCGGCGGCGGCGGCAGGGGAACCGGCTTGGGAGCCCAGGTGCTCTCCTGCTGGGCCACCTGGGAGCACCTTTCCTGCGAGTCAGAGCCCTGAGCAGCGCTGATGGCTTCGGCGCCTGTAATCATCACAATCGGAGTCGAGTGGCAAGAAGGGTTTCGGGACGCGTCACCATGCATCTCTCCCCAGGCTTGACGCCACTTTGAATTCTTTCTAAGAAATCAACACTTGTGAAATCTCGACGTCTTCTGACTAAGTGAAAAGCTTCCTCTTCTGTCGATCATTTAATGTATATTTTGAAATGACAGAAACCTGTCCTGCTCACCAGCCATCCTTCATGTCCCTTCCTCCACTGCTGTTCAGTATTTCTGTGTGTGCTTCTGCCAGGCTCAGGAATGAAGGGCAGGAAGGCGGGGTGTTGTGTGGGGGGCAGGGGGTCTCCCCACATAAGGACAGGTTTGTCCTGTTCCCAGGCAGCTGTCCTTGGCTGGTGAGTCACAATGTCTACCACACTCTGAGGAGCCACCATCCCTACCATGGTCCACCTTCTCTATGGGGGCAGCCAGGGCCCCCTCCCAGCTAGTGGTGGGACAGGCTTACGGTGAAGTGATCCAGGAACAGAACAGAGAGTGCATTTCCCACCTGTGGGTGCTTGTCTCCTAAAACTGCCCTCCTGAGCTCTCCTCCATCCTGGGACCCGAGCAGCAGACCGTGTAGCCAGGCTCCCGTGAGCAGGCAAAGGACAGGCAGATGCTCTGTCCTCAGAGAAATGCGACAATAAGGAGCAGTCTGAGAGAGCCTTTCCCGTCTTACCTACTTGGAAAACTTGCAAACATCTCAGAATACTTTGAAAAGCAATATAGTATCATCCTGTTTTTAAAAAGATGGATTTGAGAATAAAAACCCCATCGAAAGGACATAAACCATTTTGTGCATTTTTCTGAGCCAGCCTAAGCTATAGAAGGCGAGGACTCAGACACGCTCTGACTTCTCAAACCACGGCAGCCCCTCGGGCCCTCGGCTCCAGCTCGCCCTTCATCCTGCCAGTCCTGGTGCTGTGAGGAGCCCCCACTCCCCAGAGGAAAGCGCAGGAGCCCAGCTTCTCCTGCTACTTAGGGATGAGGAGTGCGACCCCACAATCCGCCGAGAAGAGGCCCCAAGTGCGTCCATCACCAGCCCCTCTGCCTTCGCTGGCCCCTCGGCACCCAGGAGGTATTTGTTTGTCTTCAGGCTTGTGAAGAAGATTTCCGTATCTCCCATCCTGTTCTTCATCCCCCTGTTCCTTCAAGTCTGGTGAGGAGCAGGGAGGGGAACCTGGAGAGTTCTTCCCTCTGTCCGCCCTCGTCACTGTACCTGCCACCTGATCCAGGTGCTCAGCTCAAGCTTCTCTCATAAGTTCCAGACCCATCTCTTAGACTGCCTCCCAGCAAACTTCAGGGTGCCCTTCCTGCCGGTCAGCCCAACGTGCACACAGTGGAGTACGCCATCTTCCTTCTCTACCTTACCTGGCCGGCACCTGCCTTACCTGGCAGCACCTGCCTTACCTGGCCGGCACCTGCCTTACCTGGCAGCACCTGCCTTACCTGGCCGGCACCTGCCTTACCGGGCCGGCACCTGCCTTAACCTGGCCGGCACCTGCCTTACCTGGCCGGCACCTGCCTTACCTGGCCGGCACCTACCCTAACCTGGCCGGCACCTGCCTTACCTGGCCGGCACCTGCCTTACCTGGCCGGCACCTGCCTTACCTGGCCGGCACCTGCCTTACCTGGCCGGCACCTACCCTAACCTGGCCGGCACCTGCCTTACCTGGCCGGCACCTGCCTTACCTGGCCGGCACCTGCCTTACCTGGCCGGCACCTGCCTTACCGGGCCGGCACCTACCTTAACCGGGCCGGCACCTGCCTTACCTGGCCGGCACCTGCCTTACCTGGCCGGCCCCTGCCTTACCGGGCCGGCACCTGCCTTAACCTGGCCGGCACCTGCCTTACCTGGCCGGCACCTGCCTTACCTGGCCGGCACCTACCTTAACCTGGCCGGCACCTGCCTTACCTGGCCGGCACCTGCCTTACCTGGCCGGCACCTGCCTTACCTGGCCGGCACCTGCCTTACCTGGCCGGCACCTGCCTTACCGGGCCGGCACCTGCCTTAACCTGGCCGGCACCTGCCTTACCTGGCCGGCACCTGCCTTACCTGGCCGGCACCTACCTTAACCGGGCCGGCACCTGCCTTACCTGGCCGGCCCCTGCCTTACCTGGCAGCACCCTACCCACGGGTCACCAGGCGAAAGCCCGGGAGTCCCCTCCATCCCTCATGCCAGATTCCGCCATGGTCTCCCTGGGGATGCTGCGTGTCACCTGTCCCCTTTTGCCACCTCAGGAGGCTCCAGCCTCCCGGTGTGCTCCTCTCTGGGCCTCCCTCAGCAGTGGCCAGTGAGAGGGATCCATTCCAGTAGTTTTCTGACTGGGATCCGTGGCACTCGGGTTCCTCACAGGCTGCTGGGAGGGGCGCTGACTGGCAGGCGAGCTGACAGCCCCTCCCTTGGTGAGAAGTTCCCCTCCTCCTGTTCTACATGCTCAAGTTCAACAGCATGTTTCACCAGGGAGAAGAGTTGGCGTACAAGGCCTGAGAGCAGGTGTGGGGCCAGAGCTCCATGAGAGATGCAGACCTGACTGATCACCGGTCCTTTAGGTCCCCTCATGTCCACCCCCTATGGCCTCTGAGACGTGGGCTGGGTCCCTAACATCCCAGCTGGCCCTCACCTCTCTCACTCACCCGCGCCAGACCTACCTCCTCACAGCCCCCTCCTGGGGGCCAGCATGTCACCTCCTGTGGGTTTGCCATCCACAGTGGACATAGTGCAGTATCTGGAAAGGAACATGTCCAGGAAACTAGGGAACGTACCTGCTTCTCACCCTCCCCATAAAACACGGGTCGCTGTGGCTAAACGCACCTTCACCACCCCACGCATGACTCCATGAGCAGTAAGCACCTGGCGTGGGTCAAGGTGGAGGCACGGCGGCTTAGCCTGGAGACCAGAGAGCCACGGGCGGGGCGGCCGCTCCTGTGAGAACTGAGTGGGCTGTGCCTCCGGCCACAGGAATGACACCGCAGGGACAACGAAAGCTGCCATCAGAGTGTGCCAAGCCCTAAGGGCTTCACCTGCGTCATTTCATTTCATCCTCACGCCGACCGAATGACTATTCCCTATGTTCGGAAGGACGCCGAGGCTCCGAGTGGTTCCTTATTCTGTAGAGCGAGGTCACGTATTCGCTAGAGCCAGAATTTTAGCCTCGTTCCAACTGCCCCACACCCTGTGGGCCCTGCTGCTGGGAGAAGGGGACAGTGGTTCATTCACAGGGACCCGGCCTTGGAGCTACACCTGTCAGGACGAGGCGAGACTAACTGCTTCAGATGGAAAAAGAAAAGTCCTAATTCCTCAATGTCTAAAGGAGCGGCCCAGTCAGGAAGGAACTGTGAGGCGAGTGGCCCAGCAGAGCCCACAGCCACACCCAAGCGGTGCCCTTCCGGACCGGGGCCCCAGATTCACTTCTGTCCCTCCTCGTCCCCCTTCCTGTTCTTCCCAATCCGTATGTGCACATCCTGACCAAGATTCAAGGTTGCCTTTCAAAGGACATCGCCAGCTGTTTGTGGTCAGTAGCAGGAAGTTCAAGGGCTGCGTTCTGGGCCTCCCGGGAGCTGGAGTGGGCTCACTGGCCATCTCCACCTCCCGGTGCCTGACTGAGTCCTGTGTGCCACTCACTCTCTGCTCACGTCCCCATGGCTGCTGTGAAGATCATTTCATCAGAGAAATGGAAACCATTACGCTGGTTGCTCGTAGGAATAAGGCTCATAGCACCCAAACGTTGGACGGGGCAGGTTTCTTCTCCACTGTGCGCTCAGCTGCATTTTCCTGCACTCTGCGTCTCCACGTGCCCAGTAGGTGACAGAGTGTGGAGGCAGCATTTCCGAGCCACAGTGTCACCTGAGCAGGGGGTGCTGGCTCCCTTCCATTCTGCCCCTCACCTGGATCCAGAATGGATGGGGTTGGAGTCAAGCCCAGGCAGTTGCAGGGGTGAGGCGGGCAGGCTGGCTGAGAAGACTGTTCAGAAAGACAGACACCTGGTGTGTGCTGCCTCCCCACCTGTGAGCTGTCCTCAGAAGCTGCTGCTGTGGACAAAATAGCAAGGGGTAGCATGGATTTGGAAAGAGCCTGCCAGCAGATCTCATTCGAAGCATAAAGAGGATCCAAGACCCACAGAGACGCCAGAGAAAAGAGGAATGGCTGTGTTGGGCAGGTGATGCCCAGGGTGATGGATGAGGTGGCCGGGGCGGGCCCAGGGGAGCATGCAGGACCCTCCCTTGGGAGTGTCAGGAACACCAGGTCACAAAACAGGCTGCTAGGGCCCAGCCGAGAGGCTGGATAAGAGGACACTTCAGAGAGCAGGCCTTGGATTGCCCTTGAAACTGTTTCAGAAAGGCTGAGAAGAGGAAATCTAGGCTTTGAGTCCCTAGATTGTGTTAGGAGCATTTTCACACTTTGGACTAGTCTGTGAGGAACCGTTTCCTTTTCAGTTTTCTCATAAAGGCTAATTAATGACAGTGGGCATCTCCAGGGGTGTATGCAATAGCGCCGTGATCGGTGCTGACCCCAAGACTCAGCAGACCTGCCCCACACTGGTGATCTAGTGCTTTGAACCAGTGGATGCAAACTATGGCCCCCCACTTGTTTTTGTAAATAAAGTTTTGTTGGCAAGCAGCCATGATCACTTATTTCTCTATTGTCTGTAACTGTTTTCATGCTACAGCAGTGGAATTGAGCCGTGAGGACAGAGACCTTACGGCCTGCAAGCCTAAAATACTGATTCTCTAGCTCTTCACAAAAAAAGCTTACCAACTCCTGCTTTATACTGTTCTTTCACAGTCTTGAAGCTTTTCTTATTCAAGATCAAATTCTAGTTCATGTGCAAAAACCACATTTACGAAACAGGCCACTTTCCAGACGTGGAAGTGCTGTTATATAGTCTGTAATCAATCACCTTGGTCCCACGCAGGTCTCCTGTAGGTGACTGGCTGACTGAGACGCCAGCGTTGGTGGTGTGGGGCCGAGGGGTGGGGCGGCTGACGGCACTCAGAGAGGAACGCCCAGTAGGTATTTGGTTTCCTCTTCCTCAGGTAAAAGCAAGGAGCTTCTGCCACAGCTATAGTCCCAGATGTGCCGACATCTGGCTCAGGGGAACATACACCAGCATTATGTAACTAATTACAGATTGACATGTGGTATATTTCAGGGACACTTGTTTTGGAGATATACATAATATGTCAGAGAGGATGGCAGACTCCATCCAGAGACCGTTTTCCTCAAGAATGCATCACCGGCCCTCTGCCTGGCAGGAGGTGACCCTCACCCACTGTTCCGGTCTCTAGACCATTGTGGTCTGGACAGGCTCAGGCGTCACGTCCATCACCTGGGTGATCGGCCCCGGCTGTCAGCATGCAGAGATACACGGAGCTCATCTAAAGATCTTGCAGATTTTTTCATCACATCCTAGGTGTTTCTCCATACGTTACATTTTCTGGTCAATATACTCGATGACTTTGGAACAACAGGTTGATGCACTGTGGTTGGTAAAGAAAATTATATTTAAAAATTGTTTTAAAGCCAAGGACGTTCTTTCTGGGATTTTTCACAATATCGGGGGAGGTTTCAAAAAACCCCCAAACCATCATTGTTTTCGTCTTCGACTCTGAACAGGAGGAACATGTCATGTTCATAAAAGTGTGGGCAGTTTTGGTCTAGATTCCAGGCTGCTGAGACCACTTAGTTCCCTAAGAGCCTGGCATGCCAGGTGGAAGCCTTTTGGGGCAGACATCAGACAAGCCTCTCTCTCTGTCTCCCCTCCCCCTCCCCCTCCCCCTCCCCCCTCCCCCTCCCCCTCCCCCTCCCTTCCCCCCATCTCCCCCTTCCCCTCCCCCTCCCTTCCCCTCCCCCTCCCCTCCCCCTCCCTTCCCCCCATCCCCCTTCCCCTCCCCCTCCTTGTCCCTCGCTCAGCCCTCAAGCCTGGACGACAGAAGAGGCAGCCGTCCTCGGTCCATGGTGCGTTCCTTCACGATGCCATCTTCATCACGGCCTCTGTCGGTGGCCTCCGTGTCCTCCTTGTCGTCGGACAGCACCCCTTCCAGGCCAGGCTCTGATGGGTGAGTCAGCCTCGGCATCAGGGGAAGGGCTGGGAGGGGGCTCACAGGGGGCCCTGGATTTCTTTTATCACAACTGAGAGGATTTTTTTCTTTTTTAATCAAAACTGTCTGTAAACTGAGACCCTCCAAGACTTTACGAATGTCGTACCCAGTAAGACTTTCAGGGTCTTGTGAGTTTTTGAGAAAGAAGTTCTCTCTGTGGGTAGCACTTTCCCTAAGGTTTCCCATCAAATCTTAAAACCTCCAGGGACTGTACGGTCCTGTTCAAGGTATCCTGGGAGAAGCATGCTGTGTGCTTGCTGGCCAGGTACCTGCACTTTCCATCTCTGGCTCCCTTCCGTGGTGTGGCACCAGGGCAGGGCTGTCACACACAGTCAGGCTCACATGAAGGCTGGCACAGCCACCTTTCTTGGGAGGCCCACTTTTGCTCTCGAGCACCGGAAAGCACACGGCAACTAAGACGAGAACGGCGACCTAATAGACTGGGGAACGTGGGACGAGCTCTCGCACTGGCTCAGTGTTCAAAGAGAACCTCCATGCTGACATTCGTTGTACTTTTGTGTAGCAAACATGTAAAGTTTGTTCTTATGATAAAAAAACGGAAACTGTGGCATGCAATTTAATCATCAGAGAAGAACTTCTAATGGTTTTATTGTCGCGTTTGCACAGCTGAGTGCTTGCCTGGCCCCATTTGGAGGACAATCCATCACCCTGTCAGTCCCCCAGGCCCTGGCTCCTGCAGCATGCAGGCACAAACTTCCCGAGCACCCAAGGGACATTCAACTCTGTGCGCCCCTTTTTTTGGCAACAGCCGATGTGCCCGATGGAGAATTGGAAACTACACCCACATTTTTTCTGAACAGTAATTTTTATCAGTGTCTGCTACTTACAAGGCCAAGTCTCCATGGAAGTTCTCAATTTAGAGGTATTTAAATCATGTGTGCTTGTCACTTCGAACAAGGGTGCTAAAGAAATTTAATTGAGCTTCTCCCCACGAAAGCCCCAGGCTAGTTACGAAAAGGTTTTGTATTTCCAAGCACAAGGGGTGAGGGTGCAAATGGGTGTGCAGGTGGTGGACAGGAGAGTGGTGTCCTGCACTTGTGAATACAGGAGTGTGGACACTTCTCCCCGGGAGGAATTCGTTTAATCCTGACCTAGAAGGCGTCTTTGGTGGAGTCCAGATTTCCGTTCATTCTCGTGGTTACCTACCCGAGCTGTGTGACTAATATGGAGAAAATGAGGCTTTGGTCTCAACTGGCACAGGTACCTGCCAAATAAAGCACCTCCTGTCGGCAGTTGCTTCTCATAAGGTGAAAAATTTAAAACTCAACCCATGTTGTGGTTCTTTGTACACTTGTCTGTAGTTCACAGCGCAGGTCTCCCCCCGAGTCGAATGACATCCACTAGTCCCTTCTTCCTACATTGTCTCAAGTTCTGCAAAACCTAGAATAAAATCATGAAGATTTTTTATTATTGCTTCTAATATAACAGATACACTCTCTAGCACCTAGTGGGTGTTGATTTATTGGTTGTGTGTATTCAGGTGGAAAGGTCCAGGTTGATCAAAGTTGACACTGGTATATTTCATCCATCATTTGCGAGTTTTTGTTATGCAAAGTTTTCAGGCATAGACAAAGTGGACAGAATATTGTTGTGAGGCCTGTACCCACTCTTATCAACTCCTAGCCAATCTCATTTTGGTCTGTATCCCACTCTCTCCTTCCCCCCTCTTATTTTGAAGCAAGTCTCAAACATCCCATCATTTCATTCATAAATATTTCAGTGTGAATTTTCTAAAAGGTAAGAACTTAAAAGAAAAAACGATATTTATCACACGTAAAAAGTAACAGTAATTCCATATTATCATAAGCTATTGGAGTTCATTTCCAATTGTGTCATAAATGTCATATTTTTAAAGTTTATTGGTTTGAAATTGATTCAAATAAGATTCTCACCTTGCAGTTGATTGATATGTCTCTTTAATTCTCTTTGAATCAATAGATTTCTTTCCACTTTTTTTCTTTTTCTTGTAATTTATTCCTTGGGAAAAATCTAGGCCGCCTACCCTGTAGTCTGGAGTTTGCTGATTGCGTCCCTCCCGTGTCGTTTGATGTGTGTCTCTGTCCTCCATATTCCCAGCAGATAGGTAGTTGCTTCTAGAGCCTTGATCAGATTCAGGTGTGATTTGGAGCCAGGATGATTTCACCTCCATTTGGAGGGGCATCATGTCTGCCTGTCTCTGCTTCAGTCATGTTAGCAGCTCCTGATAATCAAGACCTGCATTCAGTACCATTGCTGTTTACATGGTATGTTCCTTAACAACAACGAATCCTGCTGCCTGTCAGTGTTACTGGCAGAGACAAACAGTAGGAGAGGAGAATACTTGCTCTCGGCCTGTAGCCCCAGTGGATTTATTTGCAGGGTCGTCTTGTGAACAATCCATCTAAATGTTGATTTCCGTGTTAACCTCTCCCACGCTGGGAGTTAGGTGGCTGCAATGGCCTTAATCAGAGCAGTGGTTTTGTTCCAAATGTTTCTCTCACAAATAAGTTGAAAAGAAACCAGTTACGATGAACATGTGAGTGGCTCTCTAGTTTCCTTCTCTTGCAGTCAGCCTCTCCTTGAAGAGGCCAAGGTATTGCCCAGGTGGTCCAGCAAGTCAGTCCCAAGGGCATTGTGGGGACCCCAAGGGTAGGCTGGGGCAGGGCTCCTGTCCCAGCTGTCCCCCTGGTGAGGGTTGGGGTTTGCCCTGCCACCAGGCTTGGGGACTGCTGCTCACTGGGCAGCTAGAGGGCAAGGAGCATGTGCGAATGCTCTGGGTTTCCTGTTCTGCTTCTCTTGACCATATGGAAATGATGTGTAGCCCGCAGTTCAAAAGACATTTGTCAGAAATCACAATATAGGCTATTTCTCATCTATGACTGTCTGACTGTAACTCCTTTGAAGCGACCATACCTCTTTTGGAATAGATTGCCGTTTCACATGCTGTACTTTGAAAATGTAAGATCCTCCTAATAACAATACTTTACATATGAGTGAATGCTGTCAGGTTTTAAAGCCATTTTTGCACCTTTCTCCATGTGGGCTCTCTCTCCTCCCTCTGTCCTGATACAGAGGATGACATTGCAGTCTTAGAATTGGACCCGTTTCTTCCCTCTCCTCGTATGACTTAGTAGGACAGAAGCAGAATGCCCCCCTCCCCAGTCTTGGATTAAAATAGTGAATCGCAATTGAATGCAGATGTTTGTGCCTACTCGGCTGTGACACGTGCCTTAGAAACTAGTCCACGATCCATTTACTCAGTAGACTGACCATGTGCCTGTTTTTGTGCCCACTTGTTGGTGTCAGTAGGCAAAAGGGTGGTGGTGTCCTGGTTTCATCTTGTGACGGGGACAGCCCACCCACAGTGCTTAGAGAATGTCGCGACTCACCAGTAGGTGGCAGAGCTAGGACCCAGGTCCTCAGTGCGTAGCTCAGTTCTTGGCTGGAAACCTGAGGGCATCTCGGTACAGTACGTACCTGTGAGCTGGAGTCAGCTGACTTCTAACCGGGCCATCCAAAGGGCTTTCATATTAAAGCAACCCACACGTCTGTGATCAGAAACTAGCCGCGGAAACCTGGTCCAAATCAAGAAACCAGAAATTTCTTTCCATCAGTGCCTGACTACTTCTCCCCGTCGCATCTGTGAATATTTCAGTAGGCGTCCCTGAAAAGTGAGCACTCCCCTGTGAAATATACCCCAAATCCCAGGCCCCCATCACAGACCAGCAGGAGCCCCTGCATGTCATTGTCCTGCCCACCCCGCCGCCCCTTTCCTCCGCCGTCCTGGAAATGTGGGGGTTTTTTCAGTTTGTGGTTAGTGAGGCACAAACACAGCCCACGCACTGCTGTTGGCTGGTACGTATCGCGAGTCTCCCCGGCCTCTCTTTGAAAGTCATTCCTTTCCCTGTAAAATTCATCAGTTCCCAGTCAGCACTTCGATTCTCTGGGAGTGACATTACACGTGTCTCCGGGTGACAAGCAGTCGTTCTCTTCTGAAGATGTCAGTGCTTTAAACAACTGTTTCCTTTAGGTTTGCCCTGGAGCCCCTCCTGCCAAAGAAAATGCACTCCAGGTCCCAGGACAAACTGGACAAGGACGACCCGGAGAAGGAGAAGAAGGAGAAGAAGAAGGAGAAGAGGAACAGCAAGCATCAGGAGACATTCGACAAGGAGCTGAAAGCGGCCGACAACCCCCTGCAGCAGTCAGAGGCTGTGATCCTGTCAGAGACGGTAATTTCCCAGCAACACCCCCCTCCCAGCGCTGTGGTAGCTGCTGGGACCCTCCTTTGCTCCGCAGGCAGCCAGTGGGGCTGTGGATAGAGTTCACTGCCTTTGCCATAAAATAGTCACTGGACAATCTGGGGTCCCCCTCAGCCCTCCCCTGACATAACCCGATGCTGATGGGCATGGGAAGGCACGGAGTGAAGCTTTTCCCGCAAGATGCTTGGCTGGCACCATCCTCCATTCCGAAGGGGCAGGGGCAGGAGTGGGGGCCCTGGGGAGTGGGGGGTTCCTCCCCATGATCCCCACGTTCGTAGTCCCTGCAGCGAGGCTGGACCTGCTGCCAGTACACGTCCTGACGTGTCCAGAGATGAGCAGGAATGCTTTGTTGTCAGAAAACTGTCCTCAGTGCCAGCAGACACCCTTCCCCCACCCTTCCCACTGGGCTCTGCCAAGCAGCACCATCCCCTGTGGCCCTGCAGGCTGCATCCGCTGCTCACTTAGATCTCGCAGCCATCGTTCAGAAGGACTTTCGGGGACTTAACGTGACACGTGCTGCTTAGTTGACATTAAAGACGGATCCCAGGGAAACTGGTTCTCGCTCTGTGCGCTCTGTCCCACGGCGGGGATCGGGGCACTGCTTCTCCCTGAAGCACACGGCAGCCTTTGCAATCTGAGGGCAAGAATGCAGCACCGAGAGCCTCTGGGGTAAAGTTTACTCAGAAAGTGCCACTTGTAGACTGGGAGCAAGACGAAGAGGAGGCTGTCACAGGCTGTCGGCTTCAGAGCCACCGCCCCTAGAAACAGATGGGCGTGTGTCTGTGGTGGCCAGGGGCCCGTGACCTGTCCTGGCTGTGACTGAAGGGTTGCTTGATCACAGCGCTCCGGTGCGACCACCTTTGAACAGGACACACCCCGCAGCTTGTTTGTATCTTGAACAGCAGAGGCTGTGTTTCATCCAGACTGTGCCCCTCGCACCAGCGCTCACATGTTCTCGGCTGTCCAGAGGCAAAAGGCAGACCTGAGAGCCACCGCTGCCCTTTTGAGGCCGCTGGACGCAGCTCTGCCTGCGGCTGGCCGTGGTGTTTCACTGCAGTGTGATGCTGGCCAGGAGTGCCAGGGCTCAGGGGAGGACGGCCGGCGGCTGGCGTGAATGCCGTGCAATGAGGAGTGTCTGTGAACCCCCCACATTCTCTGTTCACGATGCTGGAAAGCTGGAGTGCCAGTGACCTTGCTAGGACTGGCCGAGGTCCCCTGCTCTCGAGCCCAGGATACACCCCTCATGTCTCAAGGCATCGTAACTGGGTGAGGGTGTTAACAGAAAGGTGTTTTGATATTTACTAAGTGCCAGACACTGCAAGTCTCAGTATGTTTGGACTTAAGCTGTTGAAACAGAGGGTCTCGGACATTGAGCCAAGTGGCAGAGCTCATCACAACTAAGGTCTGTGAAAAGCAGTCAGAGGGCGCCCCAGGCACTTGGCCATTGCAATGCCAGTTCTGTCCCTCCCCGCTGTGGCCCAGTTGGCCTGCGAGGATACTAGCAAATATGGGCTGAGCTCAGCACAAAGTGGGCCTCCCACAGCTGGCCCAGGTACCCTCAGCAAATCTGGAGGATCGCACCAGGGTCAGTGCACAGAGCTGTGACCTCCCGTGGCCTTGGAGGAGTCTCAGAATGACCACAGCTGCGGCCCCAGGAGCCAGCACCCCCGACCTCTTGCTGGGGGCATGCCTACTGTTCTTGCTCCAGCCCAGCTGCCTGTCTGTCCACAGAGGGGCCTTCTCCTGCGGTGATAGGTCCTGCAAGGTCTGTGGGTAGTTAGGCACCTGCAGTTCCTACACAGGCCCCTGTGAGCCATGGGAGGGCCCAGCAGGTGGGGGCCCCCTGCAGGGGGGTTTACTGGAGCAGAGGCAGCAGCCCTCTTCGCTGAGGCGAGGCCAGTGCCTGTAGTGCCCCGGGGGCCTCTGGGGCGGCCACTGCTCTTTGCCTCCCTGCAGCCTCCCTGAGCCCCTGCAGAGGTTTTCTTTGGTCACTTTATGGGGCTGGCTTAGCTTCCTACATGATTTGCATCCTCAACAATTTCATGGCATTTAGCTGAGCCTCTCGGAGCCTGCGGTGCCCTCCAGGTGCACTGAGCATCTCAGGGTCACACATCCTGTGCTCTCAGAGTCCTCACAAAGGGCCCTTATGGGGTGGGACTGGAAGGATGGGAAGGACAGGAGCAGCGCCTGAACAACCCCTGAAGCTCTGTGGCCATTCGCACTCACGTTCTCCCACAGAGAGCCCAGAGCGTGGCCACGCCTCCCCAGAGCCCCACAGCAGTTAGGGAAGCCCTGACTCCTGCTCTCCGGGGCTGCTCCATCAGCATGGCAGAAGTCTGGCGGCCAGCCTGTGTCCCCTCACGCACCCCGTCACTGAAGGGCTTAAACCTTCCTCCTTCCCTTTCAGCCTCAGCAGTGTCCACGTGAGCGCTGCCCTTGCAGGCCACTCAGAGGGCACACGTCTCAGCCCCCCTGCTCTGCCGTTGGCCCAGCCAGCAGGACCCACCCCACAGGCCAGCAATCAGGCCATAGGGACCCAGCCCCGAGCCCCTTCCCCACCTAGGGGGGTCGATATCTGGATCCCTCCTTTTCCACTGGTGAATAGCATTTGTAATTGCTCCTACCTCAGAGTAGTTTGGAATTTCTTGTGATCCCCAAGGCCTAATGATCTGAGACCAAGTTGTAAGAAATATGTGAATAAAATTTCCTGATGGAACAAACCGGCCGGGCTGCTGCAACAGGGTACGACTAACTGGTGCCGCAAAGAGCAGGACTGCAGTGTCTCACAGGAAGTCCGAGGTCAAGGCTGCAGCAGGGTTGGCTCCTTCTGCGGTCTGGGAGGGAGACTCTGTGCCAGGCCTCTCCCCCAGCTTCTGGGGGTTCGCTGGCCGTCTTTGGGGTCCCCTGGCCTCTGGAAGCATCACCTGATCTCTGCCTTCATGTTCAGGTGTCGTTCCTTCTGTGCACATGTGTCTGTGCCCAGATTTCCCTTTTCATAAAGATACCAGTCACATGGGTTAGGGTCACCCTACTGACCTCATCTTAACTTCATCTGCTAAGGCCCTGTTTCCAAAATAAAGGCATGCTCACTGGTCCTGGGGGTTAGAAGTGCAACCTATGGACTTTGAGGTGACACAACTTGGCCCATGACAGATACTAACTCCGCTCTTTCTGTCCTTCCAATATAGATAAGTCCCCTGAGGCCCCAGAGGCCCAAGAGCCAGGTCATCAACGTCATCGGAAGTGAGAGGCGCTTCTCAGTGTCCCCGACGTCACCGTCCTCCCAGCAAACACCCCCTCCAGTCACGCCACGGGCCAAGCTGAGTTTCAGTTTGCAGTCCAGTAAGTGACACATTCTCCACATTTGAATTCAGGCCACTGTCCCGCATGTAACTCCCCACTTGCTTGAAGCCTATAAATTAGACCCACTTCCTCCCGTTGCAGCAGATGGAGCGTTTCCAGGAGCCCCCTGGGGACTTCCGCACATCAGGCCAGACCTCAGTCCTGGGCTCCCGAGCTCCCTAAACGAAAAGCGTGGGGCCCACCCAGGCTCTCAAAACCGCCTGCGCACGTCGGGGCAAGAGGAGGGGGTGAGAGGAGGAGCATTGACTTATGGGTAGAGGCTTTGTGTTTGGGGCGATCAAAAAGGGAAATAGATAGTGGTGACAGTCGCTCATTATGAATATAATAAATGCCACTGGTGTGTACACTTAAAATGGTTGAGTGGCAAATGTGGGGTTATATACATTTTACCACAATAAAAATAACCAGCCAACCAAGCGTGAGGGCAGTCATTCAGTCACAGGCCTTCTCCTCGCTCCCCTGGATTCCACGGCAAGACTTCCTTGTAAATTGACACAACTCTTCCCAGGAAGCCTTTTCCTAATGAAGGGTTTTTTCATCGTGTGGATCATCGGGAAAACTCTAAAAGGGGCCTGTCAGCAAAAATGTCAGTTTTCTTCCCTTTAACATAAAAGGAAAACAAATTATTTATAAGAGTCTCAACAAGGGCTGAGAAAATATGCTATGTTAATGACTGTTCCCCGTTTGCAAAGGGCCACTTTTTCAGTTTACTTTAAAAATCAATTGTACGTCCCTTGGCCTATTTAAAGCAACAGCCACCGTGCCCGCTGCTGCTAATAGCGTCATTGCCTGCAGGCCTGGGCCTTCCTGTGAGGGAGCTTTGAAAGGCGGGTGGCGGGTTGTGCGCTGCGTGAGTAGCCGGAGCTCCCCAGGTGTAGTGAAGCTCCAGGTGATGACTGCGGGAGGCTGGGGACAGTCCTGGTGGGGCTTCCGAAACAGCAGGCAGACCTGTCCTGGTGAGGTGCCAGGGAGGGAGGGACAGAAGGGACCCAGGGTGACATGGCTATTGTTACAGTGGATTGGCACCTCCTTCACGCTCTGGTTTTAGCTGCCTTATGGTCCTTGAGGTTCTCTTTCTAGGTCATGCCTTGTCCTAGGAGGGGAGCCCCTGCCCTCTACCTTCTCTGCCCCGCTGACAAGCATTTCTGCCTCCTTTCCGTTCCCCGCTTCCAGAGAGAACATGAAGCGGCCACATATGTGTTCACACCCAGTGGGGACGTGGGTATGATTTTAAATCCATCCCGGTTTTCCAGGTTTGGAGCTGAATGGCATGACAGCGATGGATGCGGCTGAGGTCCCACCCCCTCTGCCTCTGAAAGGCAGCACGGCAGATTATGGGAACCTGATGGAAAAGCAGGACGCGATGGCTTCTGCGACGCCCCCACCCCCTCCTCCTCACCAGAGGGTAAGTCAGGGCTTTCCCTCCGCAGAATCCAAAGCCCTCCTTCCGGATGTTAACGCATCTCCTTTGGGCTAGCCTAGCTTTGATTTTGAGAAAAGGGGTCACAGCAATCACAGCTCTGCGCTGTCTGTGCTTCTGTCGTTATCACTGCATAGAGATCCACGTCCAGAGGTGGCCTCGGGAAGGGGGAGCGCAGTTCCTGATGCTGGATTGGAGGGCGACCCCATGACCTTGGGGGTCATTCCAGTTGAGGTGCAATTCTTGTGAAAGTTGATTTTGAAATGTACCTTTTCTATGAAGAGGTTTGTCTGACTTTTTAAAGCAGCTGGCCGATGTCACGCTGCATGGAGGCCCGCCTCAATCAGATACCCAGCTGGCCCCTGAGAAGCCCTTGTCCCAGCAGTTCCTCCAGATGGCAGTACCCTCACACTGGCCACTTCCCAGTGAGGACAGGCACTCACCGCACGGAGAATCTGCAAAGGAGAAGCACGAGTTGGCTCCAATCAGGGCAAACCCCAGTTTCCCAAGGCCACACGCCCCCAGCTGTGCCTCCCTGAAACCACCCCATTTAGATTTGGGGTGTTGGCTGCCACAAGCATGAGCAGCCAGCTCGAACCCTCGTCAGCACTGGGTCCCCGAGGCTGGTACCCCTTGGACACTTGTTTTAGTCGTTAATCTTGTGTGATGTGCTCATTGCTCAGTGGCCTCTGCCTGCTACTGCAAACATTAGCTAAGTCTTAAAATGCATGAAACCAGGATCTCTGTTACCCATTGACAGTTCCAGAAACATTGTTTTGAGATCCACGGTGGTTCTCTCCTGGATCTCCAGGCTGCTGCCAGACAGGTTCTAGTTGTTCACTGGCCCAGCTGTGTGCAGAGGTCAGCCTCTGCGTGGAGGGGCGGGCATCCGGGAAATCACCAAGGAGGGTTGGGAGGGCCGACTCCAGGTGCATCTGTATAAACTTCAATCAGCCCAGTGTGAAAACTGAAATATCCTCCTTCACATCTGTGCGGCGAGAAGCCTCAGAAAAGCGATTACATGGCAAGAGAACTGTGGGACGTCGAACACGTGAGCTTGTCACAGGGCTGTGATTTTTTTTTCTTAACTGCAAAGCGTGCTTTCTCCCATTAAAAAACAATATAAATCCTACACACCTTTTCTTCTTCTTTTTAGGGAGATATTTTCACTGAGTGTTCTGTAAGTTTATGATCTCTTTTCTTGTGAAAGGAGTGGAAGAGAGAGGGGATTTATTTATGGTCCTATATATTTGATTTATTCCTCTCATATAAGAAAACCAAGCAAGCAGGGGACTTCGTCTTTGATGCTGAAGGGACAGGTGTCCTTGAGGCTGCAGTGCCTTTTAGATCGGCCCTCTGTCCCTAAAGATGCCGTGATGGGGAAGTAGCCCTGGAGAAGGGACAAGTCACCTAATGATGGCTTCTCAGGGAGCTGGAATTATTGTTGCAACTACAGAAACTCAAGACTAACTACAAGTTCAAACAAAAGGAGAACATCGATTGGATGGGGTGTTGTTTTCCTAGCAGCTTAGTTGACCAGCCACATCTTTATTTTCATGTCTTTATTTTATTGGAAAAGCACAACTATCCCGCAGGTCTCCCTACAGCTGTGAACTGAGAATTCTGATGGTGGAAGTAGGAACAAGTCTGTTTTTGTTACAAATCAACTCATGGGCAACATGTGTCAACTCAGTTTCTTTGGTAAATCATTCTGTTATTGATACCAGTGCTGTTGGGACCAGTACGTATAAACTCTGGCTCCATTTACAAAGGGGTTGTGATTTGATTAGATTAATTTCCCAAGTCTCTTTGCTATTTGTTTCTTATTTGATTTACCTTCAGCATGAGCGCGCGTTCAGGTGACACGGCCGTGGTTAGTACATCTTAATTAGTTGGAAGTAGTTGCGTGTGTGGGGGGGGCCTCCCTCTGCGCAGACCCTGAGAGCTGCTGTAGGGTAACGATCGTTCCTCTGCCGTGGGAGGTCATTGATTCTGCCTTCATGCCCATTGATCAGCCGTGGGCTTGTATCTCTAGCTGTTGCCACTGTAAGCTGTCATTTCTTTCAAAATGCTTTGCCCACCAGTAATGTGGGCTAGCATGTTGCTTATTAGCGATAAACCTGCCATGCTCATATTTAGCATAAAGAGTGTCTGTATCCAACTGCATGGCCTGGCCCTCAGTTGCTCACCTTTGACCTGTCTCTGGCTTTCACACGTGTTCTGTGTGGGTGTCAGCCTGTCAAACACCAGGTGGTTGGACCAACCCTAGTGGTTCTTACGATGGCAAGACACCATTCAGCAGTAACCATCAGGAAATGGAAAATAAAATAAAGGTTTGTTACTCACAGAACCTGGACATCACCCAGCACAACCACACAGGAAGGCCGCGGGTCGAGAGTGCACAATGCAGGAGCCTGGGTTCTGCTTTTCCGAGGGTCCAGGCTGGGACCTAGGGTTGCAGTGGGCTCACTCCTCATTGGTGACTTTGAAACATAAGAGTGAGAAGAGGAAAAGACAAGTGGCCCAAATGGTCAGTTACTGAAATCCACCAAGAGCTCTAAAACAAAGGGGCCTCCGTGGGAGGAGGTGGCCTGGCTCTTCATCTAGTGGGTGTGTTTATTCACTAAGCCATCTTGGAAGTGCGTGCCTGGGCAATCAAAGCTTAAGTCTGCTGCCTGCATGATGAAAAAGGAAAATAAAAAGCACTGTCAGGGTTTGCACCACATGTAAGCAAATAACCATCTTATCTGACCTCCAGGTAGGTGTTTCTTTTAACCCTTCTTACTGATTTAAAGTCTACTTGTTTACTTCCCTTTTTATAATCTCTAAATATCATTATATCAGTTCTGTTTTTCCACATGTATTCTCTTCTCTCTGTTAAGCACTGGGTCATTTTCGTATTCACTTGTCTGCACATGGGGAGGAAGTGTGCGTGATGAGTGAGAGACTGCTGCCTGGATGTTCTGACCTTGAAACTTTTCTCACATTGAGCTAATGTCACCCTCCCCTGAGAGGCTTTTAAAAATGATGATGCTCTGATTTCATTCCGGTTTGTTCTCCCTATGGCGTGCGTCCACTTACCCTGCTCTGTCCATTTGTTCATCTGTCCATTTACTCATTGTTCACTTCTTCCTTCATTCACCTGTTCATTCATTCATTCATTCATTCATTCATTCATTCATCCGTTCACTCGCTGGCTCACTCATTTACCTACCTGGTTAGGTAAACAGCAGTTACATCTCCTGCATGTCAGGTGTCTGTGATGGTGCCAGGTGCCGAAAGAAGAGGGCAACAGCCATCCTCAGCCCTTCACACCTGGCAGGTCCATTAAACAGGGCTTTGTTCTATCACCCTTACAGTTGTAAATTCATTCTTGGGAATCTAAGGCAGACTCTGGCCCACGGGCCAAATGCAGCCTGCCACCTGTTCTTACAAATAAATTTTTATTGAGACACAGCTGCACCATTCTTTACATATGGGGTTTCCCTCGTGATGAGTTTAAACAACCCCCTCACCTTGTTTATCTGCCTCTGTTTGCAGTTTCAGAAGCAACTGGATAAAAAACTGCCTGTAAATTGGTCACTTGCCGGGTGGCTGCAGCTGCCCCCGCATGGCCTAGCTCATGTGGCCTTTCCAGTTCCAAGAGCAAGGGGGTCCTCTCGCCCCCCCTGAGGAACCTCTCTAAGGACTGGTTTGTCCCTGAACAATTTAGGGGCGTTTTCAGGGACACAAGGAGGAACCCACGGGTCCTCACTGAGGAAGGCTCACTGGGGCCCCGCCAGGCTGTCTGGGTGGCCTGGGTCCTGCTTTGCCCATATTCACTTGCTCTTGACCATTTAAACTGCCTAGTTCTGAAAACAGTCAATCTCCAGAGGCCCCTAAAACAGTGGCACCTGGATTTGAAAGTGCCACACCAGTGGTTACACTTCTCAGCGCTGTGCAGACCTCTGAAGTGCTTTGTGAAAAGCACTTCATCAGAGATGCAGCAGCCCAGTCATGAGCAGACCCCAGGTCACGTGGAGAGGGCCGCCCCCCCCCAGGGTTGCACGTTAACACGTGAACTCCCCCTGCGCCCCGCCATCTTGACAGGACAGACTCCACCCGGAGACCATTTCCTTCCTGTCAGAGCATCAGTAATGTGACGTCTCCCTCATATTCGTGTCTTCTAGCACCTGCCACCTCCACTGCCCAGCAAAACCCCGCCTCCTCCCCCTCCAAAGACGACGCGCAAGCAGACATCTGTGGACTCCGGGATCGTGCAGTGAGCGCGGCAGGACGGGCTGGAAGGAGCAAGCTGCCGTCCTTCCTCTCCCTCCGTGTGCCTTTCTGTGTCTGTCGTTTACCTCATTGGGGCTGTGATGTCTGACATTTAGTGCAATTGCCTTTCCTTAAAAGGAGCTGGTTTTCAGCCTTGGAGCGCATGGCCCTTAGTATCAGGGAGCAAGGTGGATATGGGGCTGGCACGTACCGTTGTGTTGATCAAAAGTGTGTCCTCCTTGTGAGAGCCTGAGTCTTGCCCAAAAGCCCTTTCTTTTTGTGCCAAATGACACGTTAGCACAGAGCAGCTGAGCCGCGTTGAGCATCGTAGAAGAGGTTAGGCCATCCAACCCCCTTGAGAACTGCATGGCCACCAAGCTTCCGAACGCTCCCCTTCTCAGAGCCCGTCCCCAGCTTACACGCGCAGAACGTTTTACCAGACCCTCCCCACTGTGGCTGATGGTGTGACTTTTTGTTGGTTGAATGTCTCTTCAACCTGCATCGGGCAATTAAGGTCAACGCTTTCAGGGAGGTTCCTGATTTCCTCTGGTATAATTTAAAGTAGGACATTTCTCAGCTACTGAACAGTTACTAATTTATGCAGTGGAAACACGATTAAAAATACTGGATCAAGTGGAAAAATAACTATGAGTAAAGGAAGATCACTTTTCTTTCCTTTTTAAAAAAGAATACATAGACCACAAGAGATGGTTTTAATTGGGTAAATTCTTGTTCTCTTTTTGTACAGAAGTGTGTATATGTGATTGTCTTTAGAACTCATTTTCGTCTTTGTGGTCCTTCCATTTATTGTGATAGGTGTCTGCAAATGACTGCCAATATATGTTCTTAATTTTTAACTGCTGGAAATGTAAAAAAAAAATGCAAATTAAGTTTTGATCTTTTTCTTTCAAAGCTCTAAAATACTGAAAATGTTGGTGGACAATGATTTTTAAAAACTAACTTCGTATAACCTGTTTGTATTCTATCATCTATATTTTTTTATTCAGTATAATCATGATACTCTTCTAATAGGCTCAAAGTTAATCATTGACAATAAAAAATAAAATGTTATTTAAAAAGACTCCCAGTGTCTGAGATACTGTGTTTCCGTCCTTTGGTGTAAAATACAAATGCAGCTCTTTCTTTCTGCTTTCTCAAGGAGCTTTGCGGTCCCCATTTAGATGTGTGCACGTCTTCTTCCAACACCATTCTTGGTCATCTCGCTTTAAATTGTCTCTGATTTGGGCCCCAGATGGACACCACCCATGTCCCTCTGCGTGTCCCTCTGCGTGTCCACAGAGCAGGCAGAGCCTCCCTTCCTGGGACCCTCCCCTCAATCCGACCGCGGCTCCTGCCTGCACTTCTTTCTGCCTCCTTGTAGCCTTTTCAGGAGCTAATCTGAGAGAGCGCTTTGTTTCCTGGGATCTGTTATATAACTGGAGACGCGTCAGACTTCAGAGCTTTCGCTGGACCTTCAGTAGCAAGAAACCACGAAGGGGTCCTGTGTTTCAGGTAAAGCACGTTTGCTCTCCTGTGTTTCTTCCAAGCGTGTCCCTGTTGAAACTGCAAGGATGGGCGTCTCTGCCTCCTCTAACTGGGCCTCGCGGAGGCTGCTGCAGAACCCGAGGCCCGCAGGACCCTTCTCTCCTTCAGTCGCTGTCCCCCGTTTATTCGTCCTCGTAAGTATCCATTCCATCCCCAGGACATTTTAGACACGTGTGGATATAGAATATTTTTTCTCTGTGAATCCTTGCTCTTTGACCAAGATAAATATTCACTCCCTGTCAATCAAGTACGTGAGAAATTGGTTATTGTCCACAAGCCTAAAACAATTGCATCAGCATGCCAACCTGGAAGAGCATGTGAGAAGCCACCCCCTGGCAGTGGATAATTTTTGGATAGTCAGCATTTCACGTTGCATGAGCTGTCACCAAAAATTGTAAAATAGTTCCTGGCCCTGTGGAAAAATGGTAGTGTTTATCCTGGAATGGCATCTGGGTTCTAGTTCTCCCCTACACCCCAGCCTCCTCCAGAAAGTCCCCCTGGATAATCTCCACACCCCACACTCTGGTGGGGTTCCCCCCCTCCCCCAACAAGTTCCAGGAACCCCAGCCTGGTGTCTAGAGCTGGAATGTACGCGGAAAACACAATGGTTAGGCAGGAAAAACTTGACACACTTTACATATTACAGAGATTTCCTAGTATAAGTTATAAATATGCAAATATATCCACAAATGAGTGAACTTCAAACTATACAGACACAAAATTTCTTCACCTTTTAAATCAAGGTTTTACTGCAAAATGAATCAGGAGAAACTGACCTTTGTGTTATCAAGTGTCTTCTGGAGACATTCCTTCTGGAATGATGACCCGGGGACACAGCTTATCTCTCTGGATGCAGATATATTCCATTTAATCAGAAACAGTGTTTCTCAACCTTTTTTCACTATTGCCTCCCAAGGAGTCTCTTTAGGCATTTTTTTCTAATCATTTCTCATCATGAAATTTTAATAGTATAGACATACTGTGTAGCTATATGTACGTTACATATATCTGTGCTTCTTACGTTAACAAACTAAGATTTTTTTGTCCCCAGGAAGTAGTTTTCATTCCCTTGGGGATAAAATGGCCTTGTTGAGAACGCATGCAGTAAAACAGGAATGATGCGGGGCTTATGCTCTGTTTTTGCTTTTGTTGCCAGAAAGCTCAAAGCCAAATTGATCTCTCACACAAATTTTGGTTTTATTCTTCTGCCTTCCAAAATGCTTTCTGATCTATTACAAATTCATCTTTATTTTAACTACCCAATTTAATATGTGCTTTCCTCAAATCTTTATGAAAGAAGATAGTATATAACCTAGATTTAATAAGTAGGAAAATCTTTTTCTTATTTAAAAACCACCCTTAGTGCTTGAAGATTGCTTCCTCGTATTTGAAGAAATTATTTTTTAATCGATGTTAAGATTGTTCTTTTATGTAAAGATTTGATCTTTTTCATTATCTTTGGCTCTGGATTCTAGTGTCGGGCTTTATCTTTCATATTCACTGAAGTCTTTCTTGGTGGAATGGATTTTAACTTTTTCTTTTTAGTTTTATCTCTAATTACTTTTTAGTAATTTACTTACTTTTAAAGTCTGTTTGTGGTCATTTACTTTTTTTTTTTTGCCAATTTGTCCTTTCTGAGTTATTTAAATATGTGTTTGGTTGTTGATGGCTCAGAGAAACTTAACTGGAAACCTGCTGGGCAAATAACTGTTGGCTCCTAAATAAGCTAAAATCGGTGTCCCAGTTTGTCTCACCATCACAAAGAAGCAGCTGCTTCAGCCAGGTCCTCCAGTGGTCGAAATGCAGTGGCCCAGGAATAAAAGGGAAGGCGGGGACTGACGGGACTGTAGCCCCCAGCAAAGCTCAGTCCTGCCGTCTGCTGCCCCTAGGAAGGAATCGCCGTCCGCTTTCCAGGTTCTGAGCATCGTGTCCTCATGTCCTGGTCTGCTTTAGCTTTGCTCATCTATTGCCACCTGTTTAACTGTTGCTGCCAATTAATGTTTATGTTCAATATTAGAAAGTGCTGAATTTCATCTGTTCTTTATCCTTTCTCTTAACTAGGTGTGCCGTTTTATAAGACATCGAGAAGGTGTCGACAGCTACCTGCCAAGTGCTTTGCCAGGCACCTGGGGAAAGAGACACAGATACAGGCCTGTCTTCTTGGAGCTCAGCGTCTAGTGAGGGATGGACAAGCCGACAGCCGAGTAGGGTTCGGTTTGTTGCAGGCCACGTGTGGTGAGCACCAGCGTGGACGAGAGGGGCCTTTAGCACAGACTTCTGGGGATGCCTGGAGAATGAGTAGAATTGGGCAGATAGGGGAGGGTAGTCAGGGAATGGAGAGCGTTCCGGTAGCAGACACAGCACACACAACCCCCCGACAGAAGAGGGAGCCCCTTTGAAGGGACTTTGAAGGAAGACCTGCGGGAGAGGCCAGGGTAGAGGAGCATGCTGCAGGAGGCCGGGGAGCTGGGCAGCCTCCACAGGGGGACTGCCTATGCTTCTAGCCCATTGGGAACACCCTGGGCTCTGTCCTGTGTCCCTGGCCAGTGTTAAGGGCCAGAGGACCCACCAGCCGCCATGTAAAGTTTGCCTTTGAATGGAGTCCCTGGGATCTTGATGAAGCATGAGGGAGCATGGCTGAGAAGGATGGAGCATCAGGGAGCATGGTGGGAAATGGTAGAGCATGGCTGAGAATGATGGCGTGTGCTGAAGCATGGAGTATGGTGGAGCGTGAAGAAGCATGAAGAAGCATGGCTGACAAGCCAGTGTGGATGCTGTGAGGTCAGGGCTGCAGTGTATCCAAGTGAACTTGACAGACACTCCAGAGCACATCCTGGATTGCGATTGCCAGGGCATGTCAGGGACTGTAAGTGCTCAAGGGCACATGGATTCTCTGTTGCTGGGGGCCCTGCCTGAGAAGGCACCATCAGCCAGACTTCCCCTCACCCGTGATGCCCTGATGACCTTTGGCTGCACTTACAGGAAAGGACCTTTGGCAAAGCTTCGCTTGTCGGCGTGGTAAGCCTTTGAGTGGAGTACAGCCCTAAAGAAGCCAGAGGGAAAGAACCTGGGGCGCCCCGCAATATCTCACCAAGTAGACTTGCTCCTCATCACAGCTATTCGGGTGGCATTTGATTCCTTCTTAGACCTTCACGTAGATTTCTTTGGTAGGGGGGGGGATGAATTGCTGGCAAGGACTCAAGGTCCTCTCCTTTATTAGCAGGATCTGGGTTTTCCAAGATGGAGGCAGAATTCTAAGCTCAGCTCCTCTTTCTCTTCCTCCCCCTTCTCATCCTTCCTGGACAGCTTAGTCCTTTATCGGGGACAAAGCCAGGTAGGTGCCCACACTGGGAACAAGCCAACAGAGGCACCATGGGTATCAGAGCCAAATGCAATAGGAGGGAGAAAGGACCAGTTTCCCACAGGTGAGGGCAGGTGGGTGCACTTGCTCTGCAAAAGACTGGAGGGAAATGGAAGGTACGGCTGCAGGGTTTCCGAAAATTGAGCGTCTTCCACAGAGCCACCGACCACACCCAGAAGTAGCCCTGGGCTTTGAGTTTGTGACTTCATCATCAGAGTCCATGATATTCTTGTTGGGGGTGGGCAGGGAGAGAGAGGTGCCCCCAGGAGGGGCCAGGAGGCCTGGGGAGCCCCAGCCCCTCCATCCCCACGAAACCTCTTGAGTCAGAGCAGATGGATTTCTCCCGTTGCTGCCACCCTGGCCACTCATCACCAGTCAACGCCAGTGGCGTCTTCATCCTCCCACAGTCACAACAGATCATGTCCGTGGCTTATGGTACACGAGCTGGGCAAATGCCTCCGTGGGGGCCACCCGTGAAAACAACCAGGAACACGAAGCCACTCAGAAAGATGCTTGATCACAGAGCCCTGACTCCACCGCCACTCATGAAAAATGCAGCCACTTGGAAGGTAAAAATAATCAGTTTGGAAACGAGAATGTTTCTGAATTAGCATAAATTATACTATTTAAAAATCCTTGTTAACAGGTAATTTAGCACTACGAACACTTGCGTTGGAGAGGAGGGCACTTAATATCGAACAAGGAGCTCCTTGCAAAAGGCAGGGTTATTTTTACGCTCCTCACATTTTTGGCTTCTCTGCAGGGAGCACAGACAACACCCAAGGGCTTTCGCTGCCTTGTGAAAGCTTTTTCACAGGAAAAGTAACCTTGGAAGGCAAAGCAATGATCATAGAAAAGCACCATCGGAGCCAGGCCTCGGTTCTTCAGAAACCCTAGTGAAGTGAGGGTTTATGGATGAAAAGAAAACCATATTATTGTGGCCTTGGAAGAAAGAGCCTGCCGCTTCCTCCAGTCTGCAGGGGAGCAGACCTCCCGCCTGCAGGGGAGGCCCAGTGGGCAGCAGGGCCTGCAGCTGCCACTTTCCTTCCTTTGAACATCCGGTGGGGAAGGCCACTCCCGGGAGGAATGCCGGAAATGAAATGCAAAGGCCAGAACTGCCACTGCACCATCCCCAGCCACTTGGGTGCTCCTGGCTGAGAAATGAGGTCTGCACAGAATGAAAGAGGGTGTCCAATGGTTTGGGAAAGCTCACAGCGTCCTGTTCCATACGAGTCAATTTGCTTGTCCGTGCGTTTCTACTCGGCATTCTCCCCCTTTGGAAGGCCTCCTTCTGCAGGTCTCAGGTCTTTGTTCTCAGGGTCCTGTCAGCCTCCCCAAAGCCCACAAAGGCAGTCTGGCCATCGCAGACTCTTCCCAGTTGGGGTTGGGGGACCCTGGAAGGTCTGTGTATTCATCACTGTGGTTCCTGCTATGTGACTGACACATATGGGGGCAGAGAGGAAGGGATGATGCCTCTGAGAAAGGACATGGGTGTCTGCTCTTCCTTTCTCTTCCCTCCTGCCAGCCACTGCCCCTTCTTGCCATGGGCATCCCTTCCCTCCTCTCGGGGCAGCACCCACGGGAGCCTCTGCAGGGCGTGGAGGGTGGCGGCTTCCCGCTCCCACTGTGTGCTTTGCCCCTTGTGCCGTATCCTCAAACCCATCTGCTCCTTCCCAGGGGCAGGGCCCACTGGACGCAGGGACGGTCCAGCTACGTGCTCTGGCACTTTGTGCAGAGTGAAGAATAGGGGTTCAGCAGCCCCCGAGAATAAGGACAGGCTTCCAGGAGGCAGGAAAGACCACACACCAGGGACCAGAGCCGCTGGCAACTGAGGGAGGCCAGGAGGTCAGCAGACGACAGGAAGGTCAGGGGTCCCAGACACTGCAGCCTGCTCTGCTGAATTCCAGAAGGATGGGGAGAAATGGTCAGGAGGCGGCAAGGCCTGTGCACACCTGCCGGCCCCGAGATGTCTGTGCTGTGAGAGGAAGCAGTTTCCACCAAAAAAAGGGTCAGCGTCCACAGGGCACAGCCAGAAATGCAGCCCAGGTTCAAGCTAAGGAAGGTGTGGGGGCAGACGGGGGCTCTTGGAGCAGCTTCCGTGCAGGTACGTGTGTGATGAGGGCACTGGGCCCCCCAAGTCAGAGCAGCCATAGTGGGGAGCTGTTAACTTGGAAAGCTCTTGTCGCCACAAACCAGGCCATCGAGGGAGAAATGGGTTGACAGAAATTTGAGAGGAGAGAGGAAGCTAGGCAGGAAGGGAGAGAGGCAGGGAGGGAGGGAGAGGGAGAGGGAGAGAGGGAGAAGGGGAGAGGGAGAAAGGACGGAAGAGGAGAGGAGAAATAGAAACGAGGTCTTGCCCAGCTGCACACCTGTAGCTCTGCCTAATTTACACACACTGGGAGCCTGTCATCAATTTCAGACTCAGAATGAGCAGCCAAAGAAAGAAAAAAACAGCAAATGCCAGTCAATGCCCCCCAGATGCCCAGGCTTGCCTCCCTCTGACAAGGCAAATTCTCACCCTTTCCCATCACCTGTTCCCTCTCTGATGGATTTCAGTGGCCGGATGGGAAGTGTCATCTTGAGACTGGGGAAATGGAAAGTAGAAGAATCTTAAGCAGACTTTAATCACTGCTGTCAGCTTCCTAGAGACACTTGGTAGTGGGCCAATACAATTATAATGTTGAATTATGATTGTGCGTAAGCTATAATAATCATTTATTTTTGTTATTAATCTCTTTAGGTTCCAAAATGCTTCCACGTTTATTATCTCATCGGATCTTCAAAATTGCCTTTGAAGGACGTAAGAGGAGTAACTGTTTCCCTTCCCGTTTTGTAGAAGAGGCACTGAGTCCTGAAAAGTTTGAGTGACATGTGGCTGTGGTCAAAGCCAGCCAGGCATGTGATGGAACCGCCAGCGTGTGAGGTCTCCTTCAGTCCTCTCAGCAGCCCGTCCGAGAGGACAGAGCTCGGCTTACTCATCTGCTGGATCCATGTCTCTTCTTCTAGGTGCGAGGGATCAAGCCGTGAGCAGGGAGACGGAAGTGTTTCTTCCTCTCGGGCTGACCTCTGGTAAGGAGCTGGTCTCCCCGATTTGACAGCCTCGTTTGAAATCCAGCTCCACCTCTACCAGGTGTATAAGTCATTGACCTTGAACAAGTTGATACCTCCTCATCACCATCATCCATCATCACGATATTAGTAATCTGGGTAAGAATATAAATCTAGGTCAGGGGATTGGGGTCCGTACCCAGCAGATTATTTCCCAGCCAATCAGCATAGACATCGTCCTGGCAGCTTCTATGGATCCACAAGTGGACATGACCCACTCAGACCAAAGGGAGAAACTTAGTTTTCATGCCTGGGGAAGGGGCTGTCGCTCCTAATGGACATGAGAACAAAGGCCTTTGTGGCTGGGCCCCATTGCCTGGCTCTCTTGTGATCGTGACGACCAGCCTTAGCAGGATGCTGGCACTGGGGACAGTGTGTCAGTCACCTGCATCAGTGACCCTGAAACTGAAGTGGCTCAAAACAACGCATGCTCACATCAGTCGTTCTCATGATGCTCCATGCCCACCTGGAGCAGAAGGACACCGCTCCTCCTGGCCACCCAGTGGCCCAGGCAGAGGCGCCATTTCAACATAGGCTTCCACAGTCGTCACGCCAGAAGAAAAGAACACAATGCAAGCACGCACCCTGGCTCCCTGAAGTGACGCATGCCATTCTCGTCACATTTAACGGACCACAGCAAGGCACAAGAGTGGTGACGTAATCCACCGGGTGCTGGCAAGGCAGAGGGTAGGGGTATTAGGTGGGTACAGAGCTTTGGCTTACTCTTTGAGCTGTGTGTGTGTTTCTGCAAGCTTGGTGCAGCAATGAATGTCCCTCTTCCCGATTTTAGCATTTCCGTCTTCTCTCTTTTATTCTTGGTCCACCTTGTCCATTTTATAGAACTTTGCAAAGAAACACCTTTGGTTTCTCTGGTGTTCTCCTCTGTATTTCATTCATTTTTGCTCCCATCTTCACTACTTCCTTCCTTCTCCTGCTTTGAGTTCTCTTGCGTGCTGTTACTTACAGTGGCAAGCGTTCTCCCTGATCCCCTCCCCCAGGTAGCAGGTGAGAAGACTAAGTAACACTGTGCACAGAGCAGTCTGTGCTGGCACGGGGCTGACGGCTGCCCTGTGGTCCTCTGATGTTGGAGACCTGCAGTGAGGCAGGCAGGCACCACAACTGTCCCCGTTTTACAGTGGAAGCAGCTGTGCCTGAGACCGTTGTTTGTCAAGGTCCCAGTGCTCATTGGGGGAGAGCTGGGATTGCAGCCTGGGTCGAATTCCTGAGGTAGGCTGTAGAGACGAGTCCCCATGCCTCACTTTGTCAGGAGTGTCCCCGAGTTGGATGACAGCTTCCGCAGCCCATAGGCACTGATGGGAGGCCGATGGGAGGGCGGCACCCCCCTCCCGCCCCGGGGCAATGCCCACTGCGGCTGAGCTAGCATAGTGCTTGCTAACCCATCATTTACGTGTCTTCCCCAGAGTGGTTGCTTGTTCCTCGGGTCACAGTTGCACTAAAGAAACAATTTTCCTCTAGATCTGCCTTCCCTCCACTGCTCTTACTTCAGCCTGACAAAGAGCATTAAGTGATGGGGCAGCATGATTGAAAGTGACTAGTCACCAAGCTGTCACATGCGGGTGGCAATTCTTTCTTGAGGAAAATGCTTGGACACAGGGAACCCTCCTAGCTTTGCAGGATGTTGGAAGGTTGACCGTGGGTCTCTGTTTTTGAGATGGGACAAGGCTCTTTCAGGGCCACTGTCCCTGTGCTGGACCCAGGCTGATAAACAAAGGCCTTGTCTGGGCTCTGACCAGGCCCAGCTCACTCACCCTAAAAGCACTGAGTCTCATATTGATGAATTTCCCAAATTCTCCTGATAATTCCAGCATCGTATCACTGGTGTTGGCACAATGAAATCGTGGGGACCCCTGGGGGCTCTCCTGACTTTCACTTAAGTACTTGTTCACTTAGGATGTGGCAAGGTTTTCCCATAGAGGCCAGGCCCTCGTTTACACACCAACATGCCAGGTAGTGTTCGCCTCAGGACACAGCCCTTTGCAGGAGGCCTCAAAAGATCGAAGCAATTTGGCCCAGGTTAATATGTCTAAACTCCAGAGGGACCCTCCTCCCAGGATCCCTTTGCCCTGGGGAGTGGCCAGTGGGGCTGTGCCCCCTGCACAGAATGAGGACAGTGGTTCTGGAAGGTTCTACCCTCTCCACTCCTCTCTTTGTAAATGAAGATGACAGAGGAGAGGCAGGTGCTTTGGGCAACGACCGAAATTACAGGACACTCCCTGCTTAGCTCCTGGGAAGGCTGCATGCAGCAGCTCATCTACTGTGACCTTTTGGGTATTTGAGTGTAAGTGTGTGTTTATGTGTGTGAGAGTGTGTGTGTGCATGTGTGTGCATGTGTGAGTGTGTGAGTGCGTGTGTGAGTGACGTGTGTGAGTGTGAGTGCACACGTGTGCAGGGTGCTTTAGAATTCGCTGTTAACAAATAGCTGTTGAAATGGAAAGGCCATTGTTGAGTGCCCGCCTCATGTCTCTCGATGCGCTAGACACTTTCTCTGCCTTATTAGACAAGAGTATCTCCACTTGACAGGAGAGTAAGCTGGGCAGAGGCCCCGCACTCCATCCCACTCCAATGCTCCCAGCAGGTGGTACACACACGTGCTAAAACCAAGTGGGACCCACTGGGGATTTCAGGCTCCCTCCTCCCAGGGCCTGGCTGAAACACAGGGTCACAAAAGGAGGCCTTTAATTGAGCAGCTCAAAGTGTAGAGAAGAGGGCGCCCGGGAACCGCTCTAAGAGGTTACCAGTCTCAGCAGCGGGCACGGTCTGACAGCCTTCCAGGTGCCAGCCCTTTAGGCTGGGCAGGTGAGGGCTGGCTCCATCACCTATGTGTGCAAGTTCACTTCCCCAAATAAATGACGTGTTTCAGGCTCTGCTTTGGGAGGGACTTAGGCTAAAACAGAGGCTGTGGGCCCAATGTGGACGGAGTCACGGGGAGGGCTCCCTGACCCACCAGGAGAAGCAAGGCCAGCCAAGCCGGTTTAGGGGCAGGTGGAGTGAGTGACCAGGACAGAGCAAGAGCCATCTGGCAACCTAAAGCGAACACGTCAGAGCTTCTCCACCTGTGTGCTGCACCAGCTCCCAGTGAGACCCTGAGTTTTTACAGAGGAAGGTCCCAGCCAGCTGCCTTCTGAAACTAGCGAGGAGTTACACAACCTGATAAGCCTGCAGTGCACACCGTGTGCCAGCAGAGGGCGATGGAGGTCCCAGCTGCCGTGTTCCGGTGGGAGGACGGAATCCGGGCTCTGGCTCAGGGGCTCAGGCATGACCTTCCTTCCGCCTTCTGCGTGTCCACACAAGCCTACTTCCCCAGCTTGGCTCCTGTTGTCCCTCAGTGTCTTGTGTTCATCACTCCCTGGCCGTCACTTCCTTTCAAACTCAGTTCAAACCCAGCCTGGCCCGTGGTCCAACCTACCCCTGCATGGACGTCTCACCCCAACTCCCCTCCTGTGTAAAGTTTGCTGGAATCTCCTTGGGCTTGGCCTTCAGTTACTTTCACTTTCTCAGGCTCCCATCAGCTCCTCATTCCCAGCTCTTTCTGCATTAAGCACACAACTAACAATTGCTGAATGCGTTAAAGCACGGCGCTAAGTTCTGAGAATAAAAAGCCGTGAGCAGAAACTTGCGTCAGAAGCAATAACGAGTGAAAAAGCCCTAAAACACATCATCTTTACTACACGGCTCTCTCCAGAGCATACCAGCTGTGGAAACCTCCAATGCCTCCTTGCTGCACTTCTTGTAATAAAATGTTAAGCTCCTCAGTGTTGAATTCCAGAATCTAAAATACATCTGTATTAAGACCTGCCCAGCCGTGACAGCTAATGTGAGCCTTACCAAGGGATATACATTGGACAGACTCTTCTCTTCCGTTTCAGCTCTTGGACAAGTCATGGTCAACACCATGAGTCCAGGGACATGCTTTGGACTTCATGTCCCGAGCCTTTCACCTGCCAACCTACATCCAGCCTCCAGTTCTTTCCCTCTGTCCATCCTAAAATGAGCTTGCTGGAGGGGGTCCTCAAGGCCTGAGCAGACAGCTGACAGCTGGGCATACAGGGCAGAGCTGTGTGTGGAGTGCAATCTGGCTTTAGGGTGGCAGCTGTCTGGGCCATGCCAGCCAGGGCCCATGCACATCACCACTGAGCTGTGGTTCTGACCTCTGCTTTCCCTTTCACGGTCTTCTGCAGAGCCTCTGGCAGGCCCATCTCTTTCTGGTTGTATGCCAGGCCTTCAGGGGGCATGGCCCTTCAGTCAGGAGGCTCCTCAGGGGTGGTTTAGAATCTTGCACGAAAGCCACCCCCAGTGGGTTCAGCACAGAGAAAGACCTCACCCCCAGCCTGGATATGCTGGCACCCATCCACCAGCAGGGCCACACAACTGTCAAGGGGGGTTCCCCGGCACCTCCTGGCCTCTGACCTCAAACCCAGCTCCTCTCTCCCAGTGACTGAGACTTGCCTGCTGGTGAAGCACACTGTCTCCCCAGCACGGAAGCCGGATCTCAGGAAACCGGCAGTTTGCCTCCTCAGGCAGTGTTAAACCGTAGTTCTAACGTCCGGGGAGCTGTCCATGGTACCATGGCCTGGATAGCATTTGTTGGGGCCAGAGGATTTGGAGACACCAGAGTTGTATGGCTCTAATTCTTAGAGGACAGTGCGCACAAAGTAGCCTGATTGTATCCTGTGCTGGAGTCCACCTCTCAGGGCCTGCCAGGGCCTGTGTACCGCTATAACCCCTCAGCACCGCCCATAGTGGGTGCTTAGTTGAAATGATGGAAGAATGGATGGATGGATGGATGGACGGGTAGATGGTTTTGAACAGCATCGTCCAAAGTGGAATATGTTGGAGAGGAGGAATTCTTCCCTGGGAAATTGAAATCAGGAGCAGAGCAGAAATACAGGCTTGATGCAGGGACTACATAGGAAGACATTTCTAGGCTCTTCTCTGTTCTGGGAATTAATCCAACCTGGACTCCAGCTCGTCCTCCTGAGTCCCCAGCAGCCAATGACCCAGAATTCCTTGCTTCAGGGACCCACTCCTGGGCCCAGGCACCTGTGGAGCACAGGTCATGCTCCTTTCCAGGCCCCACCTGCCCTGACACACCCTGGAAGAGATCCTCAAGGCCCAGGTTTGCTTTGGGGACAGTGAGTCCTCGTTGAATTGGCCCTAAATAGAGGCACCTTCGGCTGCCAGTGTGTTCCTGCAAAGTCACATGTAAAGCAAATCTGATGAATCAAAGCACATCTTGTAAGAAATAATGATAAATGCAGGGTTATGAGGGCATCCCGCACACGACCACACAATTGCGTATGCTTTCCTAGTTTGTTTCAATATGATTTATTTTTTGCAAAATAAAGAGTTAAAATCTAAAAAAGAAGACTGTAGACTAATTTCTACAAAGTAAGAAATGAAAATGCACATATACAATGTCACTTATTTGTCCAAGTCTGTGGGGCAGGATCAACAAGTCTGTGAAGGAAGCTACAGGAGAGAGAAGGCTGGGAGTGAGGTGGACAGAGGTGGGGGGAAGGGACGCGGGGGTGCCAGAGAAGGAGAGGGAGAGGGCGGGGGAAGGAGGGGAGAGAGAGACAGAGAGGGGGGGATGGAGTAACGACATAAGTGGGGCACGCCATTATTCATGGTAGATGGTGATGGAATTAAATATGATGGCGAGGGTTGCTTCATAGCGTCAGAACTTAAGGGCTTCAAAGATTCTTCCTTAGATTCTGGAAAGCATCAAACACCATGCTGCTTCTCTGTGTTGATTTCAGAATAATGGTTCACAGTGCAGTTTCAGTCTTGCCCAAGGCATGCCCGGCAGCTACTCGGGCAGTCTTTTCACAGATTTTACAATGCAAGTCCCTCTCATTACTTTCAGCCTCTTTTCTTGGTGATTATAACTAACGTAGTCTTCCAAATGTATTTTCACTCATTTATTTTTCAAAATCAATTTTGAGATAATTTGGTCAATTTGTTGAAGAAGAAAAGGGGGTTTGTTAATTTTCTAACACGAAATCATCATTTCTGCAAACACCTTACTTGGTCATGGAGCAGCACCTGTACCATTTAATAAATGTACAGACTCCATTTGCTGATAGTAGAGTTAAAATTTTTCCCTTAGGAGAAGCTCAAGATGGAAAAGGATTTATCTCAAAGACATTTGGGACTGTGGCTTTTGTCTAATTGAATCTCTAATAAAATTGTGTTGATACCCACAGACTTGTGAAAAGGAGTATATTGGCATGAATCACAGCATCTTGGACCGAAGGGCCAAAAGAACAAAATGAAAAGAGACCACTGAACCGTCAAAGTTATGTTGGCAGGAAGCAAGCTGAGAGAAGGTTGCCACTGCAAACATGCTGCTCTTTTACAGAAAAAGAAAGGCTGACTCAGAAAGCAGAACCAAGAGTCCAGAGAAAGAGTCAAGAGCCCAAACAGGGCTAAGACTAAGTTCTAACAAGAAAACTCACAGCATTTTCCTGACTGGGTCTCAGAATTGGTGTGGCGAGTTCTCTGGGCCTTTATTTCCCTCTGTGAACAAGAGTGGCCACAGCACGGATCCGTGTCCATCCCGTCATTGTATGTGGGGTGTATGGGGGCCAGATAAGTGTTCTGTATAGTTCAAGGTCCTCAGCAAGAGAAAGTGTACTTGAAGAGCTGTATGGAAGGAGCTCCATCTGAGGAGCCTTAAATCTGGGCCTCGTTTAGATGAGAAGTCCCGGATTTAGAGCTAAGGCTAGAAAGAAATGGACATTTGGGAGCAATCCAGGGACGGCATAAGTGTATCTTGCGTGGGGGAGAAATGTACATAATCTATGGCCGGGGGCAAACTGTTGGTTTTTCTATATGCCCACAAATTCTTTGATATGCCTTCCTTCAAGATTTGGTACTTAATTCTCCTCCGCTTAAGCCTGGGCTGGACCTAGTAGTTCCTGTTTAATAAATAGAACAAAGCAGAAATAACTTCTGAACCTACATCATAAATATCATTACAACTTTCCTCTTATTCTTCTCAGATTACTCATTCCAGAAGAAGTCAGCAGCCATGGCCTGAGGCTACCCAAGCAGCCCTGTGGAAGGCCTGACACGTGAAGAGCCAAGGTCACCAGCCAAGAGCCAGAAAAGAATCGAGGCGTCTGCCCACAGTCCTGAGCGTGAAGCATCTTGGAAACGGGTCCTCCGGCCCCAGTCAAGACTTCAGATGACTCCAGCCCCAGCTGACAGCTTGACTGCAACCTCATGAGAGACTGTGAGCATCACCCTCCTAATCTGCTTTTGAATTCCTTCCTGACTCACTGAAACGGGAAGACAGTAAATGTTTGTTGTTTAAACCAGTAAGTCTTGCGGGTAACTAATGTAGCTCCATTATACTGAAGCAATAAATTGGGACATTTTCCCTATTTTCCTGTGCTCTGGGATGGTTAAAAGCACAGAGAAATTATCTGTCTCTTGGGAATTTGTTAGAACTCACTCACAAATCCATTTTTGTTTGTGTTTTGTTTGTTAAATTTTGGAAGTAGATACTTCATAATTTAAAGTGTTCTCTTTGGCTTGTTTGAGGTTTTGACTTCTTGAGCGCTCCTTGATCGAGTGAAAAACTATTTTTACATATTTGTTTTCAACTTCTTTTAAAAGTGATTTTGGTTTTCTTATAAACAAGAGAAAACTCATGCGTTCCATCAAAACTTTAAAAGGTCTTCTCATAGAGTTGCTTATTGGAGATTATTTTGTCTCTGCTCATATTCCTCTCACTGGTGATGATGTGTTTTTTTGTCAATCATTTTTCCTGATTAGATTTTCCAGAGGTTTGTCTGTTTTATTGTTTTTTATAGAAACATTGCTTGGACCTGTCGGTGTTTTTAGCTTTTTTTTTTTTTTAAATACATTCCAGTTTCATTATTTTCTCTTTTTATCTGGATTCAATTTCTCTATCGTGTTTTCCTCGGTTTTTCTCTTTCATTTCTTTAATTGAATGATAAGCATTAACAGTTTTTTGACTTACGGATAAAAAGCATATGCAAGTATGACTAAGGTTTTTACCTCTAGAGTTCCCATTGTCCTTATTATACAAACATTCTGTAGTTGCAATTCTGATTTCCTTTTGTCTCAAGTGCTAGCTAGAGGACTGAAATGTTTTATTTCCAAATGGTTCAGTATTTTTTAATCACACATTTGTAATTTTACTATACTGTGGTCTGTGAAGGTGACCTAAACATTCTTTGCTTTTTAGAATATCTTTAATTTTTGTACATGGCCCAGAGATATTTTGAAATAATGTATATTATCTAGAGAGTATAAAGTTCTATATATTTATATATTCTTTTATATATTTAGATACACATATATGTGTATAAATATATATATATTTATTTATAAATACATATGTAACATATATGTATATAAATAAACACATATATATATATATATATATATATATATATATATATATATATATATCACTCTGTCCCTTCTGCCTCCCACTCGACCTGTCATACTCTGTCTTCCTTCAGAGACAAAAATCAAATGTCATCTCCACCACAGAACTTGCCCTGGCCCTCAGGCAGAGGAGAGAATTTTCCCAAATCCCCTCTGGGTCGTCCAGCACTTATTTATATGGCTCTGATGGGAGTGACCCCATCTAGTTTGAGTCACAATCTGTCTTCCTCCCCAAGGTCAGGCTTGCTGTCCTTTGTCTTTCAGTCCCCAGGGCTGAGCACTCTGTTTGGCACAGAGTGGTTTGTTAAATAGTATATTATTCAAATATATCCATACGCAAATGTTTACTGAATGATGTACCTCAAAGCAAATGACTCTAGCATCAGTTGGGCACACATTTCCTCTGTGAAGTGTGGTGTTTTATAGGAGAACACCCAGATTGGCTAACTTTTCAATCACAGCACAATATTTATTACTTTTGCGTTAAAATTCAGCTCTTGTTGCAGATCCATCGTTATGAACTCTTTTACGATGTTAGTCTTGTCAAGCTTCATTATTCCCAATCCAGTCTGACAGTTGGAGGTTAAAAAGACATCAGCTGCCTTGCTCAAATTACCCGGTTCCTGCAGGTAGCAGCCTAGGTGAATCGCTCCTGGCTGTGGCAGCCTAATGCACACAGTGGATGTAAAATCCTCAGAAAGTTTACTTTGTAACTCTTTACCCAACGCACACCTAGTAGCATAAACTGCTGTTCCACATGAAACATGCAAAATGCCACGTGGTGTATGCAAGGTATTCTCTAAAAGAGAGTGTTGACCATTTTCTTAAATGTGATATGAGGACAATTCTTTTTATATTGTTATCTTTTATTTTATTAGCAGGAGCTTAGGTTATAACCTATTCTTTATGCTACTCATTTTCAAGGATTTTTAAAATGCAGAATTTCCTTTTGAGATCATTTTAATTTGCAAAAGGATCACTGGATCAACTGTGTCATGAATTGAAAAGCATACTTAGAGACACCGTACACAGAAAGTGTCTAATCATTGCTTGAAAACTTGAGAGCTTTCATTCTGCACAAGAGAAAAAGCAACTCTTTGGCTAAATGATCATATTCTGATTTACATCCTCTAAGCGCATCTGTGAGATGATGATATTTGTACATGAGACAAGATGTTGCAGTTTACCTCATTGGGCAATAAAAAGCCATAGTGCGGTATATAACCCTCTCCCCTCGCGTTACAGCTCTTTGACAAAGAGTACAATGTAGGCATGTTTTTGGACAGTCATATTTTTTCTTCGGACAGTTTATAATGAATGTAGCTATGCCCTCTACTGAACGTCACAGGTGGGTATTGGTTAAGAAAAGTAGACTGACCAATAATCCTCTTGGGGAGTTTTGTCCAGTGATGGAATGGAAAGTGTTTTTAAAAATGTTTCCATAAAGGGAACTTGATTTCCTCTCCTTTTTTTTTTTTTCATGTGGTCATATCATTTCTTTCACTTACATAGGTCATTCGGCATGAGTAATCGCATGGTGTTTCATTTTATTTATTGTATTATGAAGATTACTTCTAAATGCCCTAAGTATTACGCTCCCACTGACAGACATGAGTGATTGTTCTTGTGAAGCCGTGGGGAGTGTGTCTCACTCTCCCAGGAACGCTCCAGGAGAGTGGGAGAACTGCCACGTACGGGTCTGCTGCTTTGGACAATTTCTTGGATTTCTGTCACCAGAAAATTTTCCTCATGCAACAGAAAGAAGTTAAAATGGTTCATAAATTTGTAACAAATCTGTCGACAATAAAATAATTTCTGTCGAACAAAGACAGTTAAGAGATGCTGAAAAAACAAAAACCCAGCATGTCCTCTTCACGCCCTCTTCAATTTTTTGCCAGTAGCTAAACATTTCTTTAGCAGGCTTGGTTTAATTTTTAACTCTGATAATTGAGGTAACTAGAGCTCGAGCTAATTAAAAACAACGTTAAATAAGGATTGAACTACCTGACAGAAAGGCTGATTCTGTTTTCACTTTAAGTATCAGGCAAAATGCTCTGTGATAAAGCATTTTTCTTGTGTTGCTGTGTCATTAAAGATTTCCACTGTCAGGTGACTGCAGATTAAAACGTCCCTCCAAAAGAGACACGTGGGGGTATTATTATCTTAGAAGGGTGAACTATCTCCTCCTTTGAGTCCCCTATCATGCGCGAGATATTTCCTTTGAGTTTATAGGTTTTAAGTCTTCTTTGTGGATGGAAGAGGTGTGAATAATATGCCCAGAAACACACAGGAGTTGAGAGAAGTGATGACCATGTATTTTGCTCCTACAATGTGCCAGTCCCTTCTTGACATTTGGCATCCCACTTAATTGTCACCATAACACTATGGAGGGGGAGTATTATGACGTTCAGTTAGTGAATGAAGCCAGGGTGGGCCAGGGGGTTGGGGAGTTTTCTCAAGGTTCTATTACTTATAAGTAGCTAGCATCACTTCCTTTGCAACCCAGCCCGGAAAATCTGTGTGTTTACATAGTCGGGGTGCTCCTGTTTTCTACAAGGCTGTGTCCCCCACCTCCCCTCACTTCCACTCCCTTTGTGGCCCAGGAAGGGTGCTCCCTTGTTACCCCCAGCTGCCTCTGGCAAGGAAAAAAAAGAATTAGAGAGATGAGATGTTCACTGTCCTTTATGTAAGATCCCAGTGGTTTATTTGGATCCAAGCCCACACAAGCCGTGGAGTTGGCTGGGCCAGGGAAGAAGGGGCGTCTGTTAGGGCTTCCCGTCTGCTTTGCTTAGCTCTCCAGAGAACAGGGGCACCTCATTCCTAACTCCTTACTCACCACCTCAGTCTCGGGCATTGGAGACACCCTCCCCTCATCACTCCTGGCTGCCGTTTCCCCCTTTACAGCCAAACCACACCTGCCATCTCTCACTGCAGCTGAGTGCAGATGTGATTTTCCCTTTCCTGCTCAGTAAACGTCCTGGCGCAGGTCCCCACAATGGCTCTGCTATTATGTCGGTGGGTCATAGTCAGTCCTTCTGGACTTCACCTCTCCCCAGCGTTCCACACAGCAGGCCTTTCCCTTTGAGGGGTATCCCCTCCTCGGTCTGGGGGAAGCCACACCGTCTGGCTTTTCTTCCCACCTCCCTGATCCCTTCTCCTGTGGGCCTTCCTCTGCCGGTCCCAGACCCAGGCCCGTGGCTCCTCTCACTCTGTGCCTTTAGCGCAGACCATCTCCTGAGCTTCAGCCACCCAAACCCGCTCCCCTAGGAGGCCCCCCACTGCCCTTCAGATTCACCGTACTTGTGCTGGTTCTCCCTCTGCTCTCCTCCACCCTGCAATGTGCCCAGGAGGCTGGCCAGGGTGGACCGTGCCAGCTGGCTCCCTCAGCCTGTGCTTCTGCAGGAGACTGATGGGTCCTGGGAGGGAGAGGCTGGGCATTCTCTCCCGTTCCCTCCCTATGAGGCTGGACACTGACTTCGTGTCCCTGTGTGCATAGGTCCCCTCTCTGACTCAGGTAACGGATGCTCCCCTTCACCTTCTGCCTTTGGGGTGGTGCTGGCCTCGTCCCCTCTATTCTCTGGCAGCTTCCCCATCCCCTGTGGCCCCGTGGGTCCTGCCCATAGCTCTGTCGTCAGTGCCTTCACTGCCATCCCCTTGGTTATCCTGATGGGTGTGTCTCCTGTTACCTGCTCGCCAATATGGTGTCCCCGCTGGTCTTTGCCTTTCCTTGCCTGCCTTGTCCTTGTCCACCAACCTGCTCTCCCCGTGCCCTAGTTCAGTGAGTGGCACGTCCCCGCCCAGGCGCCTGGCTGGGACCCTCAGCCTCATCTCACACCCACTGCATTCAAGCTCCTCTCGACCCTCTGTCCTTGGGCTCCAGCCCCACTGCCAAGACCTCGTCGAGACCACACCCCACCCCACCCCCGATAGCCTGCTGCCTGGTCTCCTAACCTTCACACTTGCCCCTTTAATGCATTCGCCACATTGCAGGCAGGACAACTGCTTCTAAAACACAAGCCAGATTATGTCAACCCCAGTAAACTCTCACTGAATCCCCACGGGCCTCAGGGTAAACCCCGTGTGAGTCTTGGCTCTTCCAGCCCTGGAGGGCCCTTCTAGTGTCACCTCATGCCCACCAGCCCATCCACGCTGAATTAATTTCAAGTGCACCATGCGTTTTCTCGCTTCTGACTTTTCCCTGTGCTCCCAGCGCCTGGGCCTGTAACGTGCCTGGTCGTACCACTTATCTCTCTGGTATCATCGTAGTATCACTTCCCTGGCATCCCCTACAGCCACTATCTCCAAGCTGCTGGAGCACCCTAACAACCCCTTCGTCCACCTCATCGAGAGCTAGGGTTTTTATGACACTTCCTATGTGACAAGAGTTGCGCCAAGCACTTGACATGAAGCGTTTCCTTCAATACAGAATCTCTGAGAGGTGGTCTGGCCCGTACACTGTATTGTTCCCGCCCGCGTACATCTAGAGCATGACTCTGCAATTCTTCCTCAATGTAAGTAGGGCCACAGTCTCCACTGCAACTGCTCAGCTCTTCCACGAGCCCGAAAACAGCCAAGCCCATGTGTGAAGGAGTGAGTGTGGCTGTGTGCCAATAAAACTGTTTATGAAGACAGGTGGCTGGCTGGAGGGGACCCAAGGGCTGTTTGCTGAGCCCTGCTCTGGACTAGACTACAGGACTTGTGAAGACAGGGCCTGTCTGCTGGTAATCGCTGTGTCCCCAGCGTTGGGACCAGCACACAATCCTGCCTCCAGGGAGAGACTCGGGGCGGGACAGACAATGAGGTTAGAACCAAGGCGTTTGCGGTGGCTGAGCAGACTGTGTGCTCAGTGTGCCATCACCTACCTGGAAAGTCGCCCTCCCCTGAGCCCAAGCCCGCATGGTCCTCCCTTTACTCTTAAGGGCTACAAACACCTGTGAACCCCCCTCCCCCCGGAAACACTCCTCTGGGGTTCCGACTCCAGCAGTCCCTTCTCCGGGTTAAAGATCTTTCCTCCCCTTCAGCCCCCAGCTCCATGGTGGCCTCTCTTCTTCACCCTCCTGCCCCCCTCCTCAGGCTCCTCACTTGGCAATGCCCCCTGCAATGGCTCTCTCTCTTCTGGAAATAGAACCTTCTGGACTCAGGGGGCCTGCCCCCCCCAGCAGTGAGGGGTCCTTTCTTGGGCTCAGATGGAGTCAGTGTCTGCAATCCCAGCCCTCTTAGGAGAGTTGCTTCCAAAGCAGGCTTCCTCCACATTTTACGGAGAATGTCTTAGTTTCATCGATGTAAAAAAAGGAAAGGAAAAAAATTCTAAATGTACAGTCACAGAAGGATTTGGGTCTGGGGGTGACATGATAAAAACACTGTTTTAGGAAAATTCATTCTGTCAGCCTGGCATTCAGCATGGATTGTTTACGGGGCAAAGGGAGGCAGAGGGGCTAAGTGCAAGGTCACACTTGCTTAGGGAGTGGTGCTAACGCGTTCATGCTCGAAAGTGGGACAGTCATCTTATATATCAGAGTCTCATTGCAATATCCCCCTTCGCTAAAGTCACCGTCGTCGGTGAAGGCCTTAACTGAAATGCCGCGGTATCCATGAGGCCCGTCATCGCCATCAGAATCCGTTGTCTCTCTGTGTCTCCCCTAAAATGTTCTTAGTCCCCTGTCAGCACCTGACTTGGATGAGAGCTTGTTAGAAGTGTGGCTTTCGGTCTGAGTTTCTTGAGAATGTGATTGTTCTCACTGAATCCCTTCTGCCCGGCCCAGCCCAGGGGTACTGTGCCCAGTCATGGACCCGAAGTTGCAATGGGCCAAGGGCATGCTGTTGGCACCATCAGCAGAAGGCTGCCTGGAAGTTTGCTCTGTGTCGCCTTCTCTTGGGAGCAGCTCAGCACTGCGCTTCTCCCAGCACGTCTGCCTCTGCGTCTGGGGCGCCTGGCTTGGCTCAGCCTCCCTGGGTGCTGCACTGGCTGAACTCCGTGTTGAGCTCCACCGTGGGCATCCACCGCCGTGGGCCTCTGTCTGTCGTGGGTGTCCGCCCCACCGTGTGCATCTGCCCACTGTGGGCATCCCCCCCTGGTGGGCATCCGTCCGTCGTGGGCATCGTCCCCACCACTCCTGCTCATGCTGAATTATAAAACTCAGGTCCTAAACTTCCTGGCATGAATCTCTTGGTGAAATAATTTTGCATAGTGACTTCTCTGTGTTCCCAGGAGGAAACCCCACAATTCCAGAAGCTTCTCAAAGTTCATGACCGCACGGTTCAGTCTCCTAGAGCGCTGCTTGAACTTCCTCAGTTGCCTCTGTGGGCGGGTTAGACAAGCTTGAAATGTGAAACTTAATCCAAACGCCGCCTGGCACAGAGCCGATGCTTATAAGTACAAACACGAGTGGAGTGAATGAGTTGCCGATCGAACGCATCCTTCCTGATGGCGGCCCTCGGTGCCATAGCCGGGACTGGACACAGAATTGAGTGGCACCAACAGCATGTGGCACTTCAGTGTCACTTAAACTGTCCAAGATGCTTCACTCTTCTTCAAATCCATTAACTAATTTTTCCACTTACTTCCTGTATTGGTATTTCAGCTTCTGTTACGTCTCCATGGACAACTGAGCTGCCAGAGTCATTTTCCTTGAGTGCGATTTCCATCCCAGAGTGATAGGATCGCTAGTTCAGACACTTCCGGTGGCACTTCTGCCTGCCTAGATGTTTGTCCCCTCCTCCGCCACACGGTCCTGAGGCTCCACAGCGTTGCCCAGGCCACCATGCCAGCCTCTGTCACCTGCTCCTCACTCACCTGCACAGGAAAATGGATCGACTTCTCGCTACCTGGACCTGTTCTGTTTGGCTGTATCCGAGCTTCACCTGGAGCTCTGCCCCTGCTTTGAAGGCCATTTCTGTGTCTCCATCAGTTCTGACTGCACCGGGCACTGTCTCTGGGGACCAGAACAAGGACTCAGGAGGACAGCATTCAAGACCCAGGGGACGCCGACACTTTTTGTTTTGTTTTTTAAACTGGAAATCTCTTTATGGTTATAAAAGTAATGTATGCTAGTGGTCTAAAAGTTTAGAAGGATCCGGAAAATTTTCCAAGAACAAATTTCCCTTAAGTGCTCTCCCCAGAGATAATTATTGCGAACAGTTTGTTGTTGGTCTCTCCAGGCCTTTCCTCACACACTCTCAAGTGTTTTGTTTTGTTTTCTTAGTACAGAAGATGGACTTATGCTGAGAATTTTTACTTCCCTTAAAGATATCCTTTTATATAAAAGGCTGTAGGATCACCTCATCTTTCTTACCAGCTTGAAGCAGATGCTGTACTAAGATCCCCTTTGGGAACAGGCCTGCGTTCTTATGGGGGGAGCGGGAGCTGAGACCCCGCATGACACATGCGTTGTCCCAGCTGTGGGGAGCTGCCTCCTCGATGCGAGGGTGCAGGCTGGTGCCCTGGCCCTTTGGGTACCTGTGAGAGGTGTGATGAGCTGAGGCCCCTCTCACCCCAGCACTCACTCAGTCCTACTTGCTCCGTGTTCTTATACTGTGTTCCTGACAGCACTTCCCCACACACCTCCAGGGTGCCCATCTCTGGGTCTTGTCCAATTCCCCTGACACGTGACCTGCTTTGGAGTGTTTCATTGCCTGGATGGAAGCACCAACATTTAGTAAAACAGTTTTGTCTGTCGTAGAAACATTCAGGTTATTTTCAATTTTTCATTGTTTCAAACAGTGTGGCGCATACATCTTTGACGCAACGCCAGATTACTTCCTTGGCGTAGGGTAGCACGCTGTGTGTGAACATGGAGACCCTGGGGGTCCCCGCGACGCTTTCTGGAGGTCTGTGAGGTCAAAAGTCTTTTCAGGTTAGTACTAGGATGTCATTTGCCTTTTTACTATGTGGACATTTGTACTTGTGGTGCAAAAGCAGCTGTGGGGAAAGCGGCAGGTGTCAGGGCAATTGCAGCAACGTGCACTTGTGGTCACTGTACGCACTCACAGTTTAAGAAAAGCCAAGTTCCCTCAGGAATGCCCTTGACGAGGCAGCAGAATCCATTAATTGTATTAAGTCTCGATCCTGTCCGCATGCCTCTTTCATCCCCTGGGAAAGGTGGGCAAAGCGTTTCTGCTCCCCAGGCTGGCACGGGCATTGTGTCAAGGAAACACTGTGCTGTGGTTCCTGTTTGCAGCTCAATAAGCCACTTTGTCCTCAGCGCTCCATCTCCGTCAAAGCAGAACGGACAAACGTGCTGTGTCAATCCAGACTGAGGGTGTGCTTGCCATTTTCTCAAAAATGAATGAAGTGAGCCTGTCATGTCAAAGAAAGCAACGGACCATATTTTTTGCCAGTGATAAAATTTGAGCTTTCAAGTGAAAATTGGAATTTTGGAACATTTATCTCAGCCACCCTAAGCCTGGTAGCTTCCCAGGATTTAAAGGCGTTAATGGTGTGATCAGTGGTGCTTTTAACAAATATGATTTTAATGAAATGTGTCAACATTTGAAAGATCACTGAACCCACATTTTCTCAAATGACCAATTCATGATGCTGCAAAATCATGTGTGGGTAAAAGTCCATTCAAAGTATAAGATGGACCGATGGTGTTTAATGTAGTGCAGTGAAAAGCATTCGCTGACGAGGTTTCTGCTTCTACATTGCAACTAAACTCCCTAAGACTTTTGGTGAGTATGCGAGAAGCAGCTCCACAATTCTCTGAAAAGGCTGTTAAAAGATGGCTCTCTTTGCCAGCTCCATATCTGTGTGAGATCTGATTGTCTTCACGTACTTCAACCAAAACAGCACATCACAACACACTGCTTGTAGAAGCAGACATGACAGCCCAGCTGACGTCACGTAAGTCAGACATTAAAGAGATACGAAGAAATGCTATTCTCACCTTATTTGGTTTTGAAAAATATGGCTAATTTTCATGAAATGATTTATGTTCACACATAATTGTTTTATTATAATTATTTTTAAATGTATTGAAATAAATATTGAGAAGCATTCTCAGTTTTAATTTCTAGTATGGTAAATAGTGATCCATATAACCCATGTAAAAAAGGCTGTTTGGGGTCCTCAGTAGTTTTTTATAGCATAAAGGCCAAGAGCCCAAAAGGTTTGAGAACTGCTGGCAAAGTTTCCTCATCATCCCCACACTTTCATGCAAGGAGGAGGTGACGGTGATATTACATTTGCTGCTAAGCCAGGTCACCCTGCATCAGACTAGATGTGCAAGGAGAGGTGTTCCTTACTGCTCTTCCCACCGTGGGGCCGGGCAGTGGACGCCTGTGCAGAGCTCTCTGCCTCAATGGACACCTGTGCAGAGCTCTCTGCCTCAATGGACGCCTATGCAGAGCTCTCTGCCTCAATGGACGCCTGTGCAGAGCTCTCTGCCTCAATGGACGCCTGTGCAGAGCTCTCTGCCTCAATGGACGCCTGTGCAGAGCTCTCTGCCTCAATGGACGCCTGTGCAGAGCTCTCTGCCTCAATGGACGCCTGTGCAGAGCTCTCTGCCTCAATGGACGCCTGTGCAGAGTTCTCTGCCTCAATGGACGCCTGTGCAGAGCTCTCTGCCTCAATGGACGCCTGTGCAGAGCTCTCTGCCTCAATGGACGCCTGTGCAGAGCTTTCTGCCTGCTCTGCCTCCCTATCTTCCTTCTTGAAAGACCCCCGTGGCTCTAACATCCCACCTTATAAGTTCTTAGATCTTCCAAGTTCCAATAGTTTTAATAGTGTTTCCCTCCACTCACTTCACACCCTAGACCAGTGTTTTGCATAGGGTTGCATTATTTGCCAGATAGCTTGCAATTCTCCAAGTTTGTGGCTTGTCTTTAAACTTTCTTATGATGTTTTTTGACACACAAATTGTTTAATTTTTTTTATATAACATAAAGTTTTCATTTTTAATTTATGGTTTTTGTTTTGCTGTCATGTGAAATTATTTTTGCCATCTGGTTATAAAAATATTATGCTAACTCTTCTTTTGGCATTTTAATGCCTTCTATTCATTTTAGCTTTATCCCTTTAATGGAATTAGAATTTTTAAAAGCTATTTTATTGAGATGTAATTTGCATACGATAACATGAATGCACCATATTAAGTATAAGTTTGATGAGTTTTATACTCTCACTGAATACATTTTTATATAAAAACGTGTACGCCACACATATATACATTGTCAAATGTAACCACCATTGTGTGAATGTGGCAATTTAGATAGTCCACTGTTGATGGATATTTGAATTGTTTTTGTTTGGGGGCTTTTATTAATAAAGTTGATAAGAACATTCATATACAAATCTTTTATGAATATAGTATTTAAAATTGTATATGCAAATTAGTTATTACTGATATAAAGGAAAGCCATTTTGAAACATTTTTTAATGTGGATTGCAGGAATTTTAAGGAATATCCTTAGTTTTAATAGTGTTTCCGATAATGTGCTTTGGTTTTCCATGTAGATCATAAGATAATCTTCTCTTTTCCTTTCTATTATTTAAACATTTTGCTTCTTGTTCTTGCTTTATTATATTAGTTAGAACCTTCAGAACAAAAATTGAGTAATAGCACTTATTCTTGTTCCCAATTGCGTAAGTCATCTATTGTTGTATAATGTAATGGGATGAGTTGTGCCCCCCACCCCCATCTGTATGTTGAAGTCCTAACTTCTAGTACCTCAGAACATGACCTTATTTGGAGATCAAATTAAAACAAGGTCATTAGAGTGGAGACTATTCCAATGTGACTGGTGTCCTTATGAAAAGAGGAAATCTGTGCAGACAGACACGCAGGTAGGAAGAAGGCCACGTGAACATGAAGACGGCCATGTGCAAGCCGAAGAGGGACTCCTGGAACACATCCTTCTGCTTCAGCCAACCCTGTCGACACTCTGGTTTCAGACTTCCAGCCTCGAGATCTACGAGAGAATGCATGTCTGTTGTTTATGTTTAAGCCACTCAGTTTGGGTGCTTTGTTCCAGCATCCTTAGCAAGCGAATACGGGTAACAAATCACCCCAAAACTTAGTGGCTTAGAACAGCCGCTGTTTTATTTGTTCATTGTACTGTGGGGTTGGCTCAGCTGGATTTTCCTTTGCTGGTCTCACCCAGGATCTCTCGTGTAGCTGTGGTCATCTGCAGCGCGACCAGGGCAGAGTGGCCTAAGGTGGCCTCACGTGGCTGTCAGCTGAGACCGCTCATCTCTGCTCCATGTGATCTGGCGTCCTGCTGCAGGTAAGACCACGCTTCTTCACATGGTGCTGTCAGAGCAGCACTCCCAGGGAGGCAGAGACTGCAAGGCCACCAAGGTCCTCAGCTTGGACTCACACTATATCACTTCCACCTTGTTCCACTGTCGAAGCATGTCACGAGTCCTAACTGTACTTGACAGTTTAGGGATAAGACTCTACCACTTATGGGACAAGTGCCAAAGCAATACTTCAAAGAAGTATGCACACACGGGTAGGGCGAATGTGTGGCCATTTTTGGCAATTTGCCATCTGACTTTAATGGGAATGTCTGATGATTTATTATTAGGATACTGTGTGCTGGATGTTTCTAATAGGTACTCTTAATTTTATAAAAGTTATTACAACTCCCCAGTTACTTAGAATGTTTATCTGAAGCGGATGTGCAATTTTAGCAAATGTCTTTTTGGCATCCACATAGATGACCATATGGCCTTCCCATTTAATCTCTTAATATAAGAAAGTGCAGTGATGGGATCCCTGGTGTTCTACTTCTGTCTGTGTACAGTGTATTTTTTCTCCCCCTTAAAGGGTGAGCTCCTCCAGGCTGTAGACATCTCTGCGTCTGTATGCTGGCACACCGTAGACTCACAATTAATGTCTGCTGGAATGAGTTGTATCGATTATCATTTCAATTCAAGGTCGTGGTTTCTCAGTTAAATCAGAGGGAGTGCTGGAGGTGACATTTTCTTCCTTCTTCTCCCACGCTCCCCTCCTGGTACCCCTCCCCCACTGCAGACCTTAGTGATCTGCCAGCACAGAATGATGTCTCTTCTTCCTCATTATCCAATGAATGATGTTTATAAAAAAAGAAAAAGTGCATTATTTATACTTACAATGGCCACCCCTTCTCATCTGCAGGCACCTTTTCTTTCCTTCTGCTAGTTTTAGGGAACAAGCAATTCTCTAGACTAGTTCAACCATCACAAAGAAGGGACCTTTAGGAGGATGCTAATGGGGATTTTGGTTCCCAGGTTTTTATTTCTCCTTTATGATTTTACTGTTTTCCAAAATTCACAGGAAAGAAATGGGGCACAAAATAATAATTTCAAACTCACAGACTCACTCTCTCTAGTGGTTTAATCACTGGTGTAGCATCCTTAAAAGAACAGAATATTATTCCATCACCATGAGCCTCTGCAACGGCTGAGGCAAAGCTCTCTGGAACGATGCAGGTCTGGGCTTCATGCTCCTTGACTGGCTGCACAGCTAGTCCTTGACCAGGAACAACCACTGAGGCCCAGGAAGCTGTGTGCACGCTGATTATGGTCGCACGGTCTCAGCGGGGCCTGGAACTCTTCCTGATTCCACAGGTGCACAGTATGAGCTCCTGCTGAGCCGGGAGATGCAGATCGAAGGTTGCTTTGGAGGGCCTTCTGCCGTGAGCTCATGGGCTGTGGGAGCTTCAGGCAGCAAGAGAAGGAATGCACGTAGAGAGAGTCCTAGCGAACAATGGCCAAGGGCCAGGACCCCCAGCTGGAGGGACGCTGGGCATGGTCTGGCTTCTTCCCCTCCACCCATTGAACTCTGCCTCTGGGATGGTCTGGAGGTCTTCCCACCTCCTTCTCTAATGCAAACCCCTTGGTGGAAAGCAGGTACACTCCACAAACCTCATCAGATTCTGGTCCTGACACTTTTTGTTTACTTTAAGCAATAACCTCCTTATGACTCACTTTCTTCATCTCTAAAATGGGATGAGTAAAGGTGCTATGAAGTTGTCATAACACCCCTCAAACTTGAGCATGAATTTACCCAGCTAAAGAGCAACCCAGTGGAGGCGGAGATTTTGAAGACAGAGCATGACCCCTAGCACCATCTGTTGGTAGCAGACCAGCAGGTGCAGAAGCTTGATTGCAGTTTTGTTCATGAGGTGAGAGGTCCTATGCAAAGGAGAGTTAGTGCTGAGAGTTCACCGCTGGGTGGGATTGCTCCAATACACTCCAAGGGAGCCTGGGCAGCTCCAGACTCATTTTTAGCACATCGCCTAAGCGTTTCGTCTCTTCACCAGGCCTTTGGCGTGAGACAGAGAGCTTATGATGGTCAAACTCCCATCGTGTTCCCTGGGCCAGAGTTGCCTCACAGGAAACGCAACCCCCAATGAGTCAGATGTGAAGGACAGAGGAGAATTGCTTAGTCTAATCTCGGGAGCAGAAAAATAACTGGGAATTAAACATAACCATCAATACCCACAATACAGCTATGTTGAGATATTTACGGAAAGGACATGGCCAGTGCCATAAGATAACACTTTTGTTTAATGATTTTCAGCAGGTTAGGGTTATGCGAGGCCTCTGTGTGTGCATTTCTGAGTTGACTACAGACCTGACATCGGGAAAGTGCTAGAAATTTTGCTAAATTTCTACCAAGTCATGTTTATGTTTCCAAATAAAAAGCTCATTGTCAAGGTGCCGGTCTAACAAGATAGTTGGTGGGAGTCATTTCATGTGCATTTGGGGACGAGTTCTGTCTTCTTCTAGCAAATGAAAAAATGATGCCACTATTTTGTGAAACCTCACTCTTACTGTGTCTTGTCTATCCAACAACAAGGTAAATACTAGCTAAACGAAGTCCTACAGCAAGCAGAGAACTACAGATGCTGAATCTTCATGCAAGTGTTCCAGAATCTGAAGAAAATGCCAAATTAAGGACATGTTTTCAAATATGGGGCAGGTTACCTAACAAGATTGGGGAGAAATAAGGTTTACCCTGGACCTGTGCGATGAATCGGGGCTCACTCGATAAGGAGGACAGCTCTTATATGTGCACATGACCTGATCAAGTTTAACAACTGTGTGAAGAGATCAGTTGGATCTTCTTCAGTCATTTCAGCTGTCTTTTTATTTTTTAATTAAAATTTATTTTTCAGAGCAGTTCTAAGTTTACAGAAAAATTGTGAAAATTGCTCCCCACCATCTCCTTTGGATTTCTTGCTCTAGATGGCTTGTCCGGACAGCCTGTTGGAGTTCACTGAATTCCTCGTTTGTGCCTCGCCAGGCCTTCCATCAGCGGTCATGGCAGAGCTTCTGCTTGCTCCTCTGTGAGTCACTACCATCTGCTTTAGGTAACGAACCGGTACTTCCTCGACTCTCACGTCCCTGGTCGGGTCCCCTGGGCTCACTTCCGAGGCAGGGTCCTGCCGTGAGGAATAGTCCATCAATGTCCCCTCAGAAGAATCGAAATAGCTGATTTGGTATGCGTCGTCACTGGTAGTGCTTTCAGCCCACTTCAGTGACTCAAGGACATTAGAGCGTCTCCCAAGTCGTCTCTGCCCTTCTGGGCTGCTGAAGGATATGCACCCTCTCCTGCCCTTTGTGCAGAGGGAGTTGAATTATTTTTTCATGATGCAGGGAATTAAGTGGCAGGGCCTGGATTTATTCTTAAAGTGCACATTGGGGCCAGATCGGGGTATGTGTCCCGTCTCAGCTACTGGACTCCCAGATGGAGTTTAAATCCACTCTGCTGTGCCCTGGGCCCGAGGGCTCAGACTGGGGACCCTGGGAGTGCTCCTGGCACTTACCAGGATTTGTGCCCTGTAATTGACCAGCTCTTCCGAGATCCACAATCACTGCAATGCATCCTTCTGTCCTCTAGTGGTCTTGCTTCTCGAAAGTTAATTTTGTCTGATTGAAGAGGCTTGTTAGCCTCACCGACCCCGCAGCCTCTGGAGGTTGGTGAGGCTGGGAGGGAGGCTCAGCTTCCCTGTGCAGACGACGGTGATCACAGCTCTTCACAAATGCTCCCAGCACCTTCTGCAGGCCTCGGCTGGTCCTACACCAGGCAGCTGGGTTGGGGGGGCCGGGGGGGGGGGGGGCACGGACTTGGCCGAGCCCGGGCACATTGTGAAGGGGTCCAGCAAGGAGACTATCTGTTTGTTCGCTAATCCGAGGGCCATTGGGCAGCAGCTCCTCCAGGCGATCTGGCCACGGCAACCCGTGGGGGCTGGTGCAGCAGCAGATCGGCAGCTGGTGGCGTCAACAGATGTACCCATGCTGAACCCTGAGCTGCTGGGGTTGGTATTCCAAATGCACATGGAAACGCCTGCAGCAATGAAAAGGAGAATTCACAGGGTGGGAGGTTTGCCATCTCATCACTCCTGGGATGGAAATGTTGGGCCAAAACCAGGAAAGAAGTAGTTGGCAAGGAATGTGGGCAGCAAGCGGTCTCCCCACAGGACAGGACTGCAGGAGGGAGAATAGGGACAGGAGTGTGGGAGACGTGGGAGACGTTCTGAGAGCTCGCTCGCTCTCTCCTTAAATCAGAAAACAGCAACACGTTTTTAAGATGGGGAAGTGACTTTGGGGTGTGTGTGTATGTTTCCTGCCCACTGGCATTTTAAATGATGGCTGAAGCAGGACATACATTCTTCCCATTTACTTCGGCACCTCGCTGAGGGCTGAGAAGACAAAGAGAGTCATGGGGCCAGGCTACGTGCTATAGAGTCAGGCCATCAGGTATGTCTGAGCAGGAGGTTGGCATAGTCCTCGTGGTGTTCAAGAAATTTCACCCGGGTAGCAGTGTGCAGGGGAGATGAGGGGCAGCAGGAAAAACAGACTCAGTGGCAGCATCAGTGGGAAGGAACAGGTGGCCTTGTGGCCACTGTGGGACAGGTCTAGTCAACAGTAGGTACAATGGAGAGAGGGAGGCGACCACTGGGTTTGAAGAGGAAGATGGCAAGGCCATTTCCAAAAATAAGTAGCTCAGGATGAGAGGAGAGGTGAGGACACAGACAAGAGTGAAGGACGGACGAGCTTTCCAAGAGGGTCCCTCTGTTAAGCCCCTATAATATGGATGAACCTTGAGGACGTTATGCTAAGAGAAGTAAACCAGTCACAAAAAACAAATACAATTCACTTGTGTGAGGTCCCTAAAGCAGTCAAGTTCACAGAGACAGAAAGCGGAATGATGGTTGTCAGTTTCTAGGAAATGAGTTGTTGCTGTTGTTTATGGAGTAGAAGAGAGTGTCGGTTTTGCAAAATGAAAACCGTTCAGAAGGTGGTTAGTGGTGATAGTTGCACAGCAATGCCACTGAGCTGCACCCTTAAAAATGCTTAAAATGGTCAATTTTATGTGATGTGTATTTTACCACAATTTTTAGAAAGTGCTGTGAATGCAGATATAACTCATTAAAAGTTCTAATCTTTTTCATAAAATTGGGATTCTGAAGTTTTACAAAACGTAAAGCTGTTGATAAAGACAAACCACATTGGTCTAGGTGTCAGAAATGTCATTTTAATGTAGTTTCATGTAAAAAAAAAATACCTTTGAAATAAGCAATGGGGGGAATCTAAATTGGGCTTGGTTAGACAGCTCTGTCAGTGATGGCTGGCCGGCCATGGGCCAGGCTGCGGGTTGAATTCAGGTCTTCTTCATGGGTTTTTCCTTGAACCAGCAGCTCCCAGTGCATGAGTTTCTCATGGGAAATGGCAGGACCACACGGGACCACAGCCAACTGCACTGGCACCACTAAGGCCTCTGCACATGGCATCTCCACTAACTTTCCTCTGACCAAAGCAAGTCGTAGAGCCGAGACCAAAATAATGGGCAGGGGAAGAACACTCTTCCAACAGCTGGAGGGGGACTGCAAAGTAACATGACAATGGCTGTGTAGGTACAGAGTCCCATAAAGAGTGAAGAGGTGGGCTCAGGAATCCAGTCTACCTTGATCATGTTCCAAAATTGAAGTGCTTTTCCTTTTTCTCCAGGAGCCCAGTTCCATTTTAGAGTGAAGACAACCGTTTCTTCATGTTGCTCTATATTTATTTGACTTCTTGCAAAATCAGCCTTTCATTTTCACATGACTATGTTCATATTGCTATTTGGGTAAACAAATCATGGCCTCTTAGAGAAGCCCTCATTTCTCTGTTGGTTCTATTTCTGTCTATGAAAGTCGTTCACGGGATCTGACTTGTGTGTGCTCTGCCAGCATCCTTTCTGCCCGTTAGAATCACACATTTTAGTTTTTGCCAATAACTGAGTTTCTTTCCCACACTACATCAATTTCATCACCATGCAGTATTCTGACCCCAGTGTCTAGCTCTTGCTAGTTTCCTAATATCATCTTGGTCATTAGTTGGAAACAGATCTAGACATTAAGCATTCGTGATAATGCCTCTGATATGTAAACACTGACTGCAGCCATCACCTCCACTTGCATTGTGCTATGTGTCAGGAAAGCTCCTCAATTAACATAGGGAAGATTAAAATCAGATATACTGTCATCACAGCTGAGTCGTCCTACCAGGGCTCTCCTGTGTAAATTAGTGCCTGAGAGGACATGCAGATGGCAGGATTATTTGATAGTGTGGGCCAATTTCTCTGGCTCGCAGGAAATAAAAGAAGTGGAGACTCTCATGAAAAACATAAAATGCTGATACTTCTATTCACTTTATCATCAATGACAAACACTAGCAAACATTCAGATGCCGTTTTACATTTCAGTACTCAGATCTTCACCTGTTAATTCTGGGCTTCAAAGTAATTCTTTTATAATTGTTGTCTTGCTTTATTGTCAAATGAATGGATTTCCACGGAGAGGACTTTCCTTTTGCCAGGATGCAAACATGGCTTGGGGAGGACACACACCTGTGTGCCTGTTAGTTTGGCAGCAGGTGAGTGAATACAGTGTGGATCCCAAGAAAGGGCACAGGTTCTGCAGATGTTGGGCAATAAAGAAAGTTCTGCAGGAGCAAGTGGCCAAACCACTGAATGCAGGGGTTCGGGTGGTATATCGCTGAGCGTGCTGTGACCTGCAGAGTTCCAGTTGAGGCAGGACTGGTGCAGAACTCATGTAGACACAGCATCTGTGCAAGAAGATTGAGTGTGACGGTGGAAGAAAGACAGTTGGTGACAATGAGCTCTGCAGCTGTTGATCTCAGCAAAAAAATGTAAACATTGAGTTGCCACCTGCGAGCCGTGCCAAGCTCTTGCTTGCCCAAGCAGAGACGTGTCTCGAAGGCAGACTGCCTTGTGGATAGAACAATGCTCTGCAGTTCTTATCCCAGTTAACTCTCCTGGCCCACCCACCATGATGTTCTTGAGCCAATGGCCTTGAAAGGACTCACTTGAAGACGAGTAGCAATCAAAAAGAAATCTACATAAGCCTCGAAGGAGAAGTGTCAAATAAAATGACACAAAGGACATACCAATTCAAATGTAGGTGCAAACTACACAACTGAAGAAGAAGTACTCCGTGTGATAGCAGATGTTTGTGGACAAGCACTTCTCCATGATACAAACAGATACATGATAGTGTGGTCACCCTGACACAAGCGCACGTAAATGAGTTATTAAAACTCAAAGGCAGATGATAAGACAACAGAAGGTGATGAAGAGCAAACAGAAAGAGCATAGGAAAGAAATGGAAGAGAAAAATCCAGAAATTAAGGCCAAATTTGAAGCAGTAAAAAGGATGTGGACATTGCTAAAATCATAGTCAGAGACTTGAAGGAGAAACTCAAGGAAATAAAATGGAAAAGAACAGCATTTAAAAGATTAAAGAGAAACTATTATATATGGAAGATAGACAAAGCAGATGTACACTGTACAACACTGGTGTCCTTGGAGAAGGGAAAACATCAAATGGAGCTGAAAACATATTTGCAGCTATAACAAAAGAAAGCTTTTCTGTGATAACAGAATGCCCTGACTATGAGCCAGGAAAAAGCAATGAGAAGAATTGGTACAGAATGAAAACTTGAAAGATATGGTCCGAAATTTACAGACAAAGGACAAACAGGATGGGTATCAAATTACTTATTTGGTAAAACAAGAACGTATGGAATATTTGAGCCCTTCTTTAAAATATTGCGTGATAACAAAATCTAGCAAAATTAAAAAATCAGGGTGAAAGGATTTGTAGTGAGCACACATCTTAAATGTGATAATTATGTGTACAGAACAAATATTGCAAACACTGAAATGTAGACTAATCTAAGCATAGCTGTCGGGATAGGAGTGTGAAGGAAGTGGGAGAGGTGTAAATGCATGTATTCTTCAAAAGATGGTCTTAAATACAGTAAATCAAGCAAAGATGATAAAAAAGTAAAGGTTTAAATATATTAAGGTTATAAGTAACTCCTAAAATAATTAAGAATAACTAATTAAACTTCCAGAAAAGTGGAAATTACACAGTGTGCATACTCTGATGAAAATGAAATAAAACTATAAATTAAAAACTAAACATTTCTTATCCCCTGATATTTAGAAACTTTTTAAAAAACCAGTTGAAGAGGAGATCATAATCAAAACTACCTAGAAAATTATAGTAAGAATTGTGTATGAAAACTTAGAAGTAGCTAAAGCATAAAAAATTCATAATTTTTGTTATGAAACAAGAAAGGTTGGAAAAATAAATGAATTATCATTTAAATAATGAACTGTAAAAACAAATAATAAGTAAGACAAATGAAATAATGACGATAAAATTAGAAACTAATGTGTTAGGAATAGAAAACCAGTAGAACTAATAAATTATTTCAAGAAATGGTTCTTTGCAGTTGGGGAGATAAACTCTAGCTAACAGAATTAAGAGAAAAAGATAGAAGCATAAGTATCAAAAATCAGAAATCAGATTGAAAACTTAGAGCAAAATAAATATAATTAAAGTAACTGTTATAATAAGAATATACTTCATTAACACGTGCATAAATACCTACGTGGAGTGGATGATTTATTGGAAAACATGAATTACCTAACTTTGGCCCTAGATATTGTGGCAAAATGTCTAAAATGTTCTCCCAGAGATATTCCAATCTAACCCCTGGAATCTACGAATATGATGAAATATCACTCCTGCCATTGTGTTCTGTGAACTGGCACAGAGGACCTTAAGATGGAAAGATTATGTGATAGACTATATTTAGTCACATGAGCCCTGAAAGCAGAGCGCTTTCTCCAGCTGATAGCAGAAGAGAAAGTCAGAAAGATTGGAAGTGTAAGGAGGGCTCAACGCTCCGTCACAGGATTGGAGACGGCGAAGCCACACGCCAAGGAAGCAGGACGAGTGGGCCTGTACTGCCAGCGGCGAGGGAATGTCACCATCAGCCCTACAAACACAGGGACTGGATTTCCCTACAACCTGAATGCGCGTGGAAGCAGATTCTTCTCTAGAGCTTCCAGTTGAGAGTCAGAGCTGACGCCTTGATTTCAGCTTTGTACAACCCTACACAGAACTGCTGAGCCCACCTGGCACTTTGGCCTACAGCACTGTGAGATAATAAACGGATGTTGTCAGCTGCTCAGCGTGTGCTCAGTTATGGCAGCAATAGAAGACAAAGATCGGGACACAGAGCATCAAAGCAGATGAATCTCCATGAAAGAAAGAATTGACAATAAGTGTCAGAGCCAAATTTTTCAAAACTTCCAAATATACATAACTGAAATTATTTGTTGAAGCCAGAACAACATAGAAAACAAAACTTGCCAAAGAGCCTAACTATACAACAAGACTGAGGCCACCTCCAGTATGAATATTGATGCACTAATTTGAACTAAAATATTAGCAATAGGTTCCACCAACATATTATAAAAATCTAAACTTACTACTATCAAAAATGTTTTTTCCCTAGGACTGCATGGATGATTTGACATTAGAAAATCCACTGATACATTTCAAGATATTAATTAATCAAAGAAAAATGATCAAATGATTTTTCTCCATGGATGGCAAAATATGTATGTTGAAAAAGTTAACATCTACTCTTGACGAAAAGAAAACTTCTTAATGAACTAGAAAATGATAGGAGTCTTTCTGCGATGTAAGCCCAAAAGCTAGCATCCAGCTAGTGGAGAAAACACCAGCAACATTTGCAATAAATTCAGGATAACGAGAAAGATGCCACTGTAAATTCATCTGTGTATACGTAGACCGTGTCTGAAAGTATACATAAAAGGAACTGTTAAGAATGGCTTCCTTGTCTGGAACAGGAAGGAGACATGTTTTATTGAATCCTTTCTGTACTGTTTGAATCTTTTGAACATGTGCTTAAATTGCATAACTTTGGATCTTCTGACCTTGTAATGCTTGGCCCTAACTGACATATACAATCAGTTAAGATAGAAATATTTACTCTTTTGTCACAGATCAGCCTGTGTTTGTTTAATTTTGGCATGGGGGTACTGGGAAGAGGATGTACTTAGTACTCAGAAGTACTTCCTCTGAGCCCTCCCCTCACGGATTCCAGTTAAGGGTGATTTAGAGAGAGAGACCACAGGCAGGTCTTGGAAGGCTAAACCCACCTCCCATCACCTGCACACACAAGTGTATCAAAGAACACGCTGAATGGAAGATGGGGTGGGGACAGGATTCTTTGTAACCACGTGACTCTGGTACTAACTCAACATGAGAAGTCAATGTTCACCCCGACACAAGGAAATCTCAATGTGCATAACATGTTGATTCCATTCCCCCATCGCTAGCTCCATCAAATTGAGCACATACAGAAGGAGAACTAAGTAGCATCTTCCCCTTGATACCAGAAGTTTCTAGAGGTTGCCATGTATTTCTATTTCAAATCTATTTGGAAAATCAGAAAGTCTCTGAAGAAACTTCAGAAAACAACCTTTCTGGTCCACCAGACTCAGGTTTTAAGCAATTCCTTTCCTGAGAATCATGCTCTGAGGGCAGGAGAGAATGGCTGTCTCAGCCTAAGAGAGAGTGAAGTTCCCTTCCTTTACCTTCTTGTTTTACTCGGACCCTCAACAGATGAAATGAGGCCCACCCACATGGGGGAGCGACATCTGCTTTACTCGGTTCACCAATTCAAATGCTAATATCTTCCAGAAACACCCCAGAAATAATGTTTCACCAGCTATCTGGATCTCCCTTAGCCCAGTCAAACTGACACTTAAAATTAACCATCACAGAAACTATAAATTATTTCAGATGAACAAAAACTATGGAGGATATTATAACAAATACTGCATAATCATCATCCAGCTTAAGAAGTGAAGCCTTACAGATGTAGTAGAAACCCACTGGGTTCTCCCCTTCAATCACATTTCACTCAACTGCACACCAACCTTCACGCCCCCCAGAGGCAACCACTACTTACTAACAAATAGGGTCTGTTCATCGAGTAGCATATACAGCCATGCGCACGGATGACCAAACCCAGATGTCAACCCGGGTCGGATGTACGCTCTCCAGTGCCCTCTCCGTAATGAAATGCACATTTCTGTGTTGATTGGTCTGGAAGTAGCTGCTTTCATATCTCAGCCACTGGAAGTGCCCTCCATCCACGTGAGACGCTAATGAGCTGACTGGTGGTTTCCTTCTGGGAGGATCCACTTAGACTGGGATTTTTAGTAGGCCAAATTTGGTGTTTCCCCATTAGAAACACAGACTTTTCTTATACTTCGTGGTTTGTCATTCCCACAGGTTAGTATGCTTTGCCCCCCCCAAAAAAAAATCATGTAATTACTTTGCACCAAGCTGTAAGGAGCTGTACCAATTCAAGAACATAATTACTGCTGTGTTGTGAGCACAGCGGACTTGATTCTTATTTGTGATCCTGAGTTATTATGCTGCAAGTCTGCAAAATTATTTAGAAAGAAATAATTATACCCAATGTAGTGAGATTCAGAGTACTACAGATTGCAGTAAATTGGAAAGCATGATACGAAATATACATACATACATATTATGTTAGCTTGTTTTCTCTCTCTGTTTCCCTGAGTCATGTATTTCTTTCCTTGCAAACTTGAAGTTACTTAACTGCTTGTCTTTAAAGAGTCTTTTTCTTTTTCTATCACATTTCACTAAGATGTACATTATGAGCATCCCAGAAAGTCAGACCACCCTCGGCTGTCCATCTTCTATGTGCATATATGGTTGTGTGGATTCTCACCCCTGCCGTGGACATTGCCCTGTCACTCAAAGTCAAGCTTACAGACTCACCCCGGTCTTGAAAACTCAATTATCAAATAACTTTTAAGTCGAGGGAGCTGAAACTCAGCAGTAAATCTGTAAAAATTTGCAGGTCACATGGTACAACAGCACGCTCCCTGGGCGTGGGGCTACACAGCTCTGGCATGCACAGCTGTGTTAACTCGCGTCATACTTTTGCCTTTCTGAGCATCACTTTTTTCTTTGCAAAACAGCCTTGGTAGGATCAGCCCTACGGAATTACAGACTGTGTGCTTTGTAAGGTAGCGACTACTGTTAAGGTAACTGACAACCAACTAAGACTCTTTTTTGGCTGAATGACCTTGAAAATCAACACAAAGTAACCCCACTGCTGTGAATTTGAACAGGGTTTTATTTCACTCAGTCATCCTCGACCTTCTCTGCTCTCCAGTCTGCCAGGGAAGCCCTCCAACAGTGTTACAAAGCCCCGGCCTCACCACAGGGCTTCTGACTTCACTGGTCTGGAAAGAGGGCAAAGAGGCATGTTTTTCAAAAGCTCCCCCAATGACTGGAATATGCGCCCAGGACTGAGAGGCTTTATCTGCTTGGCTCCCCTCTGGGATGATTGAAGGTTTATCTCAAAATGAATTAATCCTCCTTCGAAGTATGCTGACCTTGCAGCTGGCTTTGAGTAACTACAAACTTGGGGTTCCCCAAATAGGCCTGCTCAGCATCATCCCAAAAGGTATTTAAAAGTGGAGATTTCTGAGCAAAACCCCAGGTCTGCTGAATCAGAATCCCTAGCAGCAAAGCCCAGAAATGCAAGTCCCACAGCTCGAAGGGATTGTCTGAATGCCAACAGAGTGGGTTTAGGTTTTCATGGAAGGATCCCCTATCCGGGAAAAAACGAGCAAGCGTCTAGATGTGTCCTTTGAAAAATGAACCATGGTGGATGAAACAGAGTAGACTCTTGGAGCCCATGCTAAATCATTCTTCTGTGCCTCCGTTTCCCCCAAAGCCCTTCACTTCTTCCACATGGTTTTATCAAGCAGCTGAGCACCTACGCTGGGCAGATGCCTTACAGGTCGTTGCTGGAAACATTGATGTATCAGACGTGACCTTTTCCTCATTGCATCCTTCCAGAGAAATCATGATCAAAAGACAGTGGAGTATTCGTGCATTTCTTTCCTTTTTGGTATTCTTGGGAGAAAATAAACACATCAAATATTTTCTCATGTCCTGAAAATGCACACAAATGCATATATACATCACTCATTCGGAGCACTGTGGAGTGATTGCTTTCAGCCACAATGAGTTGAGAGCGTCCCGTCTTCTGAACGACAAAGCACCTGCTTCCCATTGTCCAATGGGGAAGGCAGAGTTCATGATTACTGCTTGGGTGACTGTCTACCTCTGTCCTCCTGAGAATTATGAAAGAATTTTTTATTATCAGTGCTTATATAGCAAATGCACCAGCTGCATAAAGACTTGACTGTGCTCATTCTTCCAAGTCAGCTTCTAAGGTGCCAAGATTGCAAGGGACACTGGAGGAAAATCTTCCTTTAGAAAAAATGTTCTAAATGTTCTAAATGTACATGGGAGTGACAAGCATCAAAGCTACTCTTTCCTTGTGATATATGGTTTGCAAACCTTGTGATATTTGCAAAAAGACTACATCAAGGTCAGTGCAATCATTCCTGTGAGACGCTAGGCCTCTGTAAGGACAACCTGGGACCAGGTGTTAAAACCAGTCCTGTTCACTGCTGTCTCCCAAATGTAGGATTTTAGTAAATCTTAAATTCATTCATTCATCAAACGTGTGCTGGCCATCATTGCAGGCTATGGCAGAGGGCTGTGTGCACTTAGTATTCACGCGCCTGATGCCGAGGGCCGTGTGCACTCAGTGTTCACGCGCCTGATGCCGAGGGCTGTGTGCACTCAGTATTCATGCGCCTGAGCCTGTCCTGACCCAGAGACATTGTGCCATGTGTTGGGAGTCTGGAGAGGTTAAGACACGACCTGATCCTCCAAGAGCCTATGTTCTGGTGAGAGACTCAGGCGTGAGCCTTAGAGCTCGTCGGGCTTTGCAGACAAGGGTTAAAATCCTGGCGCAACCACTTACTCTGCAGCGTTGAGAAAGTGACTGGACACTTCAAAAACCAGTGTCCTCCTTTGCAAAATGTACACAATAAAAGTATCCGATGTCCTCCTGAGTTGCTGCGAGGATTCCATAGACAATGCAGGTAACTCACGTAGCCCAATTATCTGGCTCGAGGTCAATTATTATTATTGGAATTATATACAAATTGTGAAAATTAGAAAAATATATACATGAAAGATATGAACTATAAAAGCTTGGCAGTCCACGGATAAAGGACAAAACTCCAGTCAGACGGAGAATTCCTCGCCGTGGGACCTTGGGCAAGTCACGATGTCTCAGTTTCCTCATCTGTAGGGCACACACAACAATGGACCCTACTTCACTGGCCTAAGGTGAGGAGCCCACGAGATGATGCATGCGAGTGCTTGGCTGGGGGACTGTCCCCATAAACGTTAGCCACTGTTATTATTGCCCTCAGGTTCAGAGAAAACACTGGGTTGACCTTTCAAAAAGTAGTAAGTGGGATCAAAGAGCTGGCGATTACAAAATAGCACAAAAGACTGCAGGTCTCAGCTCAAATATTGCTGCCCATGGGTGACACTGAACCCATTAGAGCAGGATCTGCTCTGAAACCCTTAGCACTCTGCATAGGATTCTGGTTTTACTGTCTAGAATTTAGGTGCTTCCTGTAACCGAACCACCTGCCCCATCCCTTAGTCCCGGGAAAGCTTTCCAGTTGCCTCCTGCTTTAAATACTGGGGCCAAAGGGGGCTTACACTTAAGCAGCTCAGCATCTCCATCCCCTTCTCTCTTGGGATGCAGGTGAAAAGGCCTCAGGATAGAGGAGCTCCTGTGTCCCTGGAACTGGGGAAAGTCTGGGGTCTGGGCTGCCTTTGTCCTTGCTGGCCTCCTCTGGGGTGGGACTCATCCAGCAGTCTCATCCGTGTGTCAGTGGCTGCTCTGGAAGGCTGAGCCCCCTCTGCTCCCTAAACCTGGGGCTTCTGTTCCTTGTCGGGTCCTTCCCCTCCCATCTGGAGGGGAACAGGAGCATCTCAGGGGCCTTCCTGACCCACTGAGGGGTGCACAGAACTCCAGAGCCTAGAGAGGCGTCCACACCTGGCTGCCCTGAACACTGGAGGGGCCTGAGGGCAGCTGCCCAGTGCCCTGGTGACCAGCCATTCACATGGGCCACCTTCTGGAGTTTTCACCTCAGCAGTGGGCCAGGGCTGCCAACTTCTCAGGGACCCATTGCTCCTAAAGTCACCTCTGGTCTCTCTCCTGTGAACAACTGGGCAAAGCTTTATCCCTTTTGAACAGAAACAAGTGAGTTCTCTTTCTAATTTATTATATATAGATTAACTCTATGCCCTCATCCTTCAGACTTCAGCTTTTGATTTTCCAAATGAAGGTTTTTGGAATTCAAATGAGCTTTTTTCTCTCTCTCAAGAGCCTGGCTCTTGCAGTTGAATGCCGTAGCTTTCAAGATCAAGATCATGTATTTGCCCCTACCTTCTCGGTGCTCTCCGGGGGGAGGGCAGTTCACAGAGAGCTTCTTGCTGCTTGAATGGTGGAGGGGAGGGAACGTGGAAAGGGAATTCAAAGGCAAAACAGATAGTAAGTATTGTAGGCTGGATTATGGCCACCCAAAGATGACCACATCCTAGTCCCTGCAACCAGGGCGGTTACCTGATTTGGCAAAAGCGACTTGCAGATGCGATAAAGTTAAGAACCTTGGGATAGGGCAATTATCCTGGATTATCTGGGTGGATCCTTATGACAGGCAGGAGGCTCTGAATCAGAAAAAGGAGACATGACAACAGAAAGGATGGTTGGAGTGATGAGCTCTGAAGACAGAAGAGGGGCCATGAGCCAAGGAGTTCAGGGGCTTCTAGAAGATGGAAAAGGCCAGGAAATGGATCCTCTCCAGGAGCCTGCAGAGCACAGCCCTGTTGACATCTTTTTTCCCTTTTACCTGTATTTTTATTTACTCGTTTTTATTGAGACATAGTTGGTATGTACAACTGGGTAAGTGTAAGGTGTACAATGTGTGGAGTTGATAGACTTATATGTCACAACATGATCACCACTGCAGCATTAGTGATACTTCTATCGCGTCACATAATTATTCCTCTTTTTGTGGTGAGGACAATTCAGATCTAGTCTCTTGGCAACTCTGAAGTTTACAATACAGCATCATTGACTGTAATCACCATGACTTGCATCAGACCCCCAGAACTCACTTATCTTCAGGTTGTAAGTTTGTACCTGTGTCTCCCCATTTCCTCCATCCCCAGCCCTTGGTAACAACCATTCAAATCTGTGTTTTTATGACTTCAGTTTTTCAGGCTTCACATACAAGTGACATCATACGGTCGTTGTATTTGTCTGTCTGACTTATGTCACTCAGCATAATGCCCTCAAGGAGCACCCAAGGTGGCAAATGGCAGGATGTCCTTCTTTCTCATCTTGCCGACATCTTAATTTTCGTCCCCTAAGACTCATTTTGGTCTTCTGACCACTAAGAAAATAAATTTCAATTGTTTTAATCCATTACATTTGTGGTAATTTGTTACAGCAGCAATAAGAAAGCAACACTGCAGTATATCAAAATATTACCCGGTGGCATGTCACCACTGGTGGGGCTGGGTGAAGAATGCTGTCCCCCTTTGTGGCCTATAAACCGCACACGTGTGGAGTCCAGGTCAGTTCTGCTCTCTGTTGTGGTCTGCCTGTGATATGCACTCAGAAGGTGTTTGTTGAGTGAACCATTCCCTTTCTGAAGGACAACTTCTGCTCTGAAGATAACCACTTGCCAATCTCAAGGGCAATTGTCCTTTCACTCTGACAGGTCCTAGTCTCTGCAAACTGTGAGTATCTTAGTTTCTACTGTTATCTGCTTTTCAAGGTCAAAACATGGCCATCTCAGCCCTCCCCTGCAGGCTTTGTTTCTGCCCCAAGAAACATGCTTCATCCCAGCCACATGGTACGATGAGGATGCTTGATGTGACAATGACAGGGCCCTTTCCAGGCAAGCTACACTTTCTGTCCGTCTTTGGAATTATCTGTGGGGACTCAGGTCAGACCTCCTCATCTTACTCCTTCTTAAGTGGCTTGGAACAGCTGACCTCGTCTGTCCCCAGGATGGATGCACACCCCCAGACTTCACCAGCATAACCTGGGCTTGGCCAGGAGTCATGGTGACTCTTCCACACTCAGGCATTGTGTTTCAAAGGGCATTACCCCTTCTCTGTGGCTTCTGGTTCAGCTCTGAAGAGGTGCATAGGCTGGCCTTTGGAATCTCAGCAGATACGGACCCATGGAGATGTCTTTTTCCATCCCCAGCACAGGCTGTCTACACCAGGGCTGGCACATGTGTGTCCTTGTACATGGCAACTGCCACTGATCAATGGCTGCCTGGAGGGCCAGGCTGGGAAAAATCCTAAGGTTATATCTCAGTTCAGATAAAGAGAGTTCCATGATTGATTAGTGATGCCTGCTGTGGGCGTGAAGGGTAGAAGAAGTGGCATCATGAATTTCCCATTCCTATGCCATCCTGCTGGCATTTTTATACAACTTGGAACCACCCATTCTCTTTGTCTCTCTCCAGCTGTATTGTAAATGTATTGAGGACAGAAACCAAGGCATAGATTTTTTTGAGTCCCCAGCACCCAGCACATAGTAGGACTTTTGCAGACAAATGTTATTGTTAGTGCCCTCAGAGTACTGAAATACTGACCAATTGAACCCAAAAGCCTTACTCTATGGTATTAACCCCTGGGTTTCTCTCCTCCCTTCACTGCAGAGAGCCACGCACATAAGTGAACCTGCATTGATTACCGTTCTTCCCTTCTGCTGAGTCTCCCCTGCTCCCTTTGAGCTCTTTTTGTTCTGCCCGCCACAGGTTAGAAGCCTCTCCCATTAGGGTGTAGGCATGCCCAAGTAGCGGCAGTCTCTCTCTGGCGTGAAAGTGGTTGTGCACAGGTTAACTTTCTAGGATAACATCTCTAAATTGGGTAGAAATATTAGTAGTGAACGATTTAGGGAAACAACCACTGAAAATTTATGTGCACACTAATAGAGTTTTCTATTACAGATTTTGAATTGTGCCTGTGGAATAGGACACTTATAAAGTGGCAATGGTGACTTTACATTTAGCAGAAACAATGATCCAAAATTCTTAACCATCGTGTTGTTAAGAATGAATTGACTATCGTACAAATTTCAATGAAGAAATTCTCTCTTTTTTAAAAAGATTTTATTGGGGAAGGGGAACAGGACTTTATTGGGGAACAGTGTGTACTTCCAGGCCTTTTTTCCAAGTCAAGTTGTTGTCCTTTCAGTCTTAGTTGTGGAGGGCACAGCTCAGCTCCTGGTCCAGTTGCCATTGCTAGTTGCAGGGGGAGCAGCCCACCGTTCCTTGCGGGAGTTGAACCAGCAACCTTGTGGTTGAGAGCCCGTGCTCCAGCCAACTGAGCCATCTGGGAGCTCAGTGGCAGCTCAGCTCAAGGTGCCGTGTTCAATCTTAGTTGCAGGGGGCAGAGCCCACCATCCCTTGCGGGACTCGAGGAATTGAACTGGCAAACCTTGTGGTTGAGAGCCCACGGACCCATATGGGAATCAAACCAGCAGCCTTCAGAGTTAGGAGCACGGAGCTCCAACCACCTGAGCCACCGGGCCGGCCCTGAAGAAATTCTCTTAATGATCCTCCATATTTAACCATCGTTCACAGATGAGTTAGCTAAATGAATTAGTGCAGTTTAATTCTCCCGAAACCTTTCTTTGGCATGACTACTAACTGGCTGTCTTATCTCACAAAGTCCTTTCTGGTTTGCTAAGAACACACCAGATGGTTTAAACTCAATTTCACCCCTCATACAACTTGGAAAGTGAGGGAGGCAGACCTGTAACAGAGATGTTTTATCACTTGAAATGAGCTGTATTCATGGTTAAAGGTTTTAGCATCACAGTGTGTGTCAGGAAGCAACAGTTAATTCTCAAAAGGGTTAATCAGATTTAGCAGATGACCGTCCAAGTTTTATCAAATGTCGGGGTTTCTCAATATGCCACAAATCGGCAAGATGAGAGTATCATCAAGAGGCAAATGTATAGAATATGTCGGTGTCACTCCCAGCACGCAAAGGGAGTCGTTTCCCAGGCAACTGGAATGTCTTTGTGTTTGCCAGGTTCAGGGTGCTTGGTCAACCTCTTTCCTCCCTGGACTTGTGGGTTTAGTGGGGAGCGGGATGCCCCCACTGTGCTGGGAGATGGCGGGTTTTCCTGGCTGAGAGGGCCGGGGGTCCCAGCCAGCCATCATCTAACTTTCTCACAGATGGGGCGGGGAGGATGGCGGCTGGTCAGAGTGAGGGCAGATTGAATCCAGTCCAGGAAGGTTATTACCCTCTTGCTCAACTGCAGCTAAGTGGACTTTGCAAACAGATGGTGCCTTCTGCAACTCAAATTACAGGAGGCCGATTCAGTGCAGAGGTAAACAGTACCTGCCTTCTTTGCCAACAGATGGATAGGCTCTTCACTTACTGCCCAGCTACAAGATATGGCCTCAATTACCTATATTTAAAATTCCAACCAGGAATGCTTATACAGGTATAAAAATAAAAGGCAGCAATATCGAGTGAGAGCTTAAGTATTTAGGAGAAAAGAAGAACTTTAAAATGAATGCTACTCATTAATTTCAACTACAGAGTTTCTAACAAGGGACAGAGTCAAAGGGCCTACTTTAAAGAAGCACCTCCTCAACCCTTCTGAAGGCTCTGAAGCGCCCCAAGCACTGACCATGGTTTCTTAGAGCACAGATACCGGTGCACTGATCCGTCCCAGGCCAGCGATAAATGAAGGCCGTCCTGTTAAAGCCTCTGGGCCTTTCAGGTGGGTAGTGACCGAGCTGAGGGAGTCTTCTGACCCCTTCTCCTGGACCAGGGAACCAACCTCACGTCCAAACTGTGGCAGAGATGACTGTTCATCAAAACCCGTTTCCTCGCTTAGGCTCCTTCCCCAGCTCCTTGCTGCCGTCAGGAGACACCACGACTTCTGAGCAGCAAATGGTTCCTGCCAGGTGAACACAACGACAAGGCCCTAGATGGTTTCTGACTCTTGAGATGGAAGGAGCTTCAGCCTGCAGTGTAGACACTGACAGCTGCTTTTTTTCCCCCCTTGTTTGTGATGCAAATGCCTAAGGAAAGCTTGGGTTGCCAGGCATGACCTACACAGAGGCGTCCACTTCAGAGACAGCTATCGGGAATAAACTCATTGCCGGCCACCTGCCTAGGTAAAGAGCTACGTGTCCCCCCCCACCCCCCCACCCCCGCCACATCCTATGCCTTTGTTTTAGAGATCTTGGCTGATTTCAATAACTGACCATTTGGGTCACTTGTGTTTTTCTCTTCTGGAGCTTTAAATTCCTGCTCTTATGTTTTAAATTCACCAATAAAGAATGAGCCGGCAAAACCCTAGGCCCCCACCATGGACCCCAATAAAAGTAGAACCCAAGGCCAAAGCTCGCTTGCTCTCTTGCTCTCTCTCATTATCTGCAACAAATGCTCTGTGACTGTAGGTATACCATGTCTTCCAGGACCTGTAAATAATAAATCTTTATTTTCAAAGTTTCCCAGTGGTTACTGCGAAGAGACATCTTGCAATGATAATAAGAGCCACAGGGGCTGCTCCAGCGACAACACTGGTCATTGACAGGCTGAGACTGGCACAAAACAGGCTCCTTAATCACCACATGGAAGAGAGCCACTGACTGGCTGGGAACACCGCATGGGTGATTGCATGAGCAAGAGCTGTTGTATTTGATCATGTATGTATTTGGGCCTATTTGTTACTGCAGCCAAGTCTATGCTAATTAATACACACCTCATTTTGTAAATGCGAATGGTCTCCAAATGCATTTGTTCAACAAATGTTTGTTTAGTGTTATTCTGACTGGCTCTGGGGATGGATACCAGGGTGCGTAAGGAGGACCTGACCTCTGCCATGATGGATTTGTGAATTTTATGGAGGGAGTCAGATGACAGTCACATCAATAAAAATATATATAATAAGCTCTCTGACAGAATCAAACAGGGGTCTGGAAAGTACCATAGATGGGATATTCAGGGAAGGCATTTCCAAACAAGTGGTATTTCTGCTTCTCTAGAGGATGAGAGGAGTGAGAACTATGGAGAGGGTGGGAAAAGTATTTCTGGAAGAGGGAACAGCATATGCAAAGGCTCAGAAGCAGAAAGGAGTGGGTGTCTTTGAGGGTCAGAGAGAAGGCAGAGAAAAGATTGTACAGAACACTGCACATGGTGATGAGTTAGAATTTACCCTCCATGCAGTGAGCGAGAAGCACTAGGTCTGAGTTTAAAAGAGGATTCTGGCAATGGTGTGTGGGGAGAACGGGTTGAGAGGAGCCACAGAGAAGCAGGTGTGCCAGTTAGGAGTGCGTTACGGGGGTCCAGATAAGATGCCACGGGGCTTGGTCTCCAGCACAGCCAGCAGACACAGATATCTGCTATGTTTCGGAGTTTAATGACAAGGACTTGTCAATGGCTTGTCTGGGGGAAGAACAGCTCTCAGGTTTTTGGTATGAACAAGCAGGAGAGAGAGAGAGAGAGAGAGGAAAAGCAAAGATCAGTTTTGAACTTGTTGAATTAAGATGTCCTGGAGATATTCGTATAGACATGTCAAACAGAGAGCCTGAAATATGAATCTAGAACTGAAAGGGAATCTTGGGCCTCAGATACACATATGAGACCATCAGTGTGAATGTCACAGGTCAAGTTATGAAAAGGTGGACAATCCCCGAGGAAGGAAGTACAGATGGAGTAAGGACAGACCAGAGCCCAGCCCAGAGGAACACTCACATTTTGAGGACGTGCAGAAAAGGGGGGCAGCAAAGGTGGCAGAGAAACAGGGAGAGGGAAATTTGGACAACAGGGCGTCTTGAAAACCAAGAGAAAGCTGCAGTGTCTGGTAGAGGCCGGCTTGCTTCTGTCTCGGGACTGGGAGGATGGCACTGGAGAAAGTGTGGCTGGGAAGCTGATGAGGGTGGATGGGGGCTGCAGGGATGTGGCCGGAATGGTGGGGATGCAGGAACTGTGCCACGGTGAAAACTTCTCATGTGACCCCCAGGCAGTGAGGAGCCAGCAGTCTTAAAACATCAAATGACCAGCTCAAAGCAGTGATTTTGAAAGAGCCCCTTGGCAGGTATGAGCAGGTGATTGGGGCAGGGTGACAGTGGCAGCAGAAGCTACTGTCAACACCCAGCAGAAGGTGATGGGAGTGTGAGGAGGGTTGGGATCAAAGAAGCCATGAGGCCAAGACAGACACACAGACCCCGCACACAGAAAGCGGCATCAGACAGCCTGGGGGCTACGAGTGCAGGAGGTGAGGACAACTGAGGTTTGCCGGGAACAATGGGGAAGCCATAGACCTCAAAGCCTAACCTCAGAAGGTCAAGTACCAAGTCGGCCACCAGGAAGTCATTTCAAACTAACCCCCATCCGTTCCTCATATTTTTCACTCACGTGAATAGCAAATAGATAGGCGTGCCTGGTGACATTTCTTCAAAGCCTCCCTCCTCGTCGATGTGTCCCACAGGCTCCAGGGCCCCTGGCATCTCCCTCCTCATTAGTCTCTCCACAACCACTCTGTGTACCAGCCACCTCTTTCCAACTCTGCAGCACAATGCAAAAACTGAAAAGTGCTGGTTGGCATTGTGAACTTTCCTCGGGGGAAAGGAAAGGAATGGAGTTCACAAAGCCAGAGTCCCGCTGCCCCACCATCTGAGCAACGGGTCTCCAGTGTTGAGGCTTCCTGCGGGGAGGACCGCACCACCATTTTCTTGGGTGGCACAGAAGCAGCTGGTTTCCTTATCAGGCAAAGGAGCCCACGGAGGCAACAAACCACCTTAATATTTTCTTTGTTCGCCTGTGTCAGGGGAAATGACTGTAAGAGAAGTGGCGTCAGCATGACCTAGCCATGATGAGAAGCTATGTCATGGAAGGCATCTGTGGGGACAGAGTCCCAGAGAGCAGTTTCCAGGCTCTCGGCCTCACGTGGAAAAGTGCTGGCTCGGGTGGTAGACGTCCATCAGCTGTGACTAGTTGGCCATCAGCTGTAACCAGTTAGCTATTGGCCACTGATATAACTGCCGTGGCTGAGCTACCAAGGGCGGGTTGCAGTTAGCAGGTGGGGTCGGTTGGCAGAGAAGCAGACAGCGGATTGTGCATCATGTGGCTCCTGCTTCCTGTGTCTCCAGCCCAGCCGCCAGCGAGACTATAGTGGTGTGAACCCCCATCCATAGCTCCGTGGGTGCTCCTTTTTGGCATCACCATATCCTGTGTTCTTATGCAGGGAGCGGGAGCAGAGACCCTGCGTGACAGCATCTTTTCATCTATTTGGTACATTCTGGACAGCCGCTTCCTGTTTCAAGTCGTTATTGTTCTCATTAAGGCAAGTTAGCTGGGCTGAGGGGACGGACCAGGTGTCCGCAAGCAGCCAGCTGGTCAGCAGACCAGAGCCCACTCTGTGGGGACCTGCTGCGTCGGCCACACGAAGCCTGGTGAAGAGCCTTTGACAAGGTGGTCCTGACTGAGCTGTGAAGCGTTACTGAAAACGGAAAGCTTACAGCACTTACCTGAACTCACAAAGCAGCACTCCAAAGCGAAGAAGATGGGACTCAAGAAGGTCGAGACAGGAAAGGCCACAGAGTCTTCGTTGTACTCATTTGCCAAGTTGGAAGGAGTTCGTTTTTGCTGGATCCAAAATGTCCTGCCTCCCAGGGATCCATGTTTGTGACAATGAAGCACTATAGTGTGTGTGTGTGATCACATTTCTACTTTACGATGGAAATAAGCCCTTGGAGAGGCCCCAGGTCTTTATCAGTGATTACCGGTGCATCTGATTAAACTGCAATTAGGATGATTAGTTAACTCTGGAAAGTTCATCGCATTTTAAAAACCAATCAGACCAACAGGTGCCACATTCTAGAGCTTTGACGAGAGGTAATGACGGTGGGATGACATTGTGATTTTTAACATCACCCTACACCGATGCAAGTGAGCAAGGGCCGGGCCCTGTCCAAATCATCGCGTCTTGCATCTGCGCGTGTTTTCCAGGGCTTCTGTGATTGCTCAAATGATTGTTTGACCTTCTCTTCAGAGTCACGTTGTGTGAAACTCCAGAAAACCATTCCCAGCCACGCCTTAGTCCTTCCTCTAATAGTAGAGCTTGGTTTGATCCCCCACAGAATTCACAGCCCTGGTTCCGAATGAGAGTTCTTTCTTCCTGAACATCAGCACCACCCAAGGCTCCACCCTGGAGAGCAGTGAGGAAATGCAATAGTCTCCCTTATTTTCCCAAACTTGGAATTAAGATGTAGTTATTTTTCCAGATGATTATTTTTGGGTTAACAAGTTATCTGCAGACTTCAACCTGTCACAAAAGATAATTCAGCAATGAATGAATGAATGAATGAGTGAATGAATGAATGAAGTCAGCAAGCATTTGGTTAGTACTGTGTGTCCTTTATTATGGGTCCAACCCAGGCTAGGTATTGGGCCCCATTCTTGGTCTCATGGAGTTCTCAGCCTGTTGGGCGACAGACCCACACATGGGTAAGCAACGTGGGAGATGTGCGTGGGATACAGTTCTGCAAAAGCAATGGAGATTCCTAGGCCAGTGGCGGGGGGCTGGGCTGGAAGAGCTCCCAGGAGAGACCAGTGGGGCCGTAGGGAGGCAGCACAAGGTTCCACAGAAATGTTTTAATTTCTTTGAAAATCTGGAGAATATAAGCCAGCCTGGATTGTATTTGTCTTTACACCAATGCAGTGATAAAGTAATTTTATTTTATGTGAGAAATTTTCTCACGTTTCTTTAAAAGGAACTTTTAGGATTCCATTTGGAGGAAGGAGCCCAGGAAGGCTAAATTGCCCCCTGGCCCCGGAACACATGATGTAACCTTGGTTCAGGCCGAGCCTCTTAACAGCCTTGCCAGTCACTTCATTTCTTCAATGGAGAGACTCGAGAGTGCTGCTCTCTAAGAACTCGGCAATTAAAACAGCCGCGGGGACTTTGCCCACGAGAGAGGCCAGGTTCAAGCCCGGAGGGGGGCACATTAGGGTTACACTCAGCTGCTGCTGCCGCTGCCCACTGGGCCAGGAAGGAGGCCCTGGCAGGGCCAGCTCTGCCACCCTCCATCCCCGCCACACCCCCTCTGCCCTGCGCCCACCCTTGCAGGACTTCCCTTAAGTTTTAGGAAGTTTTTCTGGCCTCGTGGTGCTGCATCCACCTTTCCTGATGGCATGTGCTTCCTGGGCCATGTCTCGGTCCTAATGTCCTTTCAGGAGTTGCACATCTTTTCTTTGTCAATACAGATTTCTGGGTGAATCCATAAGAACTGGCAGGGTGGAGATTTCTAATTACTAGATTGAGGCAATTCCTCGAGGAAGTGGCACAAAGAGCCGGGCGAGCCTCACGCCCATCTTGGTGAGATGGAGTCTCCAGGTGGACCCTGCCCCCTTCCCCAGGCTGCCCGCTCCCCACTAATCAGACTGCCTCCCTGGGCAGTGGGCACTGAGAGAACCTTCCAGCAGCCAACTTCAACCCCATCTCTGAACAGCACAGATAATCTGGTTCTGAAAGACGTGAGAATTTTTGAATTCTACCCTTTTTGAAATTACTTATTTTCAATGAAAGCCTGTTAAAGACTTGCCAGATTCAGCCTACCGACAGCATCAAGACCTCCAAGACAGACCCATCATTTCCCTTACATTCATATATGGTGCGCTGGGAGGGGGCGGGGCTTGCAGGCAGGAAATGGGACAATTCTACAATGTTTTGGATGTGACATGTGAGCTCTAGGCTGTACCACCTCTTCTTGACGGCAGTGAGAGAACCCAGGGCTGTCTCTGTCTGCCAACACGGATTACAATTTCCCAGGCTGCTCAGGGGAATTCTAAAGAAAGTCGCTACTTGAGAAAGATGTCAGCATCACAAAAAAGACACCTGTCAAAGACACAAACTCATTTCACTTTAGAACAAAGAGCTCCTTTGGAGTCTCTGCTGAGCGTATGATAAACATGTAATTTCTCAGAGCAGCCTCAAGAACGTATTCCCAGTAATACTGTGAAAAAAGCAAAGTTGTGGGATTGTGAAAACATACTCCTTCACTTTTAACTCAAATGGCAACCGCCACCTTTTGCTGAATCCCTACTGTGTCAGGCCTATGCCAGGCAGGAAGCAGGCATCATTCCACACCACACCCAGTTTGGCAGACATTGGCACTCGTGCCACAGAGGAGCACCTGAGGTCCTGTATGGTTAGGGTTCACGGTTGTAAAAGACAGGTGTGGGCTCTGGCTAATTCAGACCAGGAGACACTGCGGGAGGCTCATGGAATTAAAAGAGGAGTTAAACACCTGTCCCTGGGACAGGGGCCGGGCAGACCCAGCATCTCGGTAGAGGAACTCATGGACCAGGGACACGGGAGAAACTGTCTACTTCCAATCTTCTCTGACCATTAGGAGTTGTCTTCCAATCAATCTTCCCATATTCGAGGCCAACTTGATCAAGATAAAGTCCAAGAATTTATCATTGCCAACAGTAAAGAACCCTAATACTGCCTAATACTTTTTTTCCTACCTGGACTACATCTCCCAGCAATGGAAGCAAGTTTTAAAGAACTTTGCCCACTTGGCCCCATTTCAATCCACTTTGCAGTGGTCACTATTTCTTCACATGCACACGAGATGCTGCAAGGTCCCCAATTAGAAGACATTTCCTAGTCTTCTAGTACAACCGGAATATATTTTTCAGAATGTTGAATGAGGGGAAATAAAACTACAACCTGTATAACCTATCAATCATGTTTCTCTTTTGCCATTCCACTCGGGAAGGGAACATAAATACCAACTTAAGAAGGAACACAGTATCTTTTAGGGACTTCCTTGTAATTCAGAAAGTGGAAATAAAAGCAAGCTTTTCCTGTTCCCTGAGGAAAGGAAGGAGGCAAGAGGTAAAATGTCAGCAACCTCTTTCCCTCCTGTCACTCTGTCCACAGTGAAAAGTGGGTGGTGAGGTGTGGGGGCAGAGCCCCAGAAAGTAGTTTACAGGCTCTCGGCCTCACGTGGAGGGGTGCTGGCTCGGGTAGTAGATGACCGTCAGCTGGGGCTGGTTGGCCGTCAGCTGTAGCCATTGAGCCATTAGCCACTAATATAACTGCTGCGGCTACGAAGGAGAGCCGAGGAGAGTGGAGGAGAGTGAAAGAGAGTCGTCGGTGGGTTGCAGACAAAACGGACAGTAGGTCGCACGTCCAGTGAACCCAGCCTCCAGTGAGACCGTAGTGGTATGACTCCCCTACCTATGGCTCCGTGGGTGTTCCTTTTTGGCCTCACCATATCCTGCGTTCTTGTATGGGGAGCGGGAGCAGAGACCCCGCAGGCCTCCCCGCACGACATGAGGGTACCAGTAGAAAAGTCTCAGATCGATAGAGTGGAAAACAAAAGCAGAGGGTTCGACGTCTCTCTGAGTCTCTGGGAGGATTTCATCATTTCCTCCCAGACCAAAATGGGTGACCATGGGAGAATAGAAACTGTGGCTGAGTGTTTTCTAAGCCAGAAGGAAAGCCTGTGATAATGCCTGCTGGTCTCCATCAGGCCTTGGGTGGGAGGGTGGGATCCAGAAGTTTCTGCTGCTCCCGGAAGGCAAGTGTGAGTAGAGAGCCACTGTCCCAGCCTGGGCACCTTAGTGAGGCTCGGGGGTGACTAAGCCAGGGCAGATGGAGTGGTCAGGGGAGGCGGTCTCAGAATCTACAGGACACTACCGCTCCTGGAAGGACCACCCATAAAGAAGAACCACTTGCCTACCAGCTCCTGAGAGGTGGTCCCCACCTTACCCAGATGCCTCCGGGATGGGAGCAGGAGGCAGCAGGGGAAATCCCGGAGACAGGTCCTTACCCCCACACTTCCAGTTGACCTGAAGTGGCTGTTTAACTAGAAGGAGACCCTGATTGGCAGCTGAGCTATGTTTAAGTGGCAAGTTCAACACGTTTCCAGAACCCAGCCCCCCACCAAGGATCCTGGTGTGGGTCTTGGAAAGAAAGAACCACTAGAGAGAAAATAGGCGATGACTTATTGCACGCAGGCCTCTCTCCGTCCCAGCCACCCCACTGGTAAAACAAAACGAGTATTCCTAAATTATATACAGAGTCGTTTGAAGGATCAAATTCCTCAAAATACTTTTTTTTTTTTTTTAAGTGAACCTGGTGTCCAAAAACAAGATCAAACATGTGCAATTATTAGTGTTTTTTAGATGGGAGCTCCACAGGCAACTTCTTTGTGTGTTGTCATGTTCTTGCAGCATAAAGAAAGTGGGTGACAGCCACAGCTGGTCCCTCCCACCTTCTTCCAGGGAAGAGTGCTACTGTGTGGAACCTAGCAGAAGGAAAGCACAGGGAATACAGGCCGGCCGCCCTGCCCCCCACCCCACACCCAGCGTCCAGCGCCTTCCCCTGGCGCCCTGGAACTGATTCTCCCTCCCAGGCTGAACAGTCCTGAGCTCTGGCTTCGCTGCCCAACTCAGTTCCATTCTCCAGTGAGGCAGCTCCATGCCTGAACCTTCCTGCTCTCTCTTCCTGCCTCCCACGTATCCACACTTCTCAGGTATCTGATGTTTCCTTCTGGCCAGCATCTGGCCTGTGTTGCATACATTTCTCACCTAAACATCTGACAAGATAAAGAGAAATGACACATACGAGTATATTTAGACAAAATGAGATGCTGCCACTGGGCTCAGCCGCTCTCATCTGTTCAGGAGTGAATCGCAGTATCTCTTACTAATTGCGTGGCCTGACTGTTGGCTGGATGACTGAAGTGTTCACAGGCAAGCGTATGTAAACAGTCAGCGTGAATATGCAAGGAGGTGAGACCACAGCACACATGGCCGTAAACCATCCACCCCGCGCTCACACAGGTCAGGTCAATGTTCCTTTTTGCAGGAAAATTAAATATACTTCGTACTTATTGATAGCTTCAAAATTCTAAAATAAAATAATTTTTAAAGTGGTGAAAAAGAAATCCACACAATAAACAAGAGTTTCAATTAGAAATTTATCTTCACCCTGTTTTGGCATCTAAAATTCAGAAAGCTCTCCCTTTCAGAGATAAGGACATAAAATTAGGTTGGCTTCCAGGATCATTTTGTAGGCCAAAACAGAAGCTTCCAGTAGATAAACTTTTAAGTGCCTTATGTTTATTTGTCCATGAATACAACCCCAATAAAAGGCTGTAAAGTTTAAATGGGTACTTAGTTGGAACATAACTACAGTGCTCATGAAAACTAGATGGTAGACCCTATGCATGAGCTGTGTAAACCCCGGGGAAAGGTGAGGGAAGAGGGTAAAAGAGGTCCATCCTGAGAGAGAGGATTTACTGAGTCTTGGAGAGCTGCCTACATGGAAGAGCCTTCATGAGGCAAACCCAGCAGCCTGCCTCTCCCCTCGGCATCCCTGAGGGTCTAGGGATCCCACCTTTAAGCTGGGGAGCCCAGGCAAAGTTCTGCCAGGGGAGTGAACCCCCTCCCCAGTCCCATGATGAGAGCTGATGGGACCTCAGTGGCCGGGCAAGGGCTGTTCCTTTTCCTGCTTTCCTCTTTAAGATGCTCAGAGAGATCATCTGGGAAATAGCCTCTGAAGGTGAAGGAAGGGAGCCGGAAGCAGAGGCAGGGCTGGTCCTGGGCACTGGGGTCTTGTCTTCACAGACTCTAGCCTTCCTTGGGCACAGCTGTGTGGGGTCATGTCCTGGCTGGAGCATCACGAGAGTGACTTAGGCTGTCTCACCTAGAGCTCCTGTGGTGTGTCTGGGTCCACATCTGTTCCTGAGGCCTGCAATGGTCCCCGCGAACAAAGCCCTGGTGAGGATGAAAAGATGCAGTGTATGTAACATGCTTAGCGCAAAGCCGGGTACACTTCCTCCTCTTTTCCCCAGTCTGCATAGTCCAGTTTCTCCTGGGAGGTGTTGGAGAAGAGACAGGCACAGAAGGAAGAGATGCCATCTATGATCCTGGCTTCCCCTTCTCAGCTTTCAGACTTACATCTCCACTTGGCTTCTCCAGCATCACCACACCCACCAGGAGAGGGAGTCCGGTTTCCTCCTCTGCACTTGTCCCCTGTCCTTCCTCTGCCTCCTCCTTACTCCAGCTCTGTCAGCATCATGGTGCCCTCTTCTCCCTCAAACCCTGTGCCACACTTAACCAACAACCCCTCTTGGCGCTACTTGGCCACGACACCCCGCACTGCAACGTCTGGTCAGCCAGCCCAGGAGCATTCTCATGGGTACCCTAGATCACCTCTCAAAGACTCTTGGACATCCATTGCCAATTCCCAGAGGCAAGAACCCAGGTGCCCTTCGTGTCTTTGGTGCTGTCCACAGCATCTTCCCTTTTCTGGAGAAAGTATGTAGCGTGGGACTGGCTCTGTCACCCGCCATTCATGCACACAGATCATACTTGAGATGATTGGCAGCCCATCAATCTTGCGCTTGCCCCACTCCCCCCATCATGGCTGGAAGACAGTGTGGGGGTGGGTGACTGATGGCGCATCAGACAGAAGAGGCAGGAAGAAGACAACCCCTGACACTTCGTCGTTTATGTTTTCCCCACAGCCCACCCTTTGACTGATGAGAACAGGATGTCACATGGGAGGAGCTCAAAAACTGTTGGGTAAACACATTCTTCCTCTAGAATGAAACTGAACAATTCAACTGTCCTCATAAAACAAAACTTTGCCACAAGCCTTCTGCTGCTTAGAAGGTACTCACTCTCTGTTTCTTCATTCATTCACGTGTTCATTCATTCAACAAGTAATGATTGCGTCCTTGCAGTTCTCTGTGTGGAGAATGGAGCAGTGACCAACATAAGAAATTCCCTGCTCTTGGTGGGATTGGGGCAGGGATCCAAAAAGAAACAAAAGAAACAAAGTTTCCAGATGCTCATGATGATGTGGTGGAGGATTCCCTTGTGGTTCAGAGGGGGCTCTGGGAAGTGATCTGTAGGCCAAGATCAAATGCAAGTGGAGCCAATCCAGCAAAGTCAGAGGGACTTGCATCCCAGGTAGAGATCTGCGTCCCAGGTTCAAAGGAGAAAGGCCAGTGTGGTGGAGAGGAGAGTGGAAGTGAGACCGAGAGATGTGTCCAACTTGTGTGCTTGCTTCTCCAGGGTGGGCCTGGTTGGCATTTTGGCCAGGTCAGTTCTTCACTGTGTGGGTTACATCTGGGCTGTGTGCACTAAATTCGAATAGTAAGTAATTGTGACAACTGAAAGTGCGTACTTCTGAATCTCCCATCCCCTTAGGAGGCCAGCACTACCTGAGTGTGCCTTTTAGACTGCGGACTAGAGCCTGGACGTGTTCTCAGTGCAATGGGAGCCACTACAATGAGTCTCCAGTTTGCATCGTTAACTATCATTGCAAATCACTCTGGCTATTGTGTGTCAAAGACCCTAAGCAATAAAAAATGGAAGTGGTGAAGCAGAACGGAAGATGTGGATGGATTCAGACTGTATCCTGGGGGAAGGGGGGAAGGACTTGCTGCTACGAAGGCTAAGGAAATGGAAAGAATCAATGATAATCCCAAGAACACTTGGGTCATGTTATTATTTATAGAGAAGGAAAAGACTGGAAAAGACTTTTAGACACCAAGTGGAGGCTGTGTCACGTATGTTGTAAACACACACACAGTACCCTAGGGGGTGTCAGAGGAGGAAACAAACTGGGGAGTCGGGGTCCAGCCTCAAGACCCTATGAAGTGCTTCTGGGAGATTGTGCAGAGGGGCGAGAAAGGGGTCCAGGGTGGAACCTGGGTACTTGGAACACTCAGAAGTTGACAAAAGAAAGAAAAACCAGGAAAAGGCGATAAAGGAAGAGTCAGCGAGGGAGGAAAAAGGAGAAACTGGTATCATGGAGGATGAGAGGAGAAAGTGTTTCAAGAGGGAGAGTGGTTGCTAATCTGTGTCCGATGCTGCTGAGAGATCAAGCGACAAGAATAGAGATGCAACTTCACATGTGGGAAGAACTTTGGTGACCTCAACAGAAGGAGTCTTCGTGGAGGTACCACCTTGAAATGGGTTGAGGAACTCATGTGGGCTATGTTTTGTCTGATGTAAACTGTAACAACATGTTTGTAAGCGAGTGGTAGTAATCTATGAGAGCAGGAGCGAGAGCGAGAGAGAGGAGTGCAGGGCAGAGAGGGGAGATAACTCTGGACACAAGTCCTTGAGAAATTAGGGGTCTTGGCCCCAATAGGAGCAGGAATCTTTTATCCATAGGAACAAGGCAGGGACCAGTACACGTGTAAGGACGTAAGTGGACTGATGGTTTTTATGGTAAGAAGATAAACGTGTTCTTAACTTGTTGCTTCTGTTTCACAACAAAGAAAAGGCGAAGTCATTAGCTCAGGTTTGTGGGGTGGGGTGGGATGGTGCGTACAATGGGGCCATAGGAGGGTTAGAGGAGAGAAAGTATGGAATTACCCTTGTACGTATTGAAAGAATGGACTTTCTTACCAGGTACATCGTGCTCGTTGGGCAAGATTGGGGCTCACTGGAGATTTGTGGTCATACATTTTCACAGAAGACCAGGAGACATCTTTGTGTGGTTTTCCTGTGGTCACCACCTGAGTGAGGCTCAGACATGGGGACACTTGGGCTTGCTCATGGTTGGGATTGTGCCAGTTGTGTTCAATAGAGGGAGAAAGGAGTGCTTTGGGGGACATAATTATAATGTGGGCTCTGAACTGGGTGATGGGAAAAGGGCCCACGAGGGTGATGGATGACGAGGATGTGGCCAGAACAGAGACTGGAAGGCTCGTATGGCTAAAGAATCTCTGGAGAGTGAGGATTAGTGTGGATAAGCGGGAAGGTGGGAGGTGTGGTCAGCCCTGGTGAGAGGTGACACTTTGGAGGTGCTGCATCTTTGAGTGGCTACAATGAGCTGGTGAAAAAGATCGCTCCTGAACATCTTCCCACCCCATCCATCCGTTAGTAACTGTGTCCGTTACCTTCTGTCTCCAAAAGCTATCATGTTATCTCCTCTCCACCTTCACGGCCACCACCTTGGTGCAATGTCCCGTCTTCTCGTCTGGACCGTAAGCACAGCACACAGAGGAGCCTCTGTGCCCGTCGCTGGCCCCCCGTTCCACCTGCTCCTGGCAACCAGCCCCTTCTTCTAAAACACAGGTCCAGTTAAGCCATAGCCTCACTTAAAGGTCTTTGATGGCGTTTGTGGGCCCCAGAATGAAGTCCAGATGCCCCGGCCTGGTGCCCACTCCTGGCATATGGAGGCCCCCTCTCTGCCTTCCTAAAGGGGTCTCTGCAGCAGCCAGACTGAGCCACCTGGGGGGGTCCTCAGATGACGTGGCCGCCTTCCCTGTCCTGGGGAGGGGGTGGCATGCTGCTCTGCCCCCTCCTCATAGTAAGGGTTCAGTTCTGTTTGGCTCTGCTGCCACCCCCGCCCCCGACCTTGGAGTTCCCATAGCGCCCTGTGTTTCCTCCTTTGTGGGGCTTCCTTATCACTGCACCCCCAGAACCTCCCACGGTGCCCCTCACTAATTCTTTGACAAATCCATAGATGTCGGCTGCTGCAAAGATCATTCCTGAACATGCTCATAGGTGGCTGCCCAATTTCTGGCAGAGCAGGTGCCTTAAGACAGGAAGTCCTCTCCTCTCAGTGGTTCCTTAGAAGGCCATTTCCAGCTGCTTCCCACCAGGTACATAAGTAGGACTGTGTGGATATCACATCAATGATTCACGGGTTTATTAACCAAAATGCCATTCATGGCATGATGAAACTCTAATATAAATCTGCCTCCTTAAAAACATATTCAGAATATCATTAAAATAAAACCAAAGTGTACGAAAAACTGAAACATATGTCGAAGTTTTAGCTAAGAATGTATGTCAGTGAAAAAAATTAAGAGCACATTTTATTACTAATTTTTTAAATCCACATGTAACATATAAGTCATTTATCTCAAATACTGCCTTTGATGGTTTCTAAAAGTAAGTACCATATTTCATTGAATCTAAGACTCTATCAATTAGAAGTGACACCACTATTTTATGCATCATCAAGAAAGAAAAATAAGCTGCCAATTAACTGTGACACCATGATTGTAAAATGTATACCCTCCAAGTGTCCACCTCCAGAGAGAGAGAGAGAGAGAGAGAGAGAGAGAGAGAATAGAGCTTGTTTATCTCTAGAATTGTGGTTCCCAACTGGGGATGATTTAGTTCCCCTACCCCAGGGGACATTTGGTGGTGTCTGGAGACATTTCCAGTTGTCACAGCTTGTGGGGGGAGGGGTGCTATGATGTCTACTGAGGGAGGCAGGGAGGCTGCTAAACATCCTACAATGCACATGGCAGCTCCCGGCAACCAAGAATCATTAGCCCAAAATGTCAATAGCACCAAAACTGAGAATCTGTGTCCCAGTACAGACAAGAAGTGCCTGCACTTTTCATATTCCGCCATCACCTTCTGGATGTTCTTTGCCTGTTATTTCCCCAGAACCTTGATCTTAAGCCCTGGGCCCACTGTGAATGCATATATGAAAACTGTAACCAAGCTTTTGGCAGCAATCATGAATTGGAGCAACGATTTAATCCAATAAATTACCCTAATATCTGCACAAGCCTTTATTCCTCCTAGTCTAGCATAAAAGCGGAAAATAGTCTTTGCCACATTCTGCATTTCAGTTATACTTTCAGAGCATAACAGTTGTATGAATTTAGAAGCAGTAAAACTAAATTGATTTTCCATATATGCGGAAAGATGCAGGGCTTAATGTGTGTCATAATTAGGAACAATGGAATCGATTGTAGAATTGTTTTAAAGCCTAAATTACACTGAACTGATAGCGTTCTTCAGCCTGTCACTTGCTACCCTCCAATCATTTTAATACAGTTCCAAATCCCAGTTTTGGCAAGGAGCTAATGCCAGGAGCAATGATGAAGTTGGTGCTTGTGGGAAGATGCCTGATGTTGTAACAGTGAGCTCTGGAAATTAGGAGAGAAAATATCCTTTGATATTTTCAGTGCAAAATACGTCTGATTTGACGTACTTGAACTTCTGAAGCATGATTCAGAAAGTGTCTCTCGGCTTCAATAGAAGCAAAAGTCAAAAAGAATTTGTTCCTTCTCACTCTGGCTTCCACGCTGATGTCATGAAGAAATATGTGAAAAGGGCTTGGGTGGCTCTCAGACAGTTACATTGTGACAAATAAGAGGGTAAACTTTGAATGAGAAGCCCATTAAATTCCAAGATGCTAACCTGCCCTTTAAGTGTTGACAATGGGTCTTTGCCTGTTCTAACTGCACCGTAACTGTCCATCACACATGTCACGCGACCAGTACAGTCACCAAAAGAGACGGTCCAGATCCAGGCAAAACCCTGTGAACCAGTGCCGGGCAGGCTTCTTTGGAGGTTCCTGACCCCAGTCCCACCTCTCACTCCACGATGTGCCCAAAAGCTACCCCACATTTTCAGGCCTCCAGTCCTCAGCATCTGTCTCCTCCCTACAACCCAAACCTGGTCGGAAACGAAAATCCTTGCATTAGATGTTTATAGGTTAAGGTGGGTACCATTTGGTGATGATGCTGTGGAGGTGAGTGTGGGGACAGAGCCCCAGAAAGTAGTTTACAGGCTCTCGGAATCACGTGGAGGAGTGCTGGCTCGGGTAGTAGATGGCCGTCAGCTGTGGCTGATTGGCCGTCAGCTGTAGCCAGTTAGCCAATTAGCCGCCAATATAACTGCTGCGGCTACAGAGGAGAGTGGAGGAAGAGAGAAAAGAATGGGGGCTAGCAAGAAGATGGCAGCTGGGCTGGCAAGCGCGGATGGCGGTTTGCGGACAGTGTGGATCCAGCCTCCAGTGAGAGTATAGTGGTATGACTCCCCTACCTATGGCTCCGTGGGTGTTCCTTTTTGGCCTCACCATGTCCTGCGTTCTTATGTGGGGAGCGGGAGCAGAGACCCCGCAGGCTTCCCCGCACGACAAATGGCTCAGCGAGCAGGGTCTCCCGCACGACAAATGGCGCAGCGAGCAGGGTATGGTGCCAGCCAAAGCTCTCCAAAGGACGGTGGAGCAGTTTGTGTGTATGGACACTCAGTCTCAGGAAGACCAGGAGGAGCAGCTGCCGGAGAGCTGGACCCCCGTGGAGGGGTGGGAGGACGTGGACGGTTCTCCCAACAGCACAGGAAAAGCCATGCAGCTGCTGGAGAGATGGAGCCCCGTGGAGAGGTGGAAAGATGTGGACGGTTCCCCAACCAGCACAGGCCGGAGAAAGCGAAGGTCGTTGCAGCCCTGTGGGCCGGGGAGGTTCCTGCTCAGGCAGCCCGGATGCAGGACTTGTAGTCCCAGGAGGTAACGCTTGCTGAGTCCTCCGTGGGAGATGAGGGTGAGGTCAAGGTCGTCCCTCACCCCCAGGACAGCCCTGGCGAATGACTATGGACTATGGGGAATTGCCTTCCATCCCTAATTTAATGGACCGCTTGACTGTTTGTTTGGGAACTGTTGTTAGTGGAACTGGGGGATATTTGCTTTTGTGTCTTGACTGGCTGCCATTGAGAATATGTAAGCACCTTGATTGTGAGTCGCTGTTGTTCCAGCAGGGGACCCTGAGAGGAAGAGAGAGAGAAAGAATGGGGGCTAGCAAGAAGATGGCGGCTGGGCTGGCAAGCGTGGATGGCGGTTTGCGGACAGTGTGGATCCAGCCTCCAGTGAGAGTATAGTGCCGCCAGAGAGAATATAGTGGTATGACTCCCCTACCTATGGCTCTGTGGGTGTTCCTTTTTGGCCTCACCATATCCTGCGTTCTTGTGTGGGGAGTGGGAGCAGAGACCCCCAAGGCCGCCCTACACGACAAATGGCGCAGCGAGCAGGGTCTCCCGCACGACAGTGAGGCATCCTGACCCAGACCCTAGTTAAGAAGCAAAAGGCTCTGCTTCTGATTCGTAGGAAGTCAGGCCTTGACCATCAGTTTGGGAAGGAAGCTGAGATGCTGGAGCTTTGGCCCAACCTCAGAAATCAGGACAATTGATGGGACCTCCGGCCCAGACCTGCCCTCTCACAGGATCTGCCCACCTGTGGCCTGGGTCCTGTTTCTAATAAACTCAAATGCAAAAGCCTTAGAATTAAGGAGGGCTGCTCTGCCCTGGACAAGTGGGGGAGCAGGAGATGACCAGCCATCTCACTGCCATTTCAGCAGGACACGGCATGGGAGCTGGGTGTGGGGGTGGGGTGGGGGTGATGACATCTGAGATTTTCAAGTAACAGGATGGGGAAAGAGTATCCAGAGAATCACAAAACATCTTGTTTTAGAGACAGAGAGCATTCAGCTTCAAGCGTGTGTGTGTGTGTGTGTGTGTGTGTGTGTGCCTGTTGGGGGGGAAGGAACTTGAATTTCACAAGTGCTGCCTCTTTCAGAGTTGAGCACATGACTGAACCATGTTCTGGGCTCGTGAGTGGGTAATGAAACACTGGTTTGAAGTGTCATCTCTGAAATCACACAGAAAGGGCATCACAAACTCTCTGCCCTTCACACGCTGTGACCCGGGGCAAGTTGTGAACACTTAATGAGCTGACTGACCCACAGAAGGCAGGTGTGCCATGCTCAGGGCACAGTATTATTATTTCATATTTGGCCTAGAATGTGTTCGTCAAGCGTTTCTGGTTAAGATGACTAATTTTTGTATAGAAGGGCCTTCGGCTTATGTGAATGGGGTGTCTAAGGAGAGAAATTAGTTTCAAGCATGGTCGAATCCAAAGGTTTCACGTCATCAGGTCTCAGGTGCTTCGCCCCCTCCCCCCTCCCTCCTCCCCCCTCCCCCTCCCTCTTCTCCTTTAGGCTCTAAGTCTGGTGTGGGCCTCCTTATGGGGCAAGCATTCTCTACGCAGTGATAAAGATATTCCTGGGCATGTCCAGGTGTTCCTGGTCTGCAGTGATACAAGGCTTTAAAGTTCTGCTTGTATCACAGTTAATAATGCGCCCTGTTTAAAGAATCAGATAGTTCTACAGGCACTTGTATGAAAATAGCAGTTTCCGTCTCCTATTTAATTTTCCCTCCCAGAGTCATTACTTTCAACGCTTTTAGCTGATTATCTTTCTATTTATCTCTAAATAATATGATGCATTTTCATTTTTCATTTTTCAGAATGATGTCTGAATTCGTCTGTGTGAGTCAGGCAATTCACCCCCCTACAGAAGCACACCCTTCCCCACACCTCGTCCTCAGTAGTTAAATTACCCCGTGGTAAGATCATGATTTAATAATTACATTATTATAACTGGAAACGATACTCCCAACTGAGCTAAGTAGTTACTTGAGTTTCTTATATAACTTTGTTTTCATTAAAGTAAATATGTGTCTCTTGTTCTTTATTTTTGCTTATTTTCCTACAGATTTGGCACTAATTCAATGCCCGATACTCCAGCTGCCTAGCTCTCTCAAGACATTCAGATACTCTGTGGTTTTCATCTTCTTGCAGAAGTCTCCCTGAGAGTCCTCTAATGCACACCAGCCTGGGCTTGTCGCCCCTCAGGTCTGGTGTCCAGATCTCATCGCGGAATCTCGCTTTACTGTCAGGCTGGGAATTGCTTCCTTTGTCTCCTGCACTGACCTCCTGTCCTGTGTACCTCACGGTTTCCTCTCTATAGGTTCACGCACTTATTTTGGTGGAGCACATCCTGAAGTGCTTTCTGAGCAAAGGTGTGTGGGAAGGACAATTTTGAGGTCTTACATATCTGAAAATGTTTATTATAGTCTTACACTTAATGGTAGTTCTCTTGGGGATAAATTCTAGATTGGATATCATATTTTTCTTCTAGAATTTTGAAGGCATTGTTCCATTGTCTTCTAAGCTGCCAGATTTTGAGAAATCTGAAATATTTATGACTTCTGGGTCTTTGTAGATAATCTGGAAAATGGTAGGATGTAATTTACTGATATTTTATGATGATGTATCTTGTGGTGGACAGGTCAAATTTATCCATAATGGTAGTTACTCAATGAGTCCTCTCCTTCTGGAAAGTCATAACATTCTGTTATGGGACATGTTCTTGGGGTTTTTTTGTATTGCTGATTCCCTCCCCTCTTGCTTTTTCTCTTTTCTTTTCTAGAATTCCTACTATATGTTGGACCTGCTGAATGGGTACTGTTCTTTAAATTGTTCTTCTTACTGTTTTTTCTCTAATGGTTGGGAGATTTATTTAACCCTATCTTTTAATCATACTACTGAGTTTTTATACTTTTAATTCTCATGAGCTCTTTTTGTCTTCTAAATGTTACATAGCTTTCTTTATTTTATAGATACAATATTTCCTTTTTTTTGGAAAATATTAGGTATTTTAAAAAATGTTTCTTCTCTTGTATTTTCTCTTGTTTCCTTTAAATTTCCTTTTCTTTTTTCCTTTTTTTTGGCAGGGGTTTCTATACGTCATGATAAAATATTGTTGCTGCAGACTTCTCTTTCATTTTCTTTTTTTTCTTTTTGAATTCTGCCTTTATAAATATATCTTACTTATTTTCATTGCATCTCTGAGTTGTCTATTTATATTTAAGAGTTAGGCACTAAAAAGTCCATAAATGTTTTTTGTGTTATTGGGTATTGTCAGCTCTGGGCTGTAGTGAATTGCACTTGGCTGGGCTGTCTTTATTAGGAAACCATGATGTCTGTGTATCTAGGTTGTTTATCTTGAGCTGAGCAGATTCCCCAGAGAACAGTCTTTCACGCATTTGTCTAGAGCAGGGGTGTCCAAACTTTTTTCAACAATTTCCACCAAGGGCCATATGCGGTAAAATACACAAACAGCCAGACCACTCACTCGAGGTAAAGTACGTATTGCCTCACCTGGTTTATTTAAGTAAACTAAATATTTTTTGGAATTTGCTGCAGGCCAATTAACAATGGATTGTGGGCCACAGTTGGCCCGCGAGCCGCAGTTTGGACACCCCTGCTCTAGAGGGTAAAGACATGTCTAACAGTTCTGGGAGTTCTGTCGAAGACGAGTTCCATGGGTCTCAGCATTGAGTATAATACTTGTTCAACTTCTGTGTTCAGAAGAGAATCCCTTAACGCCCTATTCCCTTAGTCGGGAGACCCTCTGCTTTACCCTCTTCTTAGAACACACCTATAGTCTGCCAAAGCCAAAGGAGTGTGGACACGGGAAGTGGGGAGGGCATGTCGGATTGAACTGATTCTCAAGCTTCCCGTTATCTTCCTTCTCTTAGTGTCACCTGCATCGTATCAAAAAATCACTGATTCGACAAATACTTGAGTCTGTTGAGGGCCTGTTACTACGTTACCATTTTAATGGACACCTTTCTCAGATCTACTTAGTCAATTGCTCATCAAGAAAACACTGATGCTGTCATCTTCTCTCTTATTCTTTTGTTCTTATGTGTTTATCTCAGCTGGGTTTAAGGAGAGACCAAAAGTACACGTGTGTCCACTTCCTTGGTGCTCTTAAAGCTCTTTATCTCCCAATCATCATATCATGTCATCAAAAGGACTATGATCAAAGGGATCTGATCACATGTCCCAGCTCCCAACGTGGTACCAATTCTTGTGATCTGGGATCTCTTGAGAGCCCAGGCTCCCTGCTTTGCCTTGTGGTGGTCAAGCTGTAACCAAATGATTGACAGCTGCATGAGCTTCATCTCAAGCAGCAGTTCCGGAGGGGAGGGGAGGGGAGGGGAGGGGAGGGGAGGGGAGGGGAGGGGAGGGGAGGGGAGGGGAGGGGAGGGGAGGGGAGGGGAGGGGAGGGGAGGGGAGGGGAGGGGAGGGGAGGGGAGGGGAGGGGAGGGGAGGGGAGGGGAGGGGAGCATTGACAGGGCAGCAAATGCCCCAGACACCGGGCAGCTTTGTCCTCCAAAGAGGGCTGATTTGAGGAGGCAAGGATTTTCCTCAGTTGCTTTGTATTCAAAGATGTTGGGGCCATCTCAGAAACACTAGTTATTCAAGCAGAAAGCACCTTCCTGATGTTTTCCTCCATTGTAAGCTTCAGCAGGATCTGTTCACACTCAGCGGCCCTGAATCAATGTATTAATGTGAATGCCCATTGAGGTGCAAGCACAGCAGAGGCTTCCTGGAGAACTCCCATGCCCTGGAGAGAAAACGGGGGCCATGGCGGGCCGGCTCCCAGAACTCTGGGCTGGGACTTGGGGGACACACATGGACAGGGGTACAGGTAGGGCACTTCCTTTTCTAAAGGACTAGTGACAAAGGGTTTGACATTTGTTTCCCTGCTTTAACCTCAGAAGTCCTAAGAAGGAACTCTATTGTAGAAAATGTAAATAATCTATCTGCAGGGGTTGTTTGGATAGGTCCTCTTTATTTTTGTAAGGATTCCTTTTGTAGTTGTCTCTGAAACAAGGTACCTGAGATATTCAAAGAAATGATGTCATGCTTCTTAAGTGTTTAAACAAGCAAAACAAACTCTTGGTTCCTTTTGAGGCCTCCGGCCATCTATGTCACAGCAATGCAGTTTAGAAGACAATGTTTTTGAAGGACATTTTTAATGGCAAACTTTAAATTAAGTCCATCGCTGGTAGTTTAGTGACAATGCCTGTGTGTCATTGTCCTTTTCCAACTTAACAAGAATAAAAGGCCATGGCCAGACCAATTAGTAACATATGATGGGACGTGATGACATTTTTACTCCTGAACTTTTCTGATATAAAAGGGTCACCCAAGAGGATCAGGCAGCGAGTGTGAGAAATTTGCCAATAAAACCACAGACCTGCAGAGATTTTGGAAAGTCCAAAATGATTAGGTAAAAGATTGCATTTTTCCACAAAGAGAAGTGTTGAGTTTGTATATGCTTTTTTTTTTTTAAGTTTATACTTGCCTGTGTGATACTAATCTGGGGTATTTTTTTTCTTACTCTGCAGCGCATTAAAATTCAATCTTATTCTAGTTCTGTCAATTTCTACGATACATGTGTTTTGGTGTTATCCAGTTCTATCTGCCAAGGTAAGAGTTTTGCCTCTATTTTTGCTACTTGACTGGATAGCTAGAATCGTAGAGTGCGTAAATTTAAAATAATCTCAATGAGGATGTGATAGAAAAGTAATTTTCTTTATTATTAGTATTAATTATTTATTATTAGATCTTTCAATGAGAAAAGTACAAGTAACTTTTTTGGTAACCTTTTCAGATGCAGAATGTAGGTAAAATGTCATATCTCAATGAAATATCACATAAAATATTAATTTATATATTTATTCAAGAATATTGATTGAGCTCCTAACTATATTCGTTGAACTGTTCAAGACATCCAGAAAAACGAATGTCTTTCCTTGGAATTTTAAATACTATTTCTACATGATATTTCAGTTCTTTTATGTCCATGTTTTGTTTACAATTTTAAAGTAGTTTTTGTCACTTAGTGCTTGGTGCTTTCACTTTGCTGCACTGAAACTTAACCTAGCACACTGTAATTACTGAAATCAATGTAATTTATGAGCCTACGTATAGGACAATGAAATGCCACATAAATCCTAAATAATAAATATGTGTCCACACATAATGATCTAGCTATGTATTTTATTGATGTTCTCACGAATCTTTGCATCTGTCATTTTTCTTTTTCGTGTTTACTTAATCTAGCTTCTTTTCCCCCTGTTTTACTCCTATGAGCACTCAACACTAATTTAGTCGCTGATTTCTTAAGACACCACATTGATCAAGTTGATGAGTCACAATCCATAAATTGGTGTATTTTGTCAACTGTCTTACTAATGACTTTCCATTCGTTCCCTGGAGATCCCTTCATGACATTGCTGTGGAACAAGAGACACTTGTGTGCAGGTTTTGTGTTTTTTGTTTGTTTATTTTTTAGTTAAGAATGTCCTTCTAATTACTTATGAGATCTTCTTGTTCATAAATGAAATATTTCTTCCTTCCTGCATTTTCCATATTTCTATTTTTGCATGTGACAATGTTGTTCTTGTTATAACCTTGTCAATGTGGCTGTTTAGGGTGAGTGATTATGCAGACAAAGGAGTATTCCTTTTGTAATTCTTGTGAACCTTATAAACTCCGTCAACCAGGCAAGTAACTGTACAGTGTAATTCTGTTAACTTGTCGCTCTGCCAAGGACTCCCTCCAATGATTAGCAAAGGGCATCAGACTGCTTTTAGGAACATGTTCAGAATCTCACAACCAGAACTGATGTGTTTCTTTCACAACATAAAGGTGGCTTCATGAGTATTTCTGGAAAGAACTGGAATGCTTCCCTTCCTGAAATGACTCATAGACCCCTCCTTCCTGGGGATTTAAAATAGATGGCATTATTTCTTGCTTAGATTTCCTCTGTTAGCACAGGAAAAACACATAGTGGTGTTCAAATAAGCGGTTTTCATTGGTTTTCCCATGATCAATATTTCTGACATTCTTTTTGACTAGTCTCAGATCCCCCTACCCCTAAAAGCCCCCACTTTCCCCTCCAGAAGCCAGTGGAAATGATTTTCCTGGGAGCTCTGACTGCTGGAAACTTCATAAGCCACACAGTCATGGGTGAGGAATGTCAGGGGTCATTTTATGCATTCTGCCCCCATTTCAACTTCCAAAGTCACCCACAATCCAACACCAGGAAAGAAAAATGTACAATTTTTACTTCGTAGTATGTTTCTTGATTTATAATAGAAGTGTTCAGCCCCCTTTTCCTCTTGTAGTTCTCATAGAGTTGAAAAACAAACATGGGCTTGGAGTCAGATGCCTCAACTGTAATCCCTCTTCACCTACAAGCCTTTTAATTTCCTCATTCAAAGGAAATTGTAATTGAGGAAGTAATAGTACGTACTTCGTACAGCTTTTGGAGGGGATAAAATGAAATGATGCACATGGAACATAAAGATTATTGATAACTCTTTGCTCCTATTATTGGTAAAATGTGTAGCTGTGCTTCCTCTGAAACCAGGAAGGAGAGGACATATGACAAGTGTTGAAAATTCTTACCCAATTCCTGGATCGGGTCCACCTCGTGGACTTGCCAGCCCTGTTTCTTAGGACATGTCCTTTTGCTTTTGTTTTTGTTTCTTCATCTACAAAGTATGGGATTAACCTGTAGCTTCTCGATGGCCAACTTGAGCTTTAAGATTCCAGACTTCTTTGTTTCATGACAAAGCGCCCCTTCACTATCCGACTTCATCCAGGATGTCAAGCCATTGATGAAAAATTGAACCAAAGTCAAAAGACAAAGATGCCAACATTTAAGCAGCAAGACACCCTATGGAGAACCATGGCAGTGGCCCAGGACAGGCCCCAGAAGGAAAATGCTTCCAACTAAAACCTGAATTTTGGTTGTCACGGATTGTTTTTCTCAGTGAAATTTAAAAACTGTTCCCAGGACTAATCAGTGCCACTTGAAAGAGTTTTTATAAAGTGATAGCGACAAGATAACTACGTGCAGTGTGTGAAGCAAATACTCAATAGCAGCAGTTACATAAGTAGTGTAAAAATTAGACAAGAGGGCTGATAGTTCCATATAGTATTTTGTATCAGATAAAGTATATATTATGTTTGAGCAACATTTGCCCCTTAAAAACATTGGCTAGCTTAGATTTATTGCCATATGATTTTGAAAATTGTTACTACTGAAGTAAGCTTTTAATCCTAAAGCTGCGTTCTTTCTCTCCCCCACCCCCATCTGAATTGCCAGGTGTCTGGAGAGCCTGAATACTTTCTCATCCTGCTGAGCAGCTGTCCGGCCAGGATGGACAGGAGCGAGGGACTAGATTTTCTAAAGCCAGTTTTGGAGAAGTCGTTTATGAAAAGGTCCTTTCGCAATGGAGTTGGAACAGGGATGAAAAAAACTTCCCTTCAAAGAGCAAAATCATGAATAAGATGAATAAGTGTGCAAAGGACTCTGGGAGTTAATCTCAAAGTTGGTAGAATGTGACTAATGTGCTAAAATTCAGTCATATCTTTATCATTACATATTGGTCTGCTTTCAAGCTTAAATATGTTTTCTGTCCTAGCTCGTAAATTGAGTTTAAAAAAAAAAAGTAAACCTGTCTCAAACTTCCACTGTGAGAGAATAAACTATTTACGTGATCAGTTTGTAATTTTCCTGGGTAGAAATGGATACATTTACTCTGATCTTAAATTGACCAGAAAGTATGAGTATTTTTACTATAATGGCAATGATATGATGTCATTTCTGCCTATAACACTTTAATATCATAATACTGAGTTTTTTTCTTTTAAATATAGTTTTCTGAAATGACTTAGCAAAGCCAATTCTTTTGAGATGTGCTTTTTCAGTTTCTAAGACAGGCCTGTGAAATTAACCGAAGTTAAGATTCGTGGCACACGAATAGAATCAGGAAACGGTGATGGGATGAATCTTTTCTCAGTCCATCAGTTGATACCAGAAGCGAACACTAGCAGAGCCCTCAAATGTAACTCTTGCCACCCCTGTCCATCAAATAGACGTGAATTACTGTTTGGTCTCGGAAATGTGTCACCTTTTTAAAATCTTAAACCAGAATTATTGCCAGGAACAACAATGACAACAGAAAGACCACTGGTTACCCTGTGGTGGTGGTGGTGGTGGGGGGGCTTTGAGGAACCAGTTCCCCAAACTGTGCTGATTAGCCCCACTCCCACCCCCTCCAGGAAAGACCTGACACCCCTTCCATTGAAACTCCTGAAACTCCTTTTTAAAATGATAATGCTACATTGGTTGATGTGTTATTCTTTCAAAAGCATCACATTAATTAAAGGTGTATGTGCATGTTTGATTCTGTAACATGCGAAGGGCATTCCAACCAAGAAAATCGTTATGTTTTCCACCTCGCTCTCTGTGTGTAGACACATGGCTATTTGCCTGACAGTCTTCTTTCAGCTTGTCCACAGTTTATTGGGAGCACTTTCCATCACCCCCACTAAGCCTGATGGTGCTGCAAAGCCTGTGAGCAGACAGGAGCTCACTCAGAGATGAATGAATGCCTTCGCTGCGTTTCCAGGTGACAAGAGGAGACCCGTCTCGGAGTGGAGTTCGGACGCTCGGCATTAATAGGGGAGATGGAGCGAGCGCCCAATAAACTGTAGGAAATCTGACAGAAGATTGTCAGGGAAATTGGCATTTTTCTTATCTGCCAAGCGTTAGTGGCAGGACAGCTAATTAGAAAGCCCAATAGCCATTATTTACTCCTGCAAAGTTGAAACAGTTGCTGCATTAATAAGTGCACGGGAAGAGTGGTGGTGACTGGGTGTCTCCTGAAGGGAAAAGATTGTTAGTGCAGAGGAATCCTCTTCATCTTCTATTTGCATTCATATGGGCCAGTTGGAATAAAACCCCCAAAACATAATTGAAAAAATTATCTTCCCGTTTCTGAATCTAGAATATTATTCTAACCTCAAGGGGGAAAAGGCCCATGAAAAAAGTATTCGCATTCTAAAAACTGAAATGGAGGAAACACCGGCAGGCAGGGAAATTTTCTTTCCGAGGCACAATTTTCTGCTTGGGACACAAGCTTTTGCTGTTGGCCTCAGACTTGGACTGAAACTTACCCCATGGGCTCTCCTGCATCGCAGTTTTCGCAGGCCTTCAGGCTCGGACTGGACCTGTGCTCCCGGCTCCCCGGGGTCTGGGCTTCTCCGTCTCCATAACTGCGTGCTCCAATTGCTTATAATTTCTCTCTCTCCATGTACATCCTGGTGGTTCTGTCTTCTCTGGCGAACCCTGACTAATACAGGGTATTCATTTCCTATTGCCACATAAGAAATTACCAGAAACCCAGTGGTAAAACAACACCCGTTTGTTATCTGTTGAAGGTCAGGAGTCCAGACATAACTGGGTCCTCTAGACTGCAATGCAAGCGCTGCTGGGCTGCAGCCAAATCTCAGGACTGAGCCAGGGCAGGCTCGGCTTCCACACTCACATAACTGTTGGCAGAATTCAGTTCTGTGTACCTGAAGGCTTGAGTGCCTCCATTTCTTGCTGGCTTTTGGCGGGAGCCCACCCTCCGTCCTAGAGGCCGTCACTGGTTCTTGCCATGTGGTCTTAATCAAAACCTGGAAGGGGAGAATCTTTCAGCAGACAGATGTTGCCATCGTATGAGACATAATCATGCAAGTGACATCCCATCACCTTCGCCCTGTTCCATTGGTTGAAAGCAAGTCATAGGTTCTGTCCACACTCATGGGGAGGGGTTTACACAAGGGCGTGACCCTCAGGAGTTGGGGATGATGGGGGCCACTTTAGAGTCCGTCCACCACAGAATGTACCATGACTACCTTGGCTATGAGAGAGCCATCAGTCTCCAGACCAGAGCCCTAAGAAGGAGTAGGAAACAACAAAATGAGATGGACCCTATATGGGCAACAGCTGCAAGAAAGACTCTGCAAGGTCCCGTAGCAGCAAGTTTACACACATCAGGTAGGCTTCTTGTCTCTCTTGTGTCTGGCCTGTACCCCCATGTCCTGTGGAACAACCTTGTAGCTGAGACTCAGACTTTAGGGCTTAAACATATAATGAAAATTAAGTTATTGGAGTCCTACTATACGTCAGGCACTGCTGAAGAGTTTGCATGTGTGAGCTCATTCTGTTCCCACAACTACCTGAAACACAGTGTAACATATCTCTAAGGTAGATGCTCGTATTAGCCCCATTTTACAGGTAAAGCATTAGGTGCAGAGAGGTTAAGTAACCTGCCCAGGGTCACACAGCTTGTAAGCAATAGAGCCAAGAGAGGAACCCAGCTAGTCTGACTGCAGAGGTGAAGCGATTCCCCACCTCAGCACCTGAAACCCTTAGACCCAAGAAAGACACCAGTTCTCGGCGTGGTTCAGGCATTTTGGAATGGCACTGGCCGCTCAGGAAGAGCTGGCTGCAGCTAGAGGATAAGATAGACAAGACATTATAGAGAGTAAGTAAAGAAACAAGGCCAAAAGGACTCGGTGAGAGGAAATGAAGACGTATCAGAAAGTTCCAAGATATGTTGTCCCCAGTAAAATGTGCTCTCATGGGAGAGAACAAAGAAGCAATTAGCAAATGACTGGATCTAGTCCAAATAGGAAATTCTGCCATCACAGAGGAGCTATCTCCTTACTTGGTGAACATGAACGTGATATTGTATAATAACCTTTCTGTAAATCAGGAGGGACAGTGTGTTTCCGCCTAACAGTAAGATGCTGGGGAAGACAGCCTACGGGGAGCTTGTAGCTCTCGTCCGTCTGCACACGGTGGGACTGCTCACATCCTAGGGCAAGCAGGTTAGTAATTATCAAAGTGAACTGTGGCCACTGCCAAAGGATGACATTAGCTAGAATCCGGTTTCCCGCCACCATGATGGAAACCTACCAGGTACATATCAAAATTATGGGTTAAGGTTCTCTTAAAGCCTTTAGGAAACGAGACCTGCAGCTCAGAATTGATGTGTTGTGTTCTCTGTGCAGGTTCCCCTGGGCTCTGGTAGCCCAGGTATGTGTGTGGCTTAGTCACTTCCAAGGGGTCTCGTATTGCTAGAGATTTGTAAGCACAGGCTTTGTATTTAGACATAGCTAAACTCAAATAGCATTCCACTCAACAAGCACTGGGACGGTGGACCTTTCTAAGCCTTGGTTTCCTCCTCTGTAAGCTGGACCCCATACTGAGAGCTGTAGTAATAGATAAGTGAAATCACACACCTTGTGCGCTTAACACACTGCTCAGTCTCATGAGTGCTCTGTCAATGGTGACCAGCCACAGCAGGAGTGTTACAAACACCCCAGTTTAAGATTGCATAGGCAATTGGCTATACGCATATAACTCACACTTACACAGGAAGTCGGTGAAAGAATTGGAGGTAGCTATTATTTATTGATGATGGCAACACAGATTGCATATCATTCCCAGCCGATTGCTAAGCTAATATAAATACTGTATGGCTGAGTCCAAGGGAAAATGTCTGTTTTTAGGACTGGTGTGGCCAATACCGTAGATGAATTGAAGTACATGGAGAGACTGGTTATAAGACAAGCACATATGACAACGCACACGCACATCACTGCAGCAACCAGCCCAGGAGGTCAGTCTCTGCAGCAACTTGCCCAGAATGGTCAGGACCTGTCAACAACCACATTTCTCTCTCTCTTTCCCTCCTCCTCTCTCTCTGTTTTTTTCCGTTTGTTTGGTGGTTTTGTTGTTGTTTTCTGGCCCCTGCTGCCAACTGAGAATGAACAGAGTAAGCTAAATGTGCTCCCGAACCAACCACAGAAGACACCCCCTTCCAGCTTGTCCCCATCCAGCTTCCCCAGGCCACCAGCCTCCAATCAGGGCACACCTGCTATCTCCCCTTTTCCGGCTGCAAACCTTTCCTGCCCCTCCATCTGCCTCTGAGTCTCAGCCAGACTCACGTGATGGTGGCTGAGCCCCTTGTTAGAGCAGCTCTGAACAAGCAGCCTGTCCATTGTCATTTGGGTGGTGGTCTTTACCAATTTCCACCATGCTGGTACAATCAAGGTAGCCACATCAAGAGAAACAACACAAGAGCTCTATAATATCTGGTTGAAAGTCAAAATCCGTTAATATAAACTTTAAGTTTTTTGAAACAAAGACACTTTTATTCGTTTGTCTTACTATAAATTGAAAAATCAGAAATTCAGAAAATTTAGGCAAAGAAAGCACAAGAACCAAAAATATAACCCTACTCTCCTCTCACTACCCATAGGTCACCACGGCCAACATTTTCCAGTATCTGTGTGGTACGGATGGGAACACATGCATGCACATGCATATTTTTATATAAATGTGATCACACAAGTCTCATTTTAAAATCTCTTTTTTCAATTTCACAGTCTACATAGATATAGCTTTCCATGTCTGCGAATGTTGAAATACACCCCTGTTTAAAATCTGTATAGTATTCAGTTGCGTGCATATATCACAATTAGTTAAACCATCTTCTATTAATGGACATTCAGATCATTCAATATTGTGTTAATCGGGGAAATGCTACCATATATACTTCTAAACATTCATCCAATTGCTTCGTAATGATAAAATGCTAGAAGTGGGAAAGCTGATCTATAGCTACACAATGAAAATCTCAACATCTATTGCTAAACTGCCCTCCAGAACAATCAGATCGCTATAGGAACACTGGGCATTGCTTATCTTTCAATTTTGCCAGTTGATCAAAAGCAATTTCACTTTTTAATTTTTTATTACTGATAAGGATAAACACTTATGCATATATTTGCATGTATGTCTGTCTAGCTACACACACATTTGAAATTCGTTTATGAATTGTCTTTTCATGTACTTGGCCATTTCTCAATGGGATATCTTTTCTTATTGATGTACAAACTTTGTTATGTAAGAAGCTATTAAGCATTTCTGTCATATTTTGTAATTACATTTTGTTTTATTTGTATTCAGCTTGAAAATATCTTTCATTTTTCTCCTTCACAGCTTCTGGCTATTGGGTCACGGGAAAGAAAATATGTTTCCATTTCAAGATAACAAAAGGTTTTAAGGTTTTATTTAAATCTTTGATTCAGGACATCATCTCTTGCAGAGTTAAATTATATCCTCAAGTGTATTTTCAGAAAGATACATTAATCCTCTTTGCATATTTAGAATGACTTCGCGTATAAATAACAGCTTGCTGAGTATACCATTTTGAGGTTAGCTTTTTTTTCTGCCCAAATTTTGTAGACACTTGATTGCTCCATTCTCCCCTTGAATCTTATGTTGCTGAGAAGTTCTAGCCAGTCTTGTATTATTTTACTTAGTAGTCACTTGTTTCTTCTTATTGAGTATTTGTTAGATTCTTTGAGTTTCAGTAATCTTACCAGGATAAATCTCAGCATTTGTCATTCTCTACTAATTTTCCAGGTAATGGTACCTCCTTGAAAGTTCTCTTCTCTTACAACCGTTTTATAATTCACTGCTACTAACTTACTCTCTAATTCATGGAATTCAGTACTGTATCATCTCTGAGGTCTATCATATTTGGAACACTCAGTTTGAATTCCCCAGGACACAGAATACGACAAAATTTGACTGGAGCTCATTGGGGGCGTGGGGGAGTGGCGGCAATGCTAGGACAGCGAGGATGAAAGAAAAATGGAAGTGAGAAAAGGGAGGAAGGAAAAGCAAGACACAGTCGTGTATTACGAGCTGGCATTACCATCCTCAGAAAGCACAGCTGGTATCTGTGGAGACATGAAACACGGGGTCGCAGCAAGTTCATTGCAGAGGGGGTACAAATCATGTCTACAGCCTATGGTCAAATTCAGCTGCTTGTTCCTTCCCATCAAAGTCTGCTCCCCGGAGGCACGCACTGCTTCACGTACGTGGGATGTGTTGCCCAGGCCTCCAGGCAGCTGCCACGGGAGCTGTGTGCCTGGTCCCATCATAGGAAGCTTCATCCAGCTGGAAGTGGTAGGAGGAGCAGGGACCCTGGTCCAGTCTGCTAGGATGCACATGCAGACAGCCGGTGGTATTCGAAGAGGCTGAGGGTGGGGCTGGGCCCAGGTGTTTGGGTTGGCTGCTCTGTTAAGGGCAGAGCTGCCTGGCAGTGGGGCTGCTGGCTGTCAGCACCCCTGGCTGGCACTCCCCAGGTGGCCCCATGTGTGAAGGCCAGAAACTGGAGGCTTATCTGCTGCATCCAATACAATCATTTTCTCCATCATTCTTTGGTTTCTTTGTCTGTTGCCTCTATATTAGCTGTGACTTTCCAGTCCTGTCCTGAATGTTATTAAATTGGTTTTCTGCAGTATCGATTCTGATAATTGCAGCTTCTGAAACATATTTAATTTCGGCAATGATACTGTTTTTCTCTTCATTATCTTTATTTAGGCCTGCCAGATCTATTTTAATCTCATTCTGCTCATTTCTTTTGTGTTTTTTTAAATCTTTTGTTCTTTTTACTCTCTCTAAGAATGTGAAGAAATTCCCTGACTTACTTGATTTCTCAAAATGACCTCTTTGAGACTTCTTGCTGTCTTTCTCTTTTAAAAAATAAAATTTCAGAAGTCATACATTTTGAATGCTTACTATGCCAAGTATTTTGCCGAGCACTTAGCATGTTATCTCTTAATTCTTACAGCAAAAGTGTGACATTGGTAGTATTAATCTCAATGAGGCATTGAGATTAATTAAATTGCCCAAGGTCACACCACTAAAACACAGAGGGCCCAAGGCTTAAGCCAGCCATGCCTGACTCCAAACCCTGTTCCCATTTATTGAGTGCCCCGTACCTGTGAGCTGTCACTTAGGGTGCCTTCCCTAGTAGGCTGGGTTTTAACCTTGTTTAGTTATCGAATTAGCTGCAGCATCTTGACTAAGGTTTGCATTGCGTGTTCCTCTCCATGGCAGATTCAATTACGTTCTCTCCAGCTCTGAGTGTCTTCGCTCTATTTCCTCCACGCTCGGCACTGGGTGACATTTGCAGCCTTGACCGGCACTTCCAGTGTGGGTTGCTACTTGTCCAGGATTGAAGCAGGGAGGCTGCAATCTCAGTTCCTTGTCTGCTAAAAAAAAGATTTTAAAACCCAGGCACAAAGGCCAGGCCTTCTCTCCCCCACCTTTTTTTGATTGGGTAGCAGAGTTCAATGAACCTCTGATAACTGGAAACAGGGAAAACAATGAGAATTTTGCCCCTCAGAGATCAAAGCATGGGACAGATCTTTGGTGTAGACTCTTTCTTTGTTCTCGGAAGGGTCACCTCAGGAAACCTTCTTGACCAGAGGTGTATGTCCTCAGCATAGCCTCAGACCCTGGCTAAATAAATGCAAATCCCAGGGCAAACCCTTCAAACAGGGTAATGGGCACCCTGCAATAACACAAATGCAGTCCCTCTGCAGATTAAAACAAACTCTTTTCAAATCTTTTTAATGGACAGTTTCCTCCGCTTTTTAAGAGATGGCATTTGAGGCTGCTGGCCATGTGGGTGGGGTTGGAGCTGACGAGATGGGCTCTGCTTTAGGAAAGGAAGATGCCTGGTTTCCAGCCTGAAGTCCAGAATTTGGACTTCATTTCCAGACATCGTGGGGGTATCATGAAGTGACTCGGTCATGATGTCCTTATGTTTTCTCCAGGTTTGTGTAGTGGACATTGGCTATCTGTCACCATCCAGTCTCCATTGCTTCTTCTGGTAACAGTAACAGAAGATTATGCTCTGGGGACCCACATGCCCTTACTCTGGGCGCTGTGGTCCCAGTGGGGCTTGGCCTCAGGTCCAAGGGTGGCCAGTCAGCCCAGTTGGTTCTCCCCACAGGAACGGGTAAAGGGATCACCAGGCGAAGCCCAGACCTTTGCTGAACCTGCCTGGAAGTAAAACTATCTTTCTTCTTTGGCCTTGGAGCTGGGGGCACAGGTACTATTGATGAGGGAAGACTTGGAACGGTGGTGAGTGACACAGGGACATGGGGAGGTGCCAGGCCCTGAGGACACGGCCCTGCAGTCCATCATGCCCGCAGCAGTGTCCCTTGACGTGAGCCAACACAGTCCCGTTCTGCTGAAACAGCTTGGAGCCAAGATTTCTGCAGCTTGCAGCAAACGCTTCTCCCACCCTGTGAACCTCTGCGGCCCAGATGCCTGAGCAAGGACTTCATTGTTCTTTATTACCACTGAAGTCAGATGTCAGCCCTTCCGCCAAGGTCTTGGTTTCTACTCTATAACTTTGATATTCTCTAATAACTCGCCCATAGCATTTCATTTGCCCCAGGAACCTGCCTCAGGGTGTTGTTTCGCTAGAAGTATTACATAAAGCTTTCCAGAAGCAAAATTAATATAAACTTATCCTCTTCCTCGGTGGGAGACTTCCTTCCCTCGCTTCCACGTAAATGCTAATATACTCCCAGGCCGAGAATAGATAGGAGAAGCCTCTGAATTACCCTCTATCTGAAATGGGCACTCAGTGTCTGCCTCCTATAAATTCGAAGCAGTGAGGAGGAATAATGTAAAGCCGGTGCCATCCCCCGTTGGAAACCCCTGCCAATGAGCATTAAAAAACGTGATATAACAGAGGAGCAGGAGAAGGGGAGGTAGATGAGGTTTAAAAATCCTTTTGCTTTATTTTGTGGACATAACCATAAAAAATAATGGCTTCCCTTTGGATGAGGCTTTTTCCTTTTTATTTCTCAGAGTCCACATCCATGTCTGAATTGACATAGGTGGAAAAGATATTGAGAATTCTATTTTATAGTTGATGAAACTGAGATGCATAGGAATAAGGACATATAACTAATTATTAACCTACGGCTTTTCAGTATTCCACCTCTGTGGGTTCTCACGCTAAGCACTGTCTCTGTTTTCTGATTTCAAGAGGCCATTCGTGTGCTGTATTTCAAAACCAGTGTGCATGAACTAAGAACACGGAGTCTCCTGTCCAGGATTCCAGAAGTTTCCAATTTACATATGCACTTGGCAAGGAGCCAGCATTGCTGTTGCTGTTATGATTTCATTCATAACTCCTAAAACTAATAAATTTGTAAAGGTTACATTCAATATTTTAGAAGTTTTGGAAGGTTTAAATGACTATTCAATTCATTGTCTCTTTAAGGTTATCATTCAGAAGCTACAAATGGTATCGGGTAGGCGGGACAGACATTGGCAAGATGACAGTTAAAGTACAGCTGTATTTTAATTGCGAAACGGAAACAGCGATGTTACTGCAGATCACGTGTGGGCAGGCGAATCCCCCTGAGCTCCTGGCCTCAGATCAATGGACGAAGTCAGGCGGGGTCAGAACGCACCGGCTTCCATCCTGTCTCTGTCACGATCGTGGGCTCTGCCCCACAGACCAAAGGCAGCCCCAGCTCCCCATTTACCAGCCAGTGACCTTGGGCACATTGCTTATTTCTCTAACATCTAGTTCCTTATTCAGTAAAATGTCCTTAATAACAGTGACTCCTTTACAGGGTTATAAGGATTAAATGAGGTGATACACATACAACGCAGTACGAGGCCTGGTATCCATTGAGTCCTCAGCAAACGTCACTGTTATTTTAGCATCACGCTTAGCATAGCCCCACCAATATCATCGTCATCAAAACTAAGTTAGGTTTCCCTTTTGGGGGATCTAGTTGTCCACCTCCCTGAGGTTCACCGCAGTTTAGTGCCCTGACTCCAGAGGTCCAGGACCCTGCTTGTCTGCTCATGATGGAGAGCTATGCTTTGCATATCATGCCTCAAACGTGGTGCACAGGAGTCGGAATAAAATATAAAAAGAAATGTGATCGTTTTACGCTAACATTGCATATTATGTCATTCGCGCCAAATGACTCAGTCATCCTACAAACCAGTAAGACTTTTAGAGGGTCACATGGGTGTATTCCCATGTACAGACCTAATCCTAAGTGGCTTCACATAGGACCCCAAGGCTGCAAAGCCCAAGAGGAAATTCAGGACTAGTCTCAGGACCCTGGACATCAAAGGGATATGTATTACTTGGAGCTAATCCCAGGACTGAATCTGAAGCCTTCATTTGCCGTCGTCCTACTGATGAATGCCTCCTTGTAATGATTAAATAGACATATTGAAAAAACAAACAAAAACCAAAACAACAACAACAAAAAACACAGCTATAGTTTGGAAAATGATAGGGGTTTTGCTGTTAGGAGACCCCTCCATCTGGGTATTTTCACAAAGAACATACTGCTGAAAAGTACTGCTAAACGCTCTTAAACTCCAAAATATAATTTGACTTAAAAGGAAAGAAAGTCTTTCTACTTGGTAAAAATGATCTGGGACAGATGTTGGAACAAAATATGCTAACAATTAAGCAAAACAGATTTAAAAAATCTATTCTATTCCCCCTCCTGCCTCTCCTTCATAGTAAGGTATCAGTTGCCAGAAAGAAGAAAAGTAATTATGAGATTTAAATGACATATTTTCTTTTAAATCATAAGGGTTTAGAATTCTCATAGTACAGCGGTTGTGTGGGATGTCTATTTACTTTCAGCTAAATTTTCTTTGTTTAAGTTATGTGCACAAGTTGCTTTTTCTACATTCAATTTTAGGATGGCACTCAAGTTTGCAGAAAATATTTACATATAGAAAACTAAGTATATATTGCATGACTATTAACCCCAAATCCTGGGACACTTACAGCAATTCGTTGTGAGTATAAAATCTAAAATTCTAACTCTTGTGAAACCGCAGACACAGCCCTCTGAGCTGTGTTAGTTCTATGTTTGTTTGTTTGTTTTTGGTTGTAATATAATTGGTTTGGGGATTTGATGCAGGAGAAACCACTAATACATCAAAACGTAATAATTCTGGTTTCTTGGGATATAGGCACACTCGAATAACAAGTTTTTCATATTCCTGGGCATCAGGAAAACACTTGGCTTACTGCATGGCAATCTGATCCTTGGTGAAGGAAGGCACGCGATAATCTGTCAATGTACAAGGGTCTGTGTGTGCCTCTTCTACTACAGTCACAGGATTTAAGGAAGAAGAAGGAAAGGGTGCATCCCGGTCTCCACTGAGGAGCAGCTGCCACTGAGGAGCAGGCTTGTTGAAATACCGTGTTTCCCCCAAAATAAGACTTAGTCAGACAATCAGCTCTAATGCGTCTTTTGGAGCAAAAATTAATATAAGACCCGGTCTTATTTTACTATAAGACCAGGTCTTACACCATAATGTAATGTAATGTAATGTAATATAATACCGGGTCTTATATTAATTTTTGCTCCAAAAGACACAGTAGAGCTGATTGTCCAGCTAGGTCTTATTTTTGGGGAAACATGGTAGTGCATGAGCTAAGTTAGTGGGCAGTAAATCCGGAGAGGAACAAGGCGACGGGTCACCCTCAGTTGGGATCATGCTCCAAAACAAAAATTGCTAGTAAGCTTCCCCTCAGGACGGCATGACCCCTTGTGGCTGCTGATTTCCCTCACCACTGCTGGCTCAGAGAGACATGCCCTGTGCATTTCCAAGCAGCTTCAATGCTGGCAGACTCTCTCCTTTTCTTTCTTCCCCCCGTCTTCACTCTATTGTTCGATGCTGCTCCAAGCGAGCCCCAGGAAAAGAGCAACACAGGACGGGCACGCAGGCCTCTGGAGATGCGCTTGGCTTCATGTGCTGGAGGCAGGAGGAACCACGGGAAGTCAGTAACACCTGCTTCCGAGGAAAGCTGGCTGGCATTTGCTGGGGCGGGGGGGGGGGAATACTGGCTAGGACTCCTTTGGTGGCAGGTAACCAGAAGCCAACCCCAACGAGCTTTAGGAACAGAGGGGTCGTTACCAGGATGTGGAGTGTGGCTGGACCTCAGAGGCACTGGCACCAGGGCTCAGCCTCAGTCAGGCTGTCTGGATAGCTGTCTTCCATTCTCTCTGTTGGCTTCACTCTTCTCTCACACTATGGAAGGGCTCTCCTTACTCAGCTGGACATGGCGCCACCTTGAGCTCATCTAACAGTTTCAGCCTCTCAGGAGGAGGTGGCCTCCCCTGGGCCAATCAGCTGTGGCCAGGGCATCATGCCATCAGTTGGAGGCCTGAGTAGCACTAAAAGGTGAAAGAAGGCGAAGTTCTCTCTCTTTCTCTTCTTAGGCTGGGATGTCCATTCTTCCTGCCCTCAGACATCTGAGTTCCTGGTTCTCAGGCCTTCTGACTCAGACTGAATTACACCACTGGCTTTCCTGGGTCTCCCACGTGCAGAAGGCAGGCTGTGGGTCTTTGGGGGCATCCATAAATAACTGCCTAAGCCAATTCCTGTAATAAAACTCCTCCTATCTATCTATCTATCTATCTATCTATCTATCTATCTATCTATCTATCTGACATCTATCTATCATCTATCTATCTATCTAAACATCCATCCCATTGGTTCTGTTTCTCTGGAGAACCCTGACTAATACAGAATGTTTTCAGGCAGAAGAGGAAGCATCCTGGGTTGCTTGCCTCAGAGAATATGTCTTTCCCTGGATTCCTGGCCATGTGCAATAGTGGACACAGTGGGCATGAGTAGATACTTTCACGGGGTGACTGGAAAATCCTCAGGCAATTCCACAACTAAATATACCTGCAGAGCCGACCTAAGGGTGCACTTACAAGTATTTCTACGTTTCAATACAGTTCTCTTATTTCTTGCTAGGTGCAAGCTGTCTGCCAGTTTTCCAGCCTAATGCAACAATAGAGCTGTTGCAATTGATTTGTTTTGTAGATTGTATTTTCAATTCTTATTTTATGTCCTTAATAATAAGTATGCCCAAACATGCTTTTTTTCTTTTTTTAGTTTATTATGCTATATATGTTTTTAATCAAGGAATTAAAATGTTTTATTGAAGTTAACTCTGGAGAATATTTTCTCAACAAAGTTTTTAAATATTATTATAATTCTGATTTCCATGTTTATTATACACAGAATGAAATATTTTTGCTTTTTTAAATTTATTAAAGTATTAAGAAGTATATGCTTCCAGTGATAAAATAAATAAGCCACAGAGATACTGTACAGCACAGTGAGTAAAGTGAATAATACTGTAATAACTTCCTGTGGTGACAGATGGTTACTACACTTACTGTGGTGATCACATTATAAGGTATATAAATGTTGCATCACTATGTTGTACACCTGAAACTAATATAATATTGTGTGTCGGCTATAGCAAACATGGCTCTTATATATACATAAATATTTTAACAGTTTTTAATAGCAGGCAAATCTAAATGTAGTACATAAAATGTTTAAGTTAAATAATTGTAATTATATGTTTTAAAAGAATATGTTACTTTCTTCCATTATGTACCCATTAGAATTTGGGGAAGAAGATAAGATTTGTGAAGTGGTGGAATTTTCATGTTCCATGTGAAAAACAACTAATGTGTCAAGACGACCAGTGGTGTTTCCATTGCAAGTTGATTGAAACTAAAACCTAATTCCGCCCCCCCAACCCCCCGCCCCAGGTGGCATTCAAAAGGATTATTTTATTTATTTATTGGTGAATTTTTTGAGACATTAATGGGATCATACATTATACCACAGAAGAGAACCTCAGAAGAGAACGCAAAGTGACCACAAACACATTTGAGGACAAGCCAGTCAGAAGAACACAGGTCAGGCCAAATGTGGATGATTAGTTAAAAAATGGTCACTGTACTGTAAGCTCCATTAGAACAGTCCCTGTGGACAGAGTCTATTTTTCTTACTTCCTGTTGCCATTCTTGTACTTAACACAATGATCAGAAAATAATGAACACTTACTGATTAAATGAATGAATTATTTACTATACTTTGCTTTATTTTTAAGAACTGACCGGCTAGGAATAAACAGAGCTAAAAAAAAAAAAAAAAAAAAAGACCTAAGGAATCAGGAAGGATCATAAACTCCACTTAAGCACAAATTAAAAATTAATATGATTGTTAATAAAAGACAGGGGTCACTTCCATTTATGTTTGATAGTGGCTTAACAGAGCACTCGATGATGTGAGGAAGACACTGGTTAGCTATCTTTCATCTTCATGGAAAACAGAAAGAGAGAATGAGTTAAATATTAACATGTGATAACAGAGGTAGACATAAGAAAGTCATAGCTGATGTCAATGATTTTTAAAACCTTTATCAGGGAAATGTTAGTTGGCTTTCCAGTTAAAAGCGGAAGATGGAGCACATGTGTCTATGTTTATATCCTCCAGCAACTGCTCTAAAATCATAACAAAGCTGGCATAAACCCACAAGGTTAAGGAGAATGAGAGACAGCAATCAAATCTGGGAAGCTGAAAAGGATAATTGGCCTAGCAGACACTAAAAAGCTTACTCCTAAACTAGCAGTGGGAAAAATTTAGGTGAAGTTGTTTATACCACATAATCCTCAAAAGGCCTAATGATTAGTGGCACTGGATACCTCTGGAAGTAGGTTAAAGTGGAATGACTACAATAAGGAACATTTTTAGCAGTCCATTTAAGAACAAACCAGACCTCCAATTTCCTCTTTCATTCTAGCTGACCACCTCTCACCTACCACCCTGCATGGCCCAAGACCAGAAATTTATTCTTTGGCAAGCATCAAAAAGAATGTCTCTGGGTTGGAGGAACTAGGCATGATTGAATACAGGGGTACTCTACTGGGAACTTAGGAGTCAGGTGAATGTGGACATTCTGGATGCAGCCCTAAATGACGCATTAGATGAAATGGACAGAATTGACATTTATAGAGCAGTTCATCCTAGAACATCAGACAATATATTTTTTTTTCTAGTGTACATGGAATATTCTCAGGGATAGAACATATACTGGGACATAAAACTAGCATCAGTAAATTTAAGAAGATTAAAATCATACCAAGCATATTCTCTAATCACAGGCTTTGAAAATGGATATCAACGGCAAAAAGAAAGCAGAAAGAACCACAAATATGTGGAGATTAAACAACATACTTTTTTTCCCCAAAGTAACTGTAAATAATTTAATGTGTAATTACACTGACTTTTAAAACTATTTTTTTAACATTTTTTATTAGTTTCAGGTATACAAAACAATGTAATAGTTAAATTTTTATCATTTATATCCCTCACACAGTGATAACCCAGCTTCCCATCTACTACCCCTCTGACATCGCACACAGCCATTACATTTCTACTGCCTCTATTCCTAATGCTGTACTCCGCTTCTTGTAAATATATAATTGTAGTTGACATTCATTATTCAGCTTCAGCTTCAGGTGTACAGTGCAGTGATCAGGCATCTACATCATCCCTGAGGTGGTCTCCCTAATGAGACAAGTGTCCATTGGGTACCCTACAAAATCTTTACAACATGATTGATTACATCCCCCAAATTAAACAACATGCTTTTAAAGAACGACTGGGTCAAAGAAGAAATAAGAGGTGAGATCAAAAGGTACATAGAAACAAATGAGAATGAAAATACATCCTACCAAATTTTTGGGGATGCAGCAAAAGCAGTTTTGAGAGGGAAATATATATCATTAAAGGCCTATCTCAAGAAACAAGAAAAATTCCAGATAAATAACCTCATGTTACACCTTAACAAGCTAGAAAAAGAAAACAAAAGAAACCCAATGTCAGCAGAAGAAAGGAAATAATAAAAATGAGAGCAGAGCTAAAAGAAATAAAGAACAAAAAGACAATAGAAAAAATTAATGTGACAAAGAGCTGGTTCTTTGAAAAGATTAATAAAATTGACAAACCCTTGGCTAGACTCACTAAGATAAAAAGAGAAAAGACGCTAATAAACAAAATCAGAAATGAAAGAGGGGAAGTTATCATGGATGCCACAGAAATAAAAAGGATCATCCAAGAATACTATAAAGGACTATATGCCACCAAATTCAATAACCTATAAGAAATGGACATGTTCTTAGAAACATATAGCCTTCCTAGGCTGAATCACGAAGAATTGGAAAATCTAAATAGACCAATCACCAGTAAGGAAATTGAATCAGTCATCTGAAACCTTCCCAAAAGCAAAAGTCTGGGACCAGATGGCTTCACTGGTGAATTCTACCAAACCTTCAAAGAGGATCTCATACCTGTCCTACTCAAAGTAAAGTCTTCCAAAAAATTGAAGAAGAGACAATATTCCCTAACTCATTTTATGAGGCCGACATTACCCTGATACCAAAACCTGGTAAGGATAACACAAAAAAAGAAAACTACAGACCAATATCTCTGATGAATACAGATGCAAAAATCCTAAACAAAATTCTAGCAAATCTAATGCATTAAAAAGATGATTCATCATGACCAAGTGAGGTTCATCCCAGGGGCACAAAGATGGTTCAACATACGCAAATGCATCAATGTGATACTCCACATAAACAAAGGACAAAAATCATATGATTATATCAATTGTTGCAGAAAAAGCATTTGACAAGATACAACATCCGTTTATGATTAAAACAATAAAACAGGTATAGAAGGAAAATAAATACCTTAACCTAATAAAGGCCATATATGACAAGCCCTCTGCTAATCTCATAATTAATGGTGAAAAACTGAAGCCCTTTGCTCTACATTCAGGAACACGACAGGGCTGTCCCCTATCACCTCTGCTTTTCAACATAGTGTTGGAAGTCCACACCAGAGCAATCAGGCAAGAGAAAGAAATAAAAGGCATCCAAATTTGGAATGAAGGAGTTAAACTGTCACTCTTTGTAGTTGACATGATGCTACATATATAGAAAACCCTAGAGACTCCACCAAAAAGCTATTAGAAACAATAAATGAATACATTTGTAGCCAGTACATTTGCTGGCTACAAAATCAATGTATAAAAGTCCATTGCATTCCTATATACTGACAATGAAATCTCAAAAAAAGAAATTAAAAAAAAAAAGCTCTCCCTTTTGCAATTGCAACAAAAAGAACAATACCTAGGAATAAACTTAACCAAGGATGTAAAAGACCTATATGCTGAAACCTATAAGGCATTTTTAAAAGAAATTGAAGGAGACATTAAGAAATGGAAAGACATCCCGTGCTCATGGATTGGAAGAATCAACATAGTTAAAATGGCCGTGTTACCCAAAGCAATGTACAGATTTAATGCAATCCCATCAAAATCCCAGTGGCATTTTTGAAGAAATAGAACAAAAAATCATCAGATTTGTATGGAACCACAAAAGACCCCGAATAGCCAAAGCAATCCTAAGAAAAAAAACAATGCTGGAGGTATCACACTCCCTGACTTTAGCTTGTACTACAGGGCTACAATAATCAAAACAGCATGGTATTGGCAGAAAAACAGACACACAGCCCAATGGAATAGAATTGAGAACCCAGAAATAAACCCATATAAATATGGACAGATAATTTTTGACGAAGAAGCAAAAAACACACAATGGAGAAAAGACGGCCTCTTCAATAAATGGTGCTGGGAGAATTAGAAAGCCACATGCAAAAGAATGAAACTGGACTGCTATCTGTCACCATGTACCAAAATTAATTCAAAATGGATCAAAGGCCTAAGCATCAGACCTGAAATAATAAACTGCATAGAAGAAAACATAGGTACTAAACTTATGGACCTTGAGTTCAAAGAGCATTTTATGAATTTAACTCCAAAAGCAATGGAAGTAAAAGCTAAAATAAACGAATGGGACTATATGAAACTTAAAAGCTTCTGCACAGCAAAAGAAACCATCGACAAAATAAAGAGACAACAAACTGAATGGGAGAAGATTTTTGCAAACAGCGCTTCTGATAAGGGACTGATATTTAAAGTATACAAGGGACGCATACAACTCAACAACAATAAAAAAGAAACAACCTAATTGAAAAATGGGCAGAGGACCTGAAGAGACATTTCTACAAAGAGGACATACAAATGGCAAATAGACATAGGAAAAAATGCTCAACATCCCTAATCATCAGAGAAATGCAAATAAAAACCACAATGCGGTATCACCTCACCCCAGTCAGAATGGCTATCATCAAGACAAATAGTAACAAGTGTTGGAGAGGCTGTGGAGAAAAAGGAACCCTCATACACTGTTGGTGGGAATGCAGACTGGTGCAGCCGCTATGGAAGGCAGTGTGGAGGTTCCTCAAAAAATTAAGAATAGAACTATCATATGACCCAGCAATCCCGCTCCTGGGTATCTACCCCCAAAAATCTGAAAACATTTATCCTTAAAGACATGTGTGCTCCAATGTTCATTCCAGCTTTATTTACAGTGGCCAAGACATGGAAACAACCAAAATGTCCTTCGATAGATGAATGGGTAAAGAAGTTGTGGTATATACACACAATGGAATACTATTCTGTCATAAGAAAAGATGAAATAGTACCATTTGTGACAACATGGATGGATCTTGAGATTATAATGCTAAGCGAAATAAGTCAGATAGAAAAAGCAGAGAACCATATGATTTCACTGATATGTGGTATATAAAACTGAAAACAACAAAAGAACAAGACAAACAAATGAAGGAACAAAAACTCATAGACATAGATAATAGTTTAGGGGTTACCAGAGGGCAAGGGGGTAGGGGGCTCTAGAAGAGGGTAAACGAGGTCTAATACATGGTGATGGAAAGAGAACTGACTCTGGGTGGTGAACACACAATGTGAGATACAGATAAATATATTACAGAATTGTACACCTGAAATCTATGTAACTTGACTAACAATTGTCACCCCAAAAAACTTTAATTAAAAAAAAGAAAAATGCAGCAAAGGAGATCATAAGTCAATAGAAAGTTTTGAATGTAAGTCTAGAAAGTCTCTCAGAAAGCAGAACAAAAAGTTGAGGAAATGTAACATAGGAGAAAGCAATTAGAGGACCACTCCACTAGGTTGAACATTTAAATAGTGGTAGTTCCAAAAAGAGAAAACAGAGAGAAAAAAAATCATCAATGGAATAATTCAAGAAAATTTCCCATAACTAAGTTTCTAGTACAAAAAGGATACACTAAACATGAATCATAATAGCTGATAACAGATCTTACCAAGCTTATACCACGAAAGTTCAGAACATTCAGGACAAATAAAAAAAAAATCCTACAAGTTTCTAGAAAAAGAAAATAAGGTCACATGCAAAGGATCCAGAATTAGAAAGGCTTCCGACTTCTCAATAACACCAACAATGGTAGAAAGCCAATGGAGTAAGATCTTTATAATTCCAAAGAAAACAGTTTTCAATAATGAATTCTATACTTAACCAATCTATCAATAAATTGTGAGCATGAAATGAAACATTTTCAGAAAGCACAGTCTCAGAAATGTGCTTCTTCTACACTCTTTCTCAAGACACTAGAGAAGGATGTGCTTCACAACAGAATATAGATCAGGACAGAGGAACACAGGGACAAAACAGCAGGTGACCCAGACAGAAGATAAGCGAAGGGGCCCTGAGAATGATGGTGAAAGGGGATCCGAGGGACAGTTGTGCCACGCATAAAGGACAACCGTTCCAGATTGGAGGTCAGAAAGCCCAGGGACAAGCTTTATCAGGAAGTTTAAACGGGTAAGAATCCTGATATGTCTGAATATACTCAGAGGAGATTCTACCACTGATGAAGCTTGTGTGGCTTAATGATACGTGTGTAGAAAATCAGGCAAACTGAAGAGACAAAACATGAACCTGAAGGAAAGCTGACGTTGTGCAGGAAAAGTAACCTTAACTACCATGTCGTTTACCTTCAAAGAGTGTTACGGAGTCACAATATGTGAACAACAAACACTGATCTCTCCAGAATTGTGATTTAGCGCTATCGTGCCTAAAACTGAAAAATCAAGAAGTAACACATGCCATTTTTGGAGATACAGAGGTGAACACTGAAATAATCAGCTGCAAGTGTTGAAAGTGGTTGCCTCCGGGAAGGGGAAATGGGAATGAAGTGGGCCATTACTGTTTTTATAAATAAATTTTTATAATTAATTGACTCTTTAATCTATGCACGTGTATGAATTTGCTAAAATTAAAACTAAAAGAAGGAAGGAAGGAAGGAAGGGAGGGAAAACGGAAAGGGGACGGGAACAGTGTAGGGAAGGGGAAAGGATAAAGAATGAAGGAAAACAGGTTATGTAGATTTATTTTTCTGGGCAGACAGCACTTTGGTTGATTGATACATGGTCTTGATACAGGGCTCTGGATCTCAGGACACAGAATTTTCAGAACACACAATTGGGCCCGCCACGTGTGTGCTGGCACATTTCCCCCTCCTTTCTCCAGGACGTTAATTGTAAGGTTTAGCTCTGTCTTGAACTGACTATCATCATTCATTAACAAACCAAATGAAAATCAGAGGAAAACTCTTCCAATTTAGGCTGGGCTAAGACAGACATGTCCAAGGTGAGTCAATTAACCCCCGTGTTGCTTTTGCCCAGCTGTTCGCACATTTGTGGTACACTTGGGAGATCACAGCTCTGTTCATGGAATTTACAACTCAGATGAAAGGAGAATTTTACAGCTATTTAGAACAGATTTTCGAAGACAACGCTTTGATCTCTCAAGCCTTCTACACTTGCAGGTTTGGCTGGTATGTAGGGGAGAGGAGTGGGGCAGCTCTGCAGAACAGTGAGAGGCCAACAGCCGTTAAACGAGTGCTGACCTGCGATGCTTTCTGACTTCAGTGGGAGGGGCCTTGTAATAAGGTGTGCACGCTTTTGTGCCATCCTCCTATTTTGTCTTGCAAGTGACCCTGTCAGAATCACTGGATGCCACTCAACCTTCTTCTTTGACTAACAGGAGCATGTGAGAGGCTGAGAGCAGCTGAAGGAGAGGGGGAGAGGGGAGCTAAGAGGCCCCCTGGACTTGGGTTCAAATTCCAGTGCTGCCATTCATTTGGACCATTTACATCACATTTCTGAGCCCCAGTTTCCTTACCTATGAGATGAGGATTCAAACACTCTTTCAAAGGTTCCTGAGAGGACGATCTGAGGTCACTAAACAAACACGTGGCCCAGTGACAGCTGTACTAGGTGTTCAATGAGTGGAACTGTTTTACCCTATGAACAGGCATGCCTCACTGGTCACTTGGTAGCCACTGACTGCACCTCCTTTTTAAAAAGATGACCACATCAAGCACGACCATTACGGTTCAGTTGAGACCCGTCACACGCACTCGTATCTGCCAGCATAAGAGCCGTGAGAAGTTGGATGAGCAGGTGAAAACGGAGAGCAGAGGAATGCAATAACCAACTCCAGGTTACCCAGCGGTAAGCCTGGAAGTTGATTTGAACCCAGAGACTCAAATCACTCCAATGCGACACACAGGAATGGTTTCATTTGTGTAATATTTGGAGAGCAATTTGAATTGTCAGAAAGCTCTTCTTTACCCTGAGCTGGAATCTGTCACTCATGGAAGTCAACTCCTTTCTTTGATGTGATGACCTTACAACGTTTGAAAAGAGCTACTCTGCCTCTTAGTGGTTTAAAGCTAACACTCCATTACCACCATTTCCATGTCAAATGATGTGTTCCAGGCACCAGGACCCAGGAGGACATGAGTGTCCTTTGTCATTGGCCAAGGTCCTGTTCAAGGTCATTGGACGCTTTCTCCTCCCTGGTGGCCATTGTGCAAATTCTGCAGGATACTGGCTTCTTGGACCCTCTGATGACTTTGACATACAGCCCTTCGTGACAGCTTTTGTTATAAGCATTAGGCTTACTCAGTCATTTTTGCACACTTATGTGACATTGAACAGTGTGAAGACTCAAGTAACCATCTGATAGTAAACTGTCTGAAGTCTATTTGCTCTTGGCCATGCCACCCTTGCCCCTGGTACAGGTTTTGCATTCTTACTTATTTAAATCAACAAAGTGCATTTCACTCACACACAGCAGTTTTCATGGACTGAAAACTGCAAATCCAGGGCTTCCAGTTTCATCTTCCCGTAACTTGTTGTGCAGCCCTAGGCAGGTGACCCCTGGAGGACTTTGCATCTCCTGGGCAGCAGTGGAGGGCGAGGGAGCTTCGCAATACTAATTAGTAAAGTTCATCCTAAATGCAATGCCAATTAGAACAACATACCCTTGGCAATCAAACTGAATACAGTATAACCCAGTTCTGATCCCAGGGGGAGTAAGAAGACACAGGTTCTAGATGAGGGGGGACCATGCAGACCGACCATTTGCTTTGGGAGCTCACTGTTTCCTACGGGGCCGAGGGTTCAGGGTGTCTGCTGGGTATAGGCACAGGCTTCGAGTACACTATGTGGGCCTAGGATCCAGTTCCCAGATGGAGATAGGGCAGATGGTGCCAGCAGCCCATATGGGGAGAGGATTCAGTCCCTTGGAGAAGGAGTAAAATCATACTCCCAGATGGAGAGGTCAAAGCTGTGCATATTTTTGGTGACTTTCTGTAGGAGGACAGCGTTATTCCCAGACCTGATTGGCAATCTTTTTTTGGAATTTAAATGTTGGCAGGGATGCTGGCTTGTTTGTCACCTGATTGTGTTACAAAAATAACAGTCGGGTGCTCTGCTTATCTGTGACGTGTGACTCAGTGGTGCTGTCGGCAGGGAGGCAGAGGAAAGGATTCGTAGGATAATTTGAGAGAAGAAAGTTGACTACAAGTCTCTTCTCTTTGACAGAACACAGGGGAGGGAAGGATTTAACCTGTCAAAGATGCATCTTAGCTATCCCACTCAAGTCAGCTGGTCAACCTGTCAGCGGAAGGATAACCCTAGCCAATTAGTACTGTCATCCATTCGTATAAACCTTAAGGAAGGGGCTAGCAATAGAAAAGACACCAAACAATTCCCTTTTGCCTCATATAATGTATGTAATTTCCTGGTGGTAGAAACTTACTCTAGAATTGTCAAAAACTCTGCTTCCTATTGCGTAGTTTGAGTTTTAAGCATTTTAGTGCAAAGGATCTAAAAATCCATCATCTTAAATGTTTGATCAAATGGATCAGAAGTAAAGTATGCATAATCTCACTTTATCTTTTCTTAATGAAAACACTGCCACCAGCTGGTTAATAAATGGCTCTGGCTACTTTTTTGTTTTTGTTTTTTTTTTGAGTGAAAATAGCAAGTCATTTTCCCTTCATTTAAAAGGGTATCACAATTTCTAATAATGGTAATTTTCCCTCTTTTCATATAAATCTCACAATGCCAGGCATTCTTCAATCATTTGCAGAGTAAAAGGATCTGAAAAAGACTTATCCTTACCCTTCTGACTGGACTTTCAACAGTGGAAGCATTTTCGAGGTCATGGTGATTTGCAGTAGGAATCGTTGAATTTCATGATTTCAGTCTAGTGAATTGTTCAGTGCACATCACACGACAGTTGCCCTCACTTCCATAAAAGTAAGGAGAGGCCGGGTTGGGGACCTGACCATCAGAGCAGAAGACCTCAGCAGCCAGAACAGGCCTCAAGACGTGGTGGGATGGGCTTCATTCTCCACTGAAATGGGACTCAGCTTTGTCTCTGCACCTGCACATAACATGCTCCACAAGATGTATTTTGGCTTTAGAGCATCTTTAAGTGACCTAAAGTTTCTTTAAGAGTTAAGACACAGAGCAACAGAAAAAGAAGGGCAAAGAATCAAAACAACTACATCTGGCAAGCATGAAAGAGAACTCAATGCTCCCACCTGATCAAATTTCATAAAATCAGAGCCATCGTCACCATACTGATATGCCTGCATCCAGGTCCGCTGTGGCACCAGGAGCAGGAGCTGTGCCTGCCAATCTGTTGGCAAAGGCCCTTGTACTGAGCTCACGTGTCATGTACTGGGCACATTCCAGGCTCTTCCTCACAGATGGCAAAGGTGGACCTTCAAGGTCAGGAGATGTGGGCTCCAGGGACGGGCAAGGGAAACACGCACTGGGAGGCCCCTCTGATGTAGTGCCCCCACTACAACCACGTTCAAATGAGCACTGCAGGGGCTGGGGTCACCCATGGGGGCTGGGGACACAGGGGGTGTGACCAGGAGGTAGCGGCCCCTCAGCCACAGCAAGCATAGAATGAGGGAGGGCTGCTAAGTTTGCTCCTGCTGGAGACTATCTGCCACGGAAGTGGTTTTTGCTTGGTTTCCTTGAGGTTTGGTTGGATTTTAACTACCAGCAGGAAGAACAATTCCTGGGGTGTTCCTGTCTCCCCTCGCTCGGCAGGATGTTAGTGGATGAGATCCAATCATCCGGTAACAGCTGAATTACGCAAAGTTCAACAGTGTCTCGTGTTCCCCAAACTATTCCGTTACAAAGTTCCCTTGTCCCGAGAGTGAGGCAGGACTCATGCCCGAGGAATAAGTACTGGGGGACTGGCAATGCCACCTGCATCTCATCCAAGTGGAGCACCTGCACACTGAGCCCAGCGACAGCATGATGGAACCCGAAACACAAGGACCAGGGAGCGAGTCTAATGCTTCTAGGAATCTGCTGCCAGTGATACTCCCTCAAAGTTTGTAGCAGACATTACCACCGCTCTCCTCTCACCCTGTGGGCTTGGGAAATGGGCTCAGAGAGAGTAAGTGTTCCGCTAAGCTCACACAGCCTGCAAGCAGCTGACCTTCAAACATATGGTTTGCTGCTCTTTCCACAACACATGGCAGAACAGAAGTGCCAGAAGACTGGGCAGTGACCTCAGGGCTGCCTAGAGCCTGCTGGGGACCGGGAGTACTTTACTTGCCCTCTCTCAACCGGTTTTCTGACAGGTGAAATGAAGGAGTGAGACTAGAACAACCTCTTAGAGCTTCGTATTGTAAGATTTCCCACAGCCACGATTGTGTGTGTGTGTGTGTGTGTGTGTGTGTGCACACGCGTGGATGCACATGTGCACACTCATGCACCCACACAGGAAACTCACCACACTAAGAACTGAGCTGGAAAAGCATGTAGGTGCCCCACCCTTACACCTCGGTCATGTCACCTGAGTTTTCACAGTGAGATTTAATTCCAGCTGTTGCAACTGAACAGTCAGATGGTACCAGGGCTGAGGGGGAGGAAAGAGGGAGAGAGAGGGAGAAGGGGAGAGGGAGAGAGGGAGAGAGGGGGAGAGGGAGAACAGGAGGGAGGCAGAGGGAGGGGGAGGGAGGAGGGAGGGAGGGAGGGAGGGAGGGAAGGGAGGGGGAGATGACATTCACTGGTGTCTCCTTCCAGCTAATGAGGAAAATGTTAAGGATTTCTTGAATAGAAATATTCATCTCTCCAAAAGGCTTTAATAAGAAAGTGCAGGGATCATTACGATTTTAAAATATGGAGATAAAAACTCTCAAAGGTTCCTAACCACAGACATTAAGCTGTAACATCATTTATTAACTGCATGGTTTTGTAGAACTCTTCACACCTAATACTCAATTGAGTTCACAGGCATAAAAGTATTTATGTAACACTGTTATGTTATTTAAGGACAAGAGTCCATTTCAGGATATTATAAATTACTGGCGGCACTTGAATTTCATGATCGACTTCATGTTAACATGAGGTGCAAAGCAAACATTTTGAGTTGCTCTCAGATCTTTGTAGTGATCTTAGAAATAAAGTATAGAAAAATATTTTTTTTATTCAAGAATGCCTATTCAAAAATCTTTATCTCAGAAAATTAAAAGGAAGCTTGTGTACGTTTTTTAAAGAACAATTTGAAACATCCTTGCTGGGCTACTGCCAACCCTCTCTTTCTCTTAACACCCAATCAGCCTGGTACCTTAATAATATCAAGTCCTAGAAGAATTCATGGCACTGGTTGTAGCAAGAGATGGTGATCAATTATTAAACGGCCCCGGCTCTTCCAAGCGCTTCCCGGGTCCTCTCCCGCATAGCCTCCGCCGCCCCTGCGGATTCTCCTGGACCAGAGGAAGCCTTTCACTTTCCTGACTCTGCTCAGCCTCAGTCAGGAGTGCTGGGCCTTCTCCTCCACTCTAGCAATCAAATCCTTCATTAAGAGGAAGCCGCCCCCCAAAGCAAACACCCCCAGCCTGTCCTGGAAAAGCAATTTTCCCAAATTGGACGCTCCTGGCCTCCATTTGATCACTTCAGGCTCAAAGCTGGAGCAAATCAGAAGCAGCGTCTTACATGTTCTCTCACCCCCACACCGCCCTCCGGAGATGCAATAACACAACCACCGCTGAGCAAATGTGCCTTTTCTGACAGCCAAGACCCACAGGCTCCCCACCCATGACCTACACTTGATGGCGGCGGGGTGGGGGGGACAAGATTCAGGCGCCAACGCTGCCTCTGGCTGGAAGATTTTGACAACCAGCTTCGCATTTTTACACATTTTCCACTTGGACTTTTCACGGTTTCTCTCCCGTTTTGTGCTCACTCTCTCAAGCCCTAAGATTTCAAGAAGAAACTTTTTATCACTATTTGAACGATACTCAACAGGCAGAAGAACAAGCTAGAAGTGGAAGCAAATCGAAAGGGGTGTCTTCCTATGCCAGCCCCCTCCCTCGATTACAGCAGAACCTGGCCGGGGTCAAGGGGTCAACCACAAAACTCGGGAAGACAGAACAACTAGATTTTTCCTGCTTCATCTGATATAAACTTTTACTCCACTGTACGAAATGTTTCTAAGACACAATTAGAAAGTGCTATCACTTTAGTAAATATGTTTATTAACATATTTCAAAATTTTTCTCAGCCAAGAGAACAACTCAGTGTAAGTCTAGAGGCTTTGGCGTAATAAGGTAAATAATTGTGACTCAGTTAATTAATCAAGCATTAATTAATTGAACTCATCGCGTACATTGCTACTGTTCATGCCCACTGTCACATTACCTACAATACTTGATTTAAAAGATTTTTCTAGATGCATTTGGTTTCAATACACTACATTGCTAAACTCAAATGCATTTTCAGATGCTGCAAAAATAAAAGAAAATAAAAAGTAAAGTAAAATAAAATAAAATAAAAATACTCAGTGTAGAAAATTGGACAATAAGACAAAGTACAAACAAAAAATAAATCCCATCACTAGAGACAACCTCCTCTAACTATTTTCAGTTTATTTTCTCCCAGGTTTTTCTTTCCATTTAAAAAAATGTGTTTTTAGAAAATAGCTTTATATAGGCTGGTTTTGTATCCTGATTTTTAACATAGCATGAGCATCTCCAATTTCATTAACTATTTAGAAAACACATTTAATATTTGCATAATATTCCATTAAGTTTTTATACTATAATTTAATTAACCCATTGTCCTTTAATGCAAATGCCCATTTTTTCAATAAAAGTGTATTGAGTGCCACTCTGTGTCAGCTGCCATGTTTTGTTGGACATCTCATACTTTTGAATTTTTAGCTTTATGAACTCTACAGTGTTGATTATATTTTCCTTACACCTTTAGTTATTTTATTAGGATAAGCTTCATCATAGGTCTCTATTGAATGAAAAGGGGTTAACATTTTTTGGCCAACTTTTTATTTGAAAATATTCAAACCTGCAGAAAAAACAGAAAGAACAGTATAATGAGTATTTTGCTTAGACTCACCAACTGTGAACCAACTTTGCTCTCTCTCTCTATCTCTACACACACACAGACACACACACACACACACACACACACACACACACACACACACACTATTTTCCTTGAAGCTTTGGAAAATAACTTGCAGACATCATGATATTTTACTCACGCCTAAACCCTTCAGTTTGCATCTCCAAAACAGACATTCTCTTATCCAATCATGCTACTTTTATCACGTCTAATAAATGTTATACAATAATATCAACAAATATGCAGTTCACTAATTTCCCCCCCAATTGTCTCAATAATGTCCTTTATAGCTGTTGGTTTTAAAGTGCTGTTTTGTTTGTGCACTTATTTTGGTGGGGGGCGGGGGAGCCTCGGGCTGCAGCTGAGATCACACATAGCCCTGGTTATCATGTCTCACTCCTCCCCTGCCAGAGATTTACTGCGGTAGAATTGACATTGAGTAGAATTCACTCTTTTTAAGCGTGTCATTCTATACATCTTGACAAACTTATATTGTAATGAAACTACCATGGTGGTAGTTTGAAGATATAGACTATTTCCATCACGCCAAGAAGTTCCCTCCAGCCCCTTTATAATGCACCCCCTTCCTCCTTCTCACCCCTGAAACCACTGATAGGATTTCTATTCCTAGGTTTTGCCTTTTCCAGAATGTCATATCCGTGGAATCAGGCATTGTGTGGCCTGTTGGGTTTGACTTGTTTCAATTAACACAATGCTGTTGGGACTCATCCATGTCCTGGTGTGTTTCCATAGTTTCTTCCTTTTGATCGTGAGCCGCGTTCCATCATGTGGATGAAACACAGCTTCTTCTTCCATTCATCGCTTGTTGGACATTTGAGTCATTTCCAGTTTGGGGTAGGTGATGAATTAGAGCTGCTGTAAGCATTTGTATGCAGGTTTTTGTGCACTTAACTTCTTTTAGGTGAATATATAGATATGGGATTTCTGGGTCTAATATGAAGAGTATGTTTAATCTCACAGAAGACTACCGAACTGCTTTTCCAAGTGACTGTATCATTTTCCATTCCCTCTGTGGTTTAAGAGTTCCAGTTGCTCTGAGTTATGCGTCAAAGTTTACTATTTTGACTATAGATGTCTAGTTACTCCAGCACTGTTTTCTTGGAAAGAATATTTGTTCTCCCTTGGATAATTCTGCTTTGTAAACAAAAGGATGCCAGAGCAAAGACTATGGAAAGAGTGACATTGATTCAGAGCTATTCAATTTTATGGTACACACATGTGAAATGGCTGAAGACTTATAATTCTAACTGAAGGACACAGATGCAAGACTAATAGCCAAATGATCCATGCTTTCTGGCTGTTCATTTGCTTGACGAGAGTTTAGATAAAAAGGGCATTTAATTGCCAACCCTTCAGTATTAGAATTTAATGTTATGTGACAAAAATTAATAAGCCTTTATATAACTCTTGTTCCTTCAAAATATTTGTGCTATTGTTCTGGTTTTTGTAGATTAAAAGAAATTTAAGATATAGAAAATGCTCATTTTTCAGAACTATTAGACTTTAAGGAATATTTTATATCCATAGGGCCTTGTTGCACTTTACCGTGTACCCACTTCATTCTCTCTACTAGAAAAGATAATTAGATGGAAAGAATTTAAACCCCTTTTGATTTTTTTTGCAGTTGTTTCGTTTCCCTGGGAATTTCTTATTGCCACTCAATCACAAGTAACTTATGCATTTTAATTCAGAGTCCATGCATGCTTTAATATAAAAAATAATAATTTAAATATACCATATGGGAACAAAAGATTTCCTTCCTGCTCCTTTGTTTAGCTGATGAAATGCTGATGCAGTGAGCCTGCCTATTTCCAAAAACCCGACTGAATTGCAAATGCTGTCTCTGCATATCAGGTTCTACATCCAGACCCATTTTCCTCCTGACTCGTTAGCTCAGTGTTTCTAGAATCCACACAAGTGTAAATACATGAAAACCAATGACTTCACTTTTCTTCCACCAATGCCAGAGTAATCCTGATGAGAGATGCCCTCGGTTCTGCCCAGGGCATTGTACAGGGCAGTGTCTGGGCTCCCACTGGTGGGAATCTCAGTAAATACATCTTCTGATTGGGGGGTCAATTATTTGTGCATATGGAAGACTGAAAGGGTCTATGACCCTCTCTATGAAAGTTCATTCCATAATACTTGCAAGTCTATCGCGTGGCCAAGGAAAGGAATAAAACAAAGAACAAGAGACGCATCTTACTCTCCTAGGGCACAAGGCCTGGTGAGGAAGGTTGGCAATCACACCTGCTGCAACTCACACAATGGGGGGGGGCCCTCTGGGGACTAAACGCATGGTCAGTCCTCACAAGGTCATCACAACTATTTCTCAGTGCGGAAAGACAATTGATGATGCACTTTATCTTGCTGCAAATGCAGTAAATCTCCTCACAAGCAAATGAGCCAACAGTCTCCAATGATTAATGGTCTTCATGATCAATAGTCTTCATCCAATTCCCAAACTCATCTTCAACAGTCTTGTCATCAGCAATAAACGTATCCTACTTTCTCTTGCAATTGTTGATGAAAAGCGTTAAACATATGCTAAAATTAACCAGGTCCATGAGCCACTCTTTAGTGTTAGGATGAACAATGACTTCATTCCCTTTATCCAAGTGATATCTGTTATTTTTCCTCCTTGAAGAAAAACAATTCCTCCATGAATAGGAAACGCTGACCAGTGCTTTCTTCCATCTAAGTCAGCTAGTATCCATGGACGAGGACAGAAATTTAAGGCCACTTGCTATTTTGTTAAAATTTGACCAAAAATATACAATAAAGCACTCCCTATTATTTAATGTATCATTTTACCACTCTATTTAATGCTGCATTGATTAAGAATACTTCCAGCTGTAAATAACACTCAAATTATGGCTAGCAATAGCTTAGCTTAGAATTTCTTTCACCCACAAGATATAAATTTAGGAGTTGGCCACCCACGGCTGGCACAGGTACCCCCAGGATCTAGGCCATGTCACATTTCTGTCTTTGCACTCCGCTGCCTTATAGCAGTCCCCGTCATCATCATGCTTGCCATCTCCTGTCACAAGATGACCCCTGCAGCCTGGCAACAAACAGGAAGGAAAAAGAAATGGAAGGGGAGATTGGTGGAGGAGCATCATACCCACCATTTCTAGCTGCAAGAGAGTCTGGAAATGTGCATGTTTTAGCTGGGCACCTTGTACCTGAAACCCAATCAGGGTTTTGTTAGTGATGAAAAGGGGGAAATAGATACTGGCTAGGCAACTAGGAGACTCTGCCATAATAAACACATAGACATCAAAGGACAGGCTAGTTGTGAAGAGATATGCTTGATGTATTTAGAGTGTGCAATGGACCACAGCAGATGTATCAGCCATGCTCACGTGTCCTGATCTTTTACCGTTTTTGTGCATACCTGCTCATTCCTAGTAGGCGATATCTGTGTCTCTTTGTTGGAGGGCTGCCTTAGGCTGCTGGAGTGTCCTTTGCTTATATGATGGGAGAGAAGGGAAGTGCTTGGGAATTCACACCCCACCCCCAGGATCAACCCTTAACCAATCATATAACAGATCCCTTCAGCTCTGTTCACACTAATAGGAATGACTTTGAGATGTGAACGCCTTATCTCCCCAGCTTCCCTGGGGGATTAAGCCAAACTGCACTTCTGGGGCGTGGTGCCCACCCTCACTTGACCCCCTTGGCTCCCTGGTCCCACCTCCCCATCCCTCTACCATTTTTCCTGGGATCACGTCTTAATAAATGAATTTCTGAGACATCTTTACCTCAGGAGATGCTTCTCAGGGTCCTAAACTAAAAACATCAGCTGTCATCATTTTAGCCCCATCAGTGCATCCAAATGTACATCCCCCTCCCCATCAATCCTGTAATTACTAAATAAATAAATAAATAAATAAACAAAAAAACAAACCTCCCACATGATTGAAAATGTCTGTGTCGTGTCTAACCGTCAGGCACTTGGCAGCATAATTAGCGTTCCTAGGAGTCATCACAATAAGTATTGTGAACACAGGTTGGTATAATGGGATCAACCAACTGCAAGGCAAAGGGTTGAGTTAAACTCAGCTTCTTCACCATTTCATTTGAGCAAAGGATGACTTTTAGTCAGAATAAAATGCATTTTTATCATGCCATTTGAGGAGGATACGTTTGCCAGCAAGGCTACTTCTATTGGTTCCGAATTCGAATTAATCACACTGACAGAGGGCTTCACCGACTTTTGTCCAACCATTCAAGTGCTTTCTGAAACCACACTTGATAGAAGAGCCAGGCAACTTCTCATCTTACACTTTCTTTGCTTGTCCTTTTCCTCCATTGTTTCTAGTCAAAAGACCACCCTTTCTAGATGCAAAAGTAGTCTAAGTTTTCAAATATTCTATTGTGATCTTACTTTTGCGTAACTTATTCTTTAGTTTTCTTGAACAGAAGACAATAAGATGTAAGCATACTGCTTTGCAACAATGATAGAATTCATCTTTGAAATAACTCTCTCAGAACAGCCGTGCTTTCTGCATCAGCGGCTGCTGCTGACTCCTCGTGTGCTGCCTGTGCTCGAAGGGCCTTCTGCTATGTCAAGTTCAATGTCAGAAGCTTCGAAGAGATGCATCTCTTGTTCTTTGTTTCAATCCTCAGTGACTCCAGAAGGCTCTGAACAGTCATTACCTGGTATATCTTTACTTGTTTCAAGCTTTAACTTCCCTTTTTAAAAGCAACATGTTTTAAGTTCCCAACTGAAACTATAATTCTTAAATTATAATGCTTTAATAGGGCAAATGAAGAATGTCACTAACTCAGCAGGAGCTGAATTTGCAGAGCTTTCTTGTCATGAGAATCCATTGCCGCTGGAACCAGGTAAAGTTGCATTTTGATGAACAAAATATTTGAACCAACACAGCAATGGCAAGAAGTGTAACTGGCTTGTGCGGGCCAATTTTATTTTCTATAATCAAACATTGGCCCAGGAACTGACACATTCACTTGAAAATGGCTTCCAGTTTCAAATTTTGCACCGTGGATGTGTTTTTTACTTCCTCCAAATAAACCTCCAATGACAGTTAAAAAAAAAAAAAAAAAAGTACAAAAGGAAATACATTTATAATAAAATTATCACACCTTAAAATGGCCAATGAAAAATGATAGGAACTCATACAACCCTCCATTTTTCAGTAAGTTTATGTTATCAAAGGCACTCTCTGTGGCTGACCCTAGCCAAATCATATGTTTTTTGTAACAAAACATTTATGGAGCTAAACTTGCTCAAGGAGGTGAACTCATTGGTGGGAGCCAATGGCATTTTCTGAATTCAACACCAGCTCATCAGGTGACAATCTCATTGCTCCCCAAACCTCAGCTTTCAGTTCAAGGTGGGCCCTGAGCCACACATGTACCTCCCTCCAGTAGGACACACGCTGAATAGATAGGAAAGGAATACATGCAGGGAATACACTATTTGTAAGAACGAGTCGGCGGGTCACAGACTTTGATGAACTCCTGGATGACCCACGCCAGAGGGGCTCACACCTTAAAACACACACACACAGGTAGCTGGAATCAAGGAACAACATGCTTTCCCAGCAGGCAGCACTGAGGTCAGCGAAGGAAGTTGCTGGAGGGCCACAGACGTGCGGGGCTTAGTCGAGGACCCTCTGTGCATGGGATTGACCACTCTCCCCATGAGCCATGCTGTGTGTCTCCCAAAGCACAAGACTGCGACTCTCCACCTTAATGAAACTGAATCACCAGCAGGGGAGAAGTCAGTTTTAAACACTTACTGAGCACCCACTGTGTGCCAGGCATGTGCTAAGCACCAGCTGAGAGGAGACGCTGTCTCTGGTGGCAGCTGCGCCATCCTGGGCAGAGCCCTCCACAGAGCAGGACAGCAGATTTAGCAGATAGGAGCCTCCTCCTGCCCTCCTGGAATTCAGATTGGTAAGTCACAGTGGGAACTTCTCCGAACACCATCTATTTCTACCGTAAACCCATTGGGCCATCTACTGGTACCTTTTTAACCAGTGTCAATGCGCCAAGAAGCTCTATATCTAAATTCATATGTGACCAGGGTAATGAGGCCATGCCAATCAGAAATGAGCCCATAAAACTCAACTCACCTTAGAAAACTGGAGGACTCTTAAAAAAGAAGTCTGTGCTCTGCCCACCTATTTTAGGAGAACTTGAAACATCTCATGATGTGAATAACGATTAACCAGGAACTTACAATTAATTGTCTGGTTAGAATCCACTTTGATTGATTTTCACATTTGGAATTCCTGTCTGCTCCATGATTCTCACTGAGACCTCACTGAGTGTGGAGCGGTCTGCGTGTCTCCACCTGCTGAGGCACCACTCCCCATCCACTTGGCTCTCAGAGGGCTCTGAGAGGAGTTTGGGTGTCTGAGGGCAAACCCAGACTGAAAAGGAGCTATGCCTTCTTAGTGACGTCTTTTGATGTGAAGGAGACTTGAAATTCTCATTGCTAAGACTGTGACAGATACAAAAATGTGGTGGCACATATCCCCCTTGGCCCAATTCCCAAGGAAATTCCCTGTGCCTTAACCTCCCTCACTGGGTTGGTTTCAAGATGGCCTGTGTCTTGTCCTTTTTACTCTCCAGGGTACTTAGCATCCTGCAGGCTAGCAGGGTTCTAAACAGCCCAAGGAATGTGTCAGATGGTGCTAGGAAAAGAAAGGGTTGGTTGTCATTGTTGTTTGGGTTGTTTTCTTTGTTAGTTTTCCTAATGAGAGGAAGTCTAGTGTGCTTGGTGTCTGTATTTATGGAATGATCCGGGGGGAGTGGGGAGATCTGATGATTGGAGAAAGAGAATGATCTCCCTGGAGAACCCTCTTGAGCGGGTGAGGGATGGTCTACAGTGCATCCCTCAGAGGAAGGTTGCTTCAGATGAGGGTACAGATGTTGCTTCCGTGGTAACAGGAAGCAAGGCAGACTGAATGGTGCTCCAGACACAGTGCATTCAATTGTGGAAATTAAACAACACAGAAGTTGTTTCTCGTGTGGTCTTAGAGAATGTCACATTTCCTCCTGATCTCAAACGACCAGTGTTCGGTTGCAAATCTAACTACTACCTTGGGGTTCCAGCAAGGAGCAAAGACTCTTCCGTATTTGATTTGAAAGTATGTAGGGAGTCAGTGGCACTGTGACTAGAACACAATTTTGCCTTTTTTTTAAATATAATGAGTAGAAGTTTTCACAGGGTAAATTTACAAAAGCTACGAGGACCGTTATAGATGACTGAAAAAAAATGTGCCCTTATAATCAGGCAAATGTATATAAAACATTAATGGCATTTCTTTTCCAATCTAATTGGCCAAGGTACAAAAAAATGATAATATCAAGTGCTAGTGAGGATGTGGCTAACAACTTCATGGACTGTTTAAAGAAATATTAATTGGTAAAGATCCAGGAAATGCTTTGGAAGCTAGTTAATATTACTAAATTGCATGGGATAAATTGTATTTGCATTGATTTTGATTTTTAGGTTTACTGAACTCTGGGGAGCTAACATTTTAAGAGGGAAAATTTTCTTTCAAATGGTTGCTTTATTAGATATAGGCTACTTCTAGACTAGAAAATCAAATTAAATTTTGAAAATAAATACTAATACTTTGTTCTCTTTGCCAAATTTGATTCCATTGAATAAGCCATTGGGAGGTCAGAGAAATTCAGTGGCAAGGGAAGCGCTAGGGTTGATATTATTCATTACAATCCTGAAATGACAGATTCTTGACCCTGATACAACTGGTCCAGAGGGGTTGGTAAGTGGGCGCAGGAGCGAATAAGGTTCAGAGGTGAAGTCTAGAAGAAATCACTTCCTATTGCTACCACAGCAGCTAATTTAGGCCACGAGGGGTGGGTATCTAATTATTGTCAAGTCTAGACAGCCCCTTCTAAACACAATATCAGAAAATATTCGAAATTACCCCGTTCTCCATAGACCACATCTACTAGATACATATTTAATTCTCCTAATGGCTCTGGGAGACTTAAAAAGGCCAGAGTATGCAGACACAGCACCAGGACTGTAAGATGTGTGATAGCAGAAGTAGAAGTTTGATCTCACCTCTGTATCTCTACCTGTTGTAGCACCTGGCATAGAGAAATCACACAAAGGCACAGAAGAGCCTCTGAACTAATGTCTGATAAATGGATAGATGAACTGATAAGATGGGTGGGTGGATGGATGCATGGATAGATGGACGAATGGATATCAAGAAAAAATTTCATGACGCAGCTAAGCTGGTTGTAAATAGCTCAAGGAAAAACCTGGCTTTCCAGGAGCATTGGCGGACCTGTGCTCAGAAGAAAAGACCTAGATAAGTAATCAGTTAAACGAAGATCTTTCCAGACCCATTTGCTTATTAGAAAAACTCAAGCTTTTTTTTTTTTTTCCTTGCATTGGCAGCGTTTCTGTGAACTAGTACTTTCCTGATTCTGCAGATTTAATTATGAAAGTGTGTGTTCTTATTTTTAAATAACTAGATAAAACAAAAAGTTTTGTTTTGACTTCCAAGATTCCTAATTTGTTTTCAGAAAATTGCTGGCAAAGGCTTTTTATTTTAATTCTTATGATTTGATAAGGGAAGGCAGGCTGAGTTTGTCGGTTATTTGGAGGCAAATGACATTTCTTTCCCGGTCTTATTAGCTAGATGGTGCATCTAGTGTCTTATCGATGTGTGGCAAACTCGGCCTAAGGGCTGTTTGAAAATGCTTCCCGCATCACTGGCCACATGCCTTACTCACTGTCTATGGGGACACAGGGCACAAATGAAGAATGTTTGTAGCCATTCCCGTATATGTCACACTTTGAGATTTATAACTGCACTCTCCATGGACATTTGCGGAGCAAAATCTCTCCAAACTTTGCAAAATCAAATTTTTATAATGTTAGTGTGAATATCAGGAAACTGGAGTGAAAATAAATCGGCAGCTTCAGTTCCTCCCCTCCTCTTACAAAAAAAAAAAAAAAATTTTGCCAAGGAAAACTTAGAGTATTAAAGAGAACATAAGATATTCTTCTCATAGGCTGTCTCTGGCCTCGAAAAATGTTTGATAAAGAAACATGGAGAGCGTTTGTAAAACTCTGACTAAGGAGAAAAATGACCAGCTCAATGCTTTGCAAAAGATGGGTGTTAAGTAAATACTTGCTCATTAGATATGAAAATATTTTGCGGGGAACTTCTTAAACACATGATTTTTAAAACACAATTTTAGCATGTTTGTGCTTATATAACTTCTGGAAATAAATTGTTTTTCCCCACATGAGGGATGTTGGTTGGTCACAACTTGGGGTCCAGAGGGGGAACAGATGAGGTGATGGGATAAAACAGTGGTCCTCAACCAGGGAGATAGGATGCTGGCAATACCTGGAGATATATTTGGTTGTCACAACCTGGGTGTGGGAACTGCTATTGGCATCTAGTGGGTAGTGGCCAGAGACACTCCTAAACATCCTATAATATACAGGATGGCCCCACAAAATAAAAAGTTATCCAGGACAAAATGTCAGTCGTGCAAGGTTGAGACTGTCTGGTATAAAGATTTTAGGTGGGGTTGAAGGTCAGGACCAGGAGGCAGAGCTTTCACTGCCAAATATGGGGGGAGGGTCTCCCAATCTCCCCCTTCAGAGCAGCTGGTCATCTCTGAAGACTGTGGCCATCACATGTGTTCAACAATCAGCCCATGTCTCAATGTACCCTTTTGGTCCCCCACCCAAACATGACACCATATATAATTTTAAAATTTATCTTTGCCAAATCATGCTTTTTCTTATGAAGTTAACTGAAAGTAAACTAAAAAAGTACGCATTCTTGCTAAATGGAAAGAAGCCAGACATATTATAATTAACGCTTGAACATATTAACATCAATTTGAAAAAAGTCATTAATAGTATACTGATCAAACCCAAAATGTCCTACACATAAAACGCATTTTTAAAGTAATATACTCACACACACACAAAGAGAAGCATGAAATGATTATGAGCCCTAAGGGGTTTCAAGAGACTCTGCTTTTGAGACTAAGATCAATGCGTGGAGACGGGTGGGGACGGAACCATCCAGAAGGAGATGGTGAGGGGAGGGTGTCTGTACTGCAGGCAAGTCCACCCTTCGCTGTCAGCTCCACGCACTTCCATCCCCACCCCAGCCGCCTACCAGAAGAGAGATGTACCATTTATTTACTGAATATATTGTATACGTTACCATCAAGGACATTTCCAGTGCAGATGTTCTTTAAAAACCTAACTTCTGGAAAAATAAAATGTCTATCATTCAACCTAAGCTACAAAAATGCATATTGCTCATCAGTCGCCTTACTGAGCGTGAACTCACTTCACTGCCTGTGCCCTGTGATGAGCCCTTCTGTGTGCTGCACTTGCTTAGACCACGTCAAGAATAGTAGCTACTGCCTCAGGGCTGCTGATGACTGAAACTACCCTCCACCTGCTGGGCGACCCTCCAATTGTGTGAGGGAAATACTCTAATATTAATAAATTGCTTCGAACGTAAGATCTCCTTATTGGTGACTAATGAGAGCACATTCATTCACATTCTTGCATCATTCCAAAGGCAATAACGCTGTGTTTATACAGGATTTGCAAAGTAGCTTTATTTCTGCTGTTGCTTATTGCTCATCACTAACACATTTGAAAATACCAACGGCTTTCCTTTCTCTCACTGCCACACTGAAAGTGAATTTTCTAACTGAAAATCTATCACACAGTTTGTTCTAAGTATACATAAGTAGTTAAAAAGGAGTGTGTGTGTGTGTGTGGGGGGGGATCTTTAGCCTCAGAACCGGGAGCACAGAGATATTTGGTCCAAGGTGACCTGGAACTTTCTCCACCACACCCCAGTGCAAAACCTTCATCTGAGTTGCCTGCTGAAAGGGTGGAAGATTCCGCATGCTGACTTAAGATCCCGGAGGCCAAACTGAACCAAAGTATCAGAAAACGAAGTTTTTGTCCCAATTATTATTTCAAAGTTGGAATGCTTATGTGGGTTTTTTTTAAGGCACCCATTTGGCCTCTCGATTAAAAGCCTGTCATTATCAGTAAAGTAAATAAAGATTGAGTAACATTTTGAAGACTGAAGGATAACCATTAAATGAATAGGAGGGGGTTGAAAACAAAACATCTCTACCTGAGGCTCTGCCTCCCCCCCGGCCATCTTTCACTGGACAGAGCAGTTCTTTGGAGCCCGAAGGTTCTGGTCCTAGGGCCCCACTACCAGCTGGCTGACCTGGGGCAGGTGACTCCCCCTCTGTAAGCCACGCTTTCCTCACTTATCAAAGGAAAATGCTCATACCTGACTTAGGGACTGCACTGATATTTATATGAAATCGCTTAGCTAGGGCCAATCCCACTGCAAACACTCAATATGTAATAGTTAATTCTATTGATAAAAATATGCAAGCAATCAAAGATGTCCAAGTTACAAGAAGCAAAGTTGTGAAGAGGATTCCCGAGCCACACTTGTAACTCAGGGCCAGAAACGAGCTCTCAGGGTGCCAACTTGATGTGTGTCTTCCATGGATAATCTTCAGATGGAATTTCAGTGATCCACACCCGTCTGTGTACTTCCTTAACCTGCTGGTGAGAAAGTTCCCTCTTTACGAAGGGATTAAACTCCATGACTCAGATACATTTTTTATACAAAGACACAGGGAGAGCGTCCGACATGAAGTTCTGTCTCAATGGGACTCAGGAAACGAGCTCTTGTTAGGTAAGTTGTGTGTTTGAAGAAATCCATTGTGTAAACACTGCTTCGAAACCACTCTCTGGTTCAAAATGAGCTTCAAACAATTCAAGACAGGAGATGAAAAACACCAATATTGTTCCTTTAAGAAACTTCGCTGGTACAACTGGAGTGGAGAGCAGCCTAGACAGCACTGTAATGCTGAGTAAGGAGAAAGTTCTGGTGTGATTCTCACCATGGAAGGTGTTGACCCAACAACCCTCCATTTGGAAGGAATGGCCAGAGGCCCCCCAACAGCCCCCTGTAGCCAGGCTCACCGGCTCTGTTTCTTGTGTTTGGCTAAAAAGAAGGAAACTTGTAGGACTGGAGGTTTTTGTAAGTTTCCAGGAAACAGAACCAAAGGGTGCTTTACACGGAAGTAATTACGATGCACAGCAAGGCACTCTTGCTGAAAAAGAGAAGCAGCAGCAATTCTAAATGGTTGGTGGGCAGGCAGGGTGATGTTAAGAGCAGGCTTTTTGTTATTTGATGTGAACAAGGAAGAAACTGAAGATTTTTCTGTAAGTCAGAATGAGAGAAACCAAACTCACAGGAAATGATCATAGGTGGACAGGGGACCCAAGCCTGGCCCATCCCAGTTTCCAGGAGCCAGCAAAGTGATTGGCCCAGGGCAGAGCCTGTGGCCAAGTCAGCCGATCAGAGGTCCACCATAGGAAATTACATACGGGCACTGGGGGGAAGTTAGCCAGCTGCAATAATGGGATCACAGCTGCAGAATCTGTGTCCCCACCACCTGGAGGAACCCGAGAGATAAGGACAACATAGGGACAGAGATCACAAGGAGAGATGGTCAGGAAGCAAGAAGCCTAGTGGCTTTATTTGAACGCGTGCCTCAGTGGTCCCTGAGCCCTTGCCTCCTTCCCAACTATGTCGGCCAGTAGATTCTGGTTTTTGCTTAAGCTAATCAGTGCTGGGACTCCTGACTATCATACACTGTAATTTTCATAGTTACATTTGTAAGGGCTCAGCCTATTTCTGCTTCTTCCAATTATTCATTTCTAAGATGGGTGTACCCACTGGTTCTACACATTTATTAACCAAGACCTCCATTTACCTCTGAAAGCAGCCAGCGGAATGATGGACAGAGAGTGCCCCCACAGGGCTGATTTTAAACACTGAAACGGATTGTTTAGGGCAGGGGTGTCCAAACTGCGGCCCACAGGCCAACTACGGCCCGCAATCCATTTTTTATTGGCCCGCAGCAAATTCCAAAAATATATTTAGTTTACTTAAATAAACCAGGTGAGGCAATATGTACTTCACCTCAAGTGAGTATCTCACATAAATTTATGCTTTTGAAAATTCAAAAATAAAAATTGTATATTAAGCAATGTAATATATTGAGTTCCTCTTTGATGGTTTGTAATGCACATCAGGACCTACTCTATCAGTGTTTTTAAAGGCAGTCAAGTGTGCTTCGCTCCCAACCAACAAGGCAAGGGGAGAGGAAACCGGCATCACCACCAGTGAGCTCCGAACGGGAATTAGTGAGGGCTCCACGTGGCTCCAACAGGAATGATTCTCAAAGCAGGAGCCACAGGAGCATCCGAAGGCAGCGGTCCATGCGGGCACGGGACACACAATGGCAGATGGGAGGAAGCAGAGCCAAGCTGCTGCCTGAAGAAGTGTGCACGTGCGCTGATGGACTGATGGACAGGAAAGGGACAAGCCCTGCAGCAGAAGTGGGGAACCAGCAGGACAGAAAGCACCTGGACTCAAAAATGAGCATGCTGCTTCATCAGCCCTGGAAGGAGCACCGGCTCACCTGGACCTTTTGTGCTGGGGACAGTGGCATTAAGGCCACAGCGAACATAGGGAATGGGGAAAGCAAGAAGGTGGACGTTAGCCTGTCAACAGACAGTGGGAAGCTGAGGCGCCTGGTTGTCTCTGACAGAAAGTGAAGCCGGAATGATGACAACTGCTCATCCCAAAGCTCTGCTCATGTCCACGGCCCACCGGGCACAGGGCTGTCTTGGTAGATGTCAGAAAAATAAGATGCCCCACAAGTCTCTGCAGAGGGATGGAAGAGGGTTCTCTGAGAGAAGCCATTCTGGGTGAAGAAGGATCCACATATGAGAAACAGGTCTCAGCTACAAAGCCAAGGTCACAGTATGGGTGGTGACCTCAGCAGGGTGGTGGCTGTTCTGCACTCTGCCCCCAGCACCTTCATGTAGGTCTGGAGCTAGAAAGACAGGGCAGTAGGTAAAACCTGAAAGGCCCTGCCCCCTAAGCTCTGTACCGTCTCGAGCCCCAGCAGCACTCCCACATGAAGTAGCACAGAGGAAAAAGCATGTCTCCTTGTTCTGGCTGTGGCAGGCTGAGAAAGGGCTCCAGGTCCCCTTGCAGGGGGCTGCTGGACCAGGCAGAGCAGCCGGGCTGCTCACAGCACAGGAGAAGCCATTTGGCAATGTGGCGGTGGCAGTGGCAGGCAGAGTGGCGTGGGAGCGGAAGGAGGTGTGCACAAGAGGTCAGCAGTTCAAGAACTGCTAGAGACATGGGAGTGGAGAAGGACGAGGGGACGGATGGCAGGTCCTGTGTGAGCTGTGAGATCACATGCCTGTGAAAGGCTGTCACAAGCCGTGAGCTTGGGAGCCACAGGAGAGCCATGCATCTGCGGTCTGCTGCAGACTGCCTGGCATGTGTGTGGGTGGCCTTAATGCTCACAGCGTGTTGTCCCAGCAGATCGCCTGTAGTCCTCACTACAGCCCACAGATGAACTCCGGGAGGGCCTGTCCAGGGTGCTGGCAGTGCAAACAGAGCCAGTGGATTCCAGAGCTCCCCCAAGGAAAGAAGGGAGTTGATGACTGTCCGTGTGCAGGGTGAAGGAAAACGGAAGGAGTCTGAGGAGAGCCCACGTTTGGAGCCAGAATAAGCCCAGGGACTGACAAGTCATTACCAGGGTCAGGTATGATTTCTGCAATTGGGGTACTGAGTGATGGGCCACTCAGAGTTCCATTACTGAGCAGTGTAACAAAGCTGATGGCCAGATTATTCTGAGTCCTCTCCCCACAGACTGAAGAAGTTATCTGCCACGCAGCTGTCCATCATTTCTCCTTCCTTTCCGTCAGTTCTTTAAAGGAATAGTATGTACACCTACTGTACACTACGCTTTCTACACATACTATACACTCTACTATATACACAAACTGCATTCTATACTATATACACATACTAAGTATGCAACTGTATACTATGCTATAGACACGTGCTATACAATATGCTGTGTGCTTTTACGGTGCGGTGCATTGTATACACAGACTGTACATTGTGCCTTGGATACACAATACACATTATACTACATGAACATACTACATATCGTGCTGTATCCACATACTCTACACCGTGCTGTATAAATACACTATACACTATGCTCTACACAATGCACTTTATACTATATACTCACTGTCTATTACACTGCATCACATACCACATACATATACCCTACACTAGCATAGACACATTATACACTATCCTATATACACACAGTATACACTGTACTCTGTGCACCGTGCTATGCACACACACTGTACAGTTACACACACTATAGACTGTGCTATACACACGTGCTGTACACTATTACACACACCGTACACTGTACTACATACACTACACACTGCAGTACACTCTACACTGCACCACTGGATTAACTAACACATCAGGAATGCCTGACCTCCCTTTTTGCCCTATTTTTGCCATCTTCCCATTTCCTGCCACTGGCACGCACCACAGCTCAGCCCCAGTTCAAGGGTGTTCAGTCTTGAAGTCTTGGACTTCAAGAAGTCTCTGATGCTGTGTCACCTGACTGTCTTTTAAATCCTGCTCTCTGAGCTGTCCTTATAATTCAATGATGGGGAAATGTCCAGTGCGTCCTTCTGCAGTGGAAGCTTAGACTCAGGAAGGAACTGTGTCTGGCTTCCCTCATCACTACTCCTGTCCACAGATTTGGTCAGCCTTTGCTATAGTAACATTTTCCTTTCCTTCCAGAGGTGCTTGCTCTATTTATATAAACTGAATTCTAACTCATTCTTTCCTATTCTTCAATCTCAATGCTGATGGGAAGGTAGGGCTGCCCGCTGGGATGGCCTGCACAATAAGGAGCCAGCATTTCTCTCAGCAGTGTGACCTTGTTCAGTCCTCTTCCTCCTCTTCCCTTCCTTCCGCCGCCTTCCATCCCCTCCCGCCCTCGTTTCTCTCTCCTCTCTTCTCATCCTACAGCCATGTTGAATCTCATGAGAAGCAAAATTGAAACACACTAAAATCTCTCTTAGTCAACTTCCAGGAACTGACCCCTGGACGAGCTGATTCAGGCACCCGGGGAAGGTCCAGGTGGTGGGGCATAAAGCGCATACCATTGAGGGTATTTGTTTAAGAAGCAGGAAGCAGAATTATAGACACATACATACGTATGGAGGTAAATGTTTCAGTAAAATAGTCACAAATTACAAATTTTTTAAAGCTGAAAAATTCACAAACATTTTTAAAAAATCCAGAAAAAATCATATACTTTCCTATATATTTGGCTGCATTCTCTGACTATCTTTTCCCCCAGAAACAAGTTGGCAATCATTTTCCATAAAGCAGTCCCGTCCAATAGAAATATAATGCAAACCCCAATGGGAGGCACATTTCTGATTTTCACTTTTCTAGTGGTCACATGTAAAAAGGAAAAAAAGGAAGAGGTGAGAGTAATATAATCATATGTTTCATTTAACCTAATATAGCCAAAATACTATTTTAACATATTATTAATAAAATGATTAACGAGCCACTTTACATTTTTCTCATCAATAAGTCTTCAAAATCTGGTGTGTTTTACACTTCCATCCCTCCCAGTCACACTGGCCATGTTCCAATGCTCAGTGGCCATGCATGGCTCATGGCTCCCATACATGACTGAGTCTCTCTATCGAGACTAGAAAGATAATCCAGTCTTCTGTCATGGTGGACCAAAATTTATTCTTTTATTATTGATAGTTTAGAAAGTATCTTTAGCTTTACAAAGTCATTATTGCTAATGTGAAATACTTAAGAGTATTCTCATGTTTGAAAACAAAAAGTTTCTCGTTCCATGAGCTGTAACGTTTCAGGGCATGTAGTTTGCTTCTGTAGGAATTAATCTTACACACTCTTGGAGTTGAGTATCCTCATTGATCAGTTGGCTGTCAATATTCACATGGTAGTGGCTTCTTGTTTTGTCTTATCTTTGATGAATTCCATGATAAATTTACAGGAAACTGAAAAAGCACCTGTATAAATGAGCTTGGGCAGGCCCCTCTGTATGGATGGTGTGTAAGAATCAGAGGGTGAGGATGAGATTGGAAAAGGGGCTGAGAGTCGAGCAGGGAGCTGGGAAAGGTGTCTACTGCTGGTGAGAGGGTCGGAGCAGCTCTCCTGCCTTCGGCTAAGGCTCAAGGCCTGGATGTAGATCAATACACTGGAGATAGTTCTCCGCCCGTCTCTAATACTTCGGCACACCTTCTCAGTAGAGTAACGTGCGGCTCTTTGCCTGGACTACCTTTCCAAGAATGTTTACACAGCCAATAACCTTGGAAAACCAACAAAGGGGGCATCTCTCTCTAGGGCAAAGGGCAGATTTATGTCCTGACCTGCATGATAAAGCTAGTGTCTCCCGGTACGTGAAGGCGGGGCACGTTTGCTACTCGTCCCTTATAAAGTGCTGGGTTTCCTAGACTCGCGTTTCCCCGCTGGAACACAGACCCACTGTGTGCACAGCACCCCCCAGGGCCACAGTGAGTCACCCCTGTAGGGCCTGAGGGACAAGGGGTCTGATGGGGACGTGAAGTTCACACTGCCTGTTCTGACATGCGTCCTAAAGCCCACGGTCTCTGACCCAGGATTCTCGTGCCTTTTGCCAGCATCTGTGCCACTACGGCAGGCTCACTTGGTAGCTGCAGTAGGGTCGTATCTCACACGCTTCTCAGTCCCTGACACACTAGTAGCATATGAAAGCCACACAAAGTGGTGCTAAGATCATTAGCATCCATGACCGATAAACCTGGACATGGAGCCAACTCTGGGTTTCACTGGCTTGAACCTGCGGCTATTATAACATGAAACAAACGCCAAATCACATATCCCACCTCATCCAAGCTCACTGTGCCCCCGATCAGCTTCCTTGAGCCAACCGAAAAATGCTTGTGGCCATTCCACACCACCCAAAGTGAGGAGAGACGGTAGCAGAAGTAGTAGTTTAAGCTGATCGGAGCTAAACTATTTTGCTTCAGTAAGTTTCACAACCACATGAACACATTTGTCGGCCCCTCCCAGAGCCTGAAGGAGTCCCTGGCACGTGAGATAAACTCTTAATAATCTGCAGGTGGCTTTGCCTCCTGAAAGCCCACCCCTCACCCAGAGGCTCCAAGCACATTCCTGCTCCACCAGCTGACTTGCCTCGTCCCCAAATCTGTTTCTGCCGTTTGTCCTTGAAATTGGTATTATCCTTTTGCAAATCTTGGAGATAGAAATGCAGAAATAGTTGTGCTTTTTATGAAAATGAAGTTGAATGCTTTGGGAAAGACTTGGGAAAAGAAAAGCAAGTCATTTTAAAACATTTTTTCAAAACAGAGGTATGAGAAAGGGCATTATAGAAGTTTGGAGGGGGGGAGAAATCATAAAACTGTAGAAGAATTTCAGTTGCAAAGTTTTTTCCAGGTTCTACTTCTCTCAGATTCTAAGACTCAGAAATCAATCATCCAAATCAAAAACACCTACGAAACAACCACCTCGATAATGATTTTCTCCCCTCCCCTCTCATCATTTTTCTTTCAAGAAGAACTGCCTGGTCAGAGTAAAATTGACTCTAGTAGAATGTAGTAACTCCCCTACAAATGGTCATTAAAACCCTGGCAAGGTTGATCTGCTTCACAGAGATAGCCCAGAAGTGACTATTAAATGTTATTACCACCGTATTAAAGTAAACCAGTGTATTGCAAAGCCTTTGGGCAATATTTCTCCTCAGGGCCCCCACTCACCCATCATGGTGCCTGTATTCCTTCTCCATGGCTGAGACAACAAATCACGACAACGTAGCCACGTAAACACCACAAATGTCTTACCTCCCACTCCTGTAGGATGGACGTTTCCCACGGGTGGGCTAAAATCAAGGGGTCGGCAGGGCTGGTTCCTTCTGGAGGCTCCAGAGTAGAATCTGTTTCCCGGTCTTTTCCAGCTTCTAGAGGCGCCCACTTTCCTGGGCTTGTAGCCCCTTCCTCCACCTTCAAAGCCAGCAGCCTTGTCTCTCCTACTGCTTCCTGAACGCAGCTCCTCTTACTCCCCTTTCCTACCCCCTGTTCTGCTTTAGAGGACCTTTCTGATGACATTGGGCCCATTGGGTAATTCAGGGGCATCTCTCCATCTTGACATCTAGTCACTAGGAAGCTTCATTCCTTCTGCAACCTTAATTCCCCCTTGCCACGCAGGCCTGAGCCCCTGGAAATACATGCTGAAGCTGGGCCTTGGAGTGGCACCCAGCACCTGTGCTTCCCATTCAAGGCTGGCCCCACGCAGCGGTAGGAGGGGGGCGGGGACGCCCTGCAGTGTTGCCTGGCAACTGCTAGGAGCACGACCATTGGCTTAGAATCTGGGGTCTCCAAGTAGGGGACCTCCTGGCAAACATCTGTCTTCTATCCCAACTCTGGCTGGGGGCGGAGGAGGGGGGGGAAGCGGTGTCAGGCTGGGCTTGGGGGAGACACAGAGAAGCTTTACTTAAAACATGAGCTGGGGTGTAGGGTCAAGGAGTCAGGAGGATTAAAATGGGCTGGTGAGGGGATAAAAGTGGTCCTGAAATTGAGAGAGGCCAGAGTCCGAGTAGACACCACCATGGGCAGTTCCCAGGGGTCACGGACTTCGAAGGACAGAAATGCCTAATATCCAATTTTAAGTTGATTAGCTTTAAGTCAGACACACAGAACTGAGTGGAAGGGAAGCGGGTTCAGGGGGGGTGGTACACACAGCGGGTGGGCGAGGGTGCAGAGTCAGGACTGACAAGTCAGGGGGTATACCATTTTAGAATGAGGGGGTTGTGGGAAGCTCAGCCCCTGCCCCTCCACACGCTTCCCCAGAGCATTGAAAAGGATTCAGTCTCTGGGTGGTGAACACACAATGGGATTTATAGATGATGTAATACTGAATTGTACACCTGAAATCCATGTAATTTTACTAACAATTGTCACCCCAATAAATTTAAAAAATAAATTAAAAATAAAAAAGGATGGAGTCTTTCCCACCATCCCTACAATGGGGGGGAGGAGGGTCCAGAAACTTTTCCTTCATTCTCTTTTTAGTGTAAAGTGTTTGTACAGTGACATGTACAGTAGTTCTTACCACTTGCTGAGTTTGACAAATGCACATACCCGTGTAACACAAATCCCTCTCAATGTGCAATGCATTGTCACCACCCCAGAAAGTTCCCTCACACCTCGCCCCAGTCAAACCCTGTTCTGCTATGATGTTTTTTAAATTAAATAAACATTTTATTCTGAGATAATTGTCAATTCACATGCCGTTGTTAAGAAATAAGGCAGAGATCCTGTGGACCTTTCACACTTTCCCCCAATGGGAGCATCTTTCAAAACTACAGCACAAGGTCACAGCAGGACTGACCTTGATGCAGCCAAGACACCGACCACGTCCATCTCCACAAGGCCCACTCCTGATGGCCTTTTGGAGCCACACTGCTGCTCCCACGACCCCTTAAGCACTGGCACCACTGTCTATTCTCCATTTCTGTCATTTCAAGAATGTTATACAATGGCGTTGTCCAGCATGTGAAGCTTTGGGGTTGGCTTCTCCCTGCCATCATCATTCTCTGGACCGTAACCCAGGTTGCTGCCATGTCACTGGCAGTTCCTTTGTATGGCTGACTAGTGTTCCACGATGTGGGCACACCAGGGTCTATTCAGCCATTCACCTGCTGAAGGACACCTGGGAGCTTTCGCACTTTGGTGACTGCGAATAGGGCTGCTATAAACATCCACATATACGTATTTGTGTGGACACTGGTCTTCACTTCCCTGAGGTAAATGCAGAGGTGCATGGCTGGGCCATGCGGGACTTCCTGTCTACTTTTTAAGGAACTGCCGAGCTGTTTTCCAGAGTGGCTATACCAGTTTGTGTTCCTACCTGCAATGAAAGCGGAATCCAGGTTGCTGGTTTCTTCAGCCTCAGGCCTGGGATCTAGGAAGCAAAAAAGAAAAGCCAAGGAACTCTCCACTCTGCTGTTCCCGGGGCCCTCTGGTCCCCGGCTAGTGTACCCTCTTATTCCCACACTTTACAGTTTTTTAATGTTTGTTTTATATGTGTAGTGTCAAGGGTATTTATTGTACTAAGCGGGAGGAATAAGACAAGTATGTTTATGTCATCTTTTCAGAAGCGGAGGTCCTCACTTAATCCTTTTTTCATAGGATTTTATCGAGGTGCACTTTACGTACAGAAAATTCCCACATTTTAAGAGTGTAGCTGGTTAACTGTTTGCATATCTATGCACCTATTGTGACCACCACCCAGCTCAAGAGAGCAAATTCCCAGCCCTCACTCTAGAAAGTTCCCTGTGCTCTTTCCAACCAGTAACCATCACCCTTCAAGTAACCTCTAGTCTCTCATCTTTACTACCATAGATTAGTTTTGCCTATTTTTGAAATTCACATAAACAGAATCATGTATCATTTTGTGCCTCGCTTCTTTTCAGCAACATAATATTTTTAGATTCACCCATATTGCTCCATGTATCAAAAGCTCATTACTTTCTACTGCTGAGTAGCAGGTCATTATATAAATACAGAGGGTGCCAAAAACAATAATGTATACACATTTTAAGAAAGGAAAAAACTGTATTAAAATTGTCATACTCAATGTATACCAATAACAAAAGATGAATACAAGTCGTGTGTATACATGTTTTTGTCATCCCTGGTATACAACAGCTTATTCTTTTAGTTTGTCTTAAGGGGCAATTTGATACCAACAAACTGAGGAGTTAGAGGTGAGATTTGGGTTGGTAGGGTCCACAACACATGGGTTATAAAGGTAGAAATTGAAAAGAAGGTAGAGATTGATAGCTGCGTCTTATATTATACTTTGTAATAGGTTAATATGAAAAGTACACTTTACCTTCCTCAAATACAGCAAGTTTAGGAAAATCCTATTAGGTGCCACTGAATATCTATACTTTTTGAAATTATGATTAGCTGACAGTTAGGGGTCTGTGAAATCCGCTATGTTCGTGTCCTCAGATTTCACACGATCACTGCCATTTTAGGCAGTAATGTGCCTGATATAAAATGATTAATAATAAAAGTGTAATGCAATTGCTGACCAGAAGAGACTATTTACTTCTCATCTCGCTTGAAAAAACGTAAAAAGCCATTTCATGTTGCTTTGCTTGTAAAGCAGAACAAAATCCTAGAAAATAATGAAACGTTAACTCAGTGATGGAGATGCATTTTGTTTTGCGGAGGTTTCCATCCAGAATGTGCAATGACAAATATTGCTGCTGAAGGCAAGGAAGGGAGAATATGCCATGGTCTCATACTGTAGAAATCTAACTTATGAGTCGCCAAAGTGATTGGGTCAGAAAAGCATTCATTGTGCGCCTGTTGTGTGCACTTTCCAGGACAAATTGCTCAGCGCATACAAAGAAGGCTGATGCAGAGAGCCTGCCGAAAAAAGCTTGTAAATTGCTTGGGAGAAAAGGAAAATGCAGGGAAAATGAAATAACAGCACCAGATTTCCTAATAACTGTTCTCCATGTGAATAGAGCTATATATGAGTGTATAAATCCTTCACAGAAGGTCTTGCCCAGCAACCCTGAGGTAGTCTACCAGCTGCCAGAGATCCAGCTCAATCTTTTTAAAGAGCCGCATAATACTCCAAGGCAAATCTGTCCCAGGGCTTATTCAGCCACTCATTTATTAATGAGCGCTCGGATAAGCTTTGCCATAACATCACTTTCCACGATCCTTACCTGGAGATGATGTGATTTTGAGCATAGACTCCCACGAGTGCAATTCCTGGATATAAGTATAGATGGTATCCTTTCAATGGCTTTTTTGAAGTATAATTTACATACGTTAGTATCAAAGTAAATTTCAGATTGCCTCACTGATTTTCTTTCTATTTGTTTTGGCAGTTATTGAAAAGGCATGCTGAAATCTCTGACAACTTTGAATTTATCTATTTCTCTTTCCAGTTCTATCAGTTTTTGTCTCATCTGTTTTGAAGCTCTCTTATTAGGTGCATAAACGTTTAAGATTGTTTTGTATTCTTAGTTAACCGAACCTTGTATCTTATGGGATCACTTTCTTTATCTCTGGTAATATTCCTTGCTCTAGAATGTGTTTTGAAAATTTGGAAATTGCTGCCTATTAATTCCTTCAAATAGTTTTTCTAGCTCCTCCTCTTTCTGTTCTTCTTCAGAGACTCCAGTTACACACATAGTAGGCCGCTTGACAGTGTCCTATCACTCATTAACCTTTTTAGTCTTTTCCTCTCTGTGTTTTGTTTTGACAGTTTTGATTCCTATGTCTTCAACCACTCTATCCTTCTGACCAGGCAGGAGGGTCTGCCCAACAAAACGGACAGCAGTCGGAGAAATCTCAGGCCGGTTACAACGGAGCATCACGGTGGACATGGAGGAGGCCGACCCATAACTAGGCAGCTGAGGTGAGTTAGAGACAGGGTGCCAAACAATGCAGCAAGCCCACAGACAGACCCCACGTGGGTGACAATCAGGTCAGCATCGGAGAGACCAGAGAAGGAAAAAAATGAGTGGGATCACAGAAAGACTGAGGACTCTCCCAACTGATGGGAGACCAAGTCTTGAGTGACTTATCCACTCGAAGTCCACCTCCCTGGACAGATTGATCCATGATGGGGAGGGATGACTGTTCGTCCTTTCCTGACAAGTGCTTGGTAGGAAGAATCCGCTCAGGATATACTGTTAAATAGTTGGGAGAAGCAGACCTAAGAGCTGGGTTTAAGGGCAAAAGGCATTTGATACAGGTTTTGTGGTATGGGATTTTGGGACCTAGATGCAAGGAGACAGATCAGCTCTTCCCTCTGAGAATTTCCCTCCACCTCCAGTTTTCTATCAGTGGTTTTCCTGTAACAGAGTGAGGGAGGCATGCCTACAGGGGAGCTCTAATTGTGCCCATAAATGCATAATAGCTATAATACCAGACTGGGCCTGTGTAAATGGGTTATATTTAAACTGCAATTTTAAATAAAATAAAAATTGGGATTCTACAACACATTACAAAATAATCTAATTACCAGAAAGTGATTTTGCCTACAAATGACCTAATCTACTATTAACCACGAGCACATTTTAAAAGTATAACTACAGCCAATCATAGTTGCTCTGACACGATATTGTAAGTTTTATAAGGAAAAGTGATTAGAAATAGGAAGGCTGAGAAAGGAGGCCAGTAACACGATATGGAGACCTCAAACCTGCCAGGGCCACCTCAGAAAGGGCCACATCCCAGAGACGCCTAAGCGGACAAGATAACTCAATGTAACGTGGGGCCGGGGTGGGAACCCGGAACAGAAAGAAACAAACATTAGTTTAAAAAGAAGGAAATGTGAATAAAGTATGGACTTTAATTAATAATAACACATATCAATATTGATTTCTTAACTGTAACAAATACATTATAATCACGTAAGATGTTAGTAACAGGGGACATTGAGTGTGAGGTATGTGGTAACTGTCTTATCTTGCCAACTTTCCTATAAATCTAAGACTGTCCTAAAAATAAGACCTACTTGAAAGTAAAGACGGTGAAAAAGGACTTGGGAGGCCTAGAAGCCCCGTGTAACTGTAGTGGTTTTATTTGGCCAGCTTTATCGTTCAGTTACTTGCATGGCTTGAGTTGCATTTTCTTGGACCACCGCAGTCACACAACTATTAACATTCGCACTAAATCACTCTTATTATTTTACTTGGTACTTCAGGTAGCTGTACACATGTGTGTTTATTCACATTGACAAACATGAAACAAAGACACACATGGCTTCTGTGTATAATTTTTAAGCTTACTTTTGATCCGTTGAGTGAGCACTCTTAAATGTTCTATTTGGAAGGCAGAATCCTCCTGGTTCACTGTAGGGCCTATTTACAGGGACACGTGGGACGAAGAAGAGACCAGAATTCGCCAGGGGAAAGATGATTTTTGAGTTTTTCTGGACACCTTCAAATCAATCATGTCATGTTTATGACGATTTCTTGTCACACTGAAATAAGTTTTACTTCTTTAGAAACAACTGATTGTACAAAGGACAGTGGTGTGCTGATGCAGACAAAAGAGCTGTTCCATCCTCACCATTTATTGCCTATTTTTAAATTTAAACCAAATGATTACTACCCCCGTCCACCCAAAAAAAACACTGACATTTGATCTGAATATTCAAAATCTGCTCACCGGTGATTCCAGAGGTCCTTGCGATGTATTAGGTTGGGCAGACAGAGCGCATTTCCAGTGCAGGATGCTGTAAGCATGGGAACTCAGCACTGAAGGGGGTGTGACATCAGCAGAATGGGTGGGAGGCGGCTTTGAGGCTGTAACTCAGCCCATGGGTGCTGGGCAACGGGACTTAGTGAGACTGAGCATAAAGCTTGGTAATGGTGGTAGCAACGCAACGTCACTTCCTGAGCCTGTGAGTGCCAGGCCCCACGCTGGGTGCTTGAGAAGTGGATTCTCTCATTTAGTCCTCCCAGAGCCCCAGGAGGCCGGCTGGTCCCATCATTGCATCCCTGGTCCCATCATTGCATCCCAGACAGGTGCTCAGGTGGCTCAGAGGAGTCTGAGCCTCGTAGTGGGTGGGGCTGGGAGTGTTAGTTAGAACAGAGTGTTTGCTAATTGAGCTAAATTCCTAGACCCAGATTCCTTCCATGCTGGGCAGACACTACCACCTCGTCTATACTTTTTGGTAGGATGGGGAGTATTCCCTTTTTATTCACAACCTTTATTGTGAGACCTTGCAAACTTTCAGAAAGGTTAAAAGAGTACAACAAACACCCATATATCCTTTCTCTCGACATCGTTCGTGTTTTCCTCTCTTTCTTTCTTTCCTCTCTCTCTCGGTGTGTGAGTGTAACATTTTTCACTGGACTATTTGGGAATAAATTGCACACATTAGGAGACTTCACATCCTACAAATGAGGATGCTGAGAGAAGGGTATTTTGCACCAAATGTTTCCGAAAGGGAAATTGAAGCTAAGGTGAGCACCGGGAATCCCAGTGTGTTTGGAAATTGTTCAGTCTCCTGAGCTGGTGCAGCAGGTCCGCCCAATCTGGCCCCAGGAATCACATGTCCACCCTTCCATGTTTGCTGCACACGCGCCCCCACACCCCATTGCCTGAGCCTCTGCCTGCCCACTCCCTTTTCTGACCATCTAAATCCTGCGTACTTTTTAAGGCCCAGTTGATGTCACCCCTCCATGGTGCCTCCCCCAGCGTCCCAGTCTGTGGGGTCAGTGGGTGTCCCTCTACTCTATGACCCTCAAACGTTCCTGCTTTGCTTTGGGGCTCTATCTCCCTGTCTGATTCTCTCATTGGGTGGCAACTCTCTGAGGGCAGAAAGTGAACGATTTATCTTTGAATCCCCCCAGCATGGGACACAAAGGCTTATACATAGTAGGTGCTTAATAAACACTTTTTAAATTAAATGGATCCATTTGCTGAATCTAACAGCACTTCACAGTACTCCAGATTTTAGATACTAAACATGGTCTTTTTTTTTTTCATTCCAAGAAAAAGAATCATTTGAATTAATTCACAGTAACAAACACAAGAAAACCCAGGGCCCTGGAGTGGTCTCAATTTCTCAGACGGTAGCACTTAAAGACAGAAGTACTTTCATTTCTTTTAAATACCATCATAATGAAAAGAGCTGGCCATGTCCTAAAGTCTTCTAGGTCTTTTAGTAACAGCAGGTAGCTCCATTCGGTTTTTACTGGGGATTTTAAAATATGCAAGGAAAAAATGAAATGCTACTAAAAAGAAAATCATGATTGACAAAACTACAGAAAAGGGAAACATTCCTTTCCTCAAAAGTGCCTGTAACATCAAAAGAATGCCACTAAAAGGAGGTTGTTACCAGCAGATAGTTCAACAGCTACGTTATTACCTAAAGCCAATTGCCAAAGTTATAGAAAAAGGCAGTAAATGAAGCAGTTGCGATGAACAGAGACTATTTAGAAGGGAAGAAATATATTGTATTTCTGAATGCAACAGCTGCCTGTAAGTGTAAGCAGATCGTGGCTCAAATTACAGCTTTGGGTTCCCCACCTCTTTTGCGGGGTCTCGTCTGCTCTTACCAGCCCTGGCAGAGGCTGTTAGTAAACGCATCCAAGCCGCTTTTCCCCACCTGGTGATGTGGCAGCTGCCTGATGAGCAGCTGTGTCATGTGGGTTTTGGGTCAGCGTGCATGCGACACGGCCTCGTTGGTGGCTGACTGCGGGAGCAGTTGATGTCAGGCTGTGACAGCCTGCTGGCTTTCCCTGGCGAAACCCTCTGAGATGACCCCATTCTGTACAGCTGGGCAGCTGTGGTTTGGTTTTGGAAAGATATAAACAATCTGTTCCTTCTTTAAGAGGGCTCAGTCGGGAAGGACTTCGAGTCAATAAGATGTGCAACCTGAAAAGACGATCACTGTCACCAGTGGGTCCCTAGCATTGTCTCTCGATGGCGCGCACATCGCCCTGGGGGACCCCTGCAGCTCCCACTCCTCCTCTGACTGGGACACCTAGCAGGCTGGGCGATGAGTGACTTCCCAGGAGGTGATATCCCCCTTTCCCCGGGCGCAGACGCAGGACGCTCCAGAGCGATGACCAAACCGCTGAGCATTAGCTGTAACCAGGCTGATGGTCCTCCCTCCTCCCTGCCGGCTTTCCTCTGTTAGGGGGCATGGGAGGGCCCGTGAGAGCAGTGCATCAGTGCCAAGGTGATGCAGAGAGTTGTGGAAGTGAGACCCAGCTGGCACACAGGTGTACCCGATCAGCATCCTGTCCCTGGGCACTCACACGCCCGTTTCATCGTGATTCCATTCAATCCCATCGCACCGGGAGAGGCTGGACTTACCTCCTGGGTGCCAGGCATGAGCACGTGACTGAGCTGGCAAACCCAAGTCCTCTGAGCCACTGTGATTGGCTGGGAGATGGGCACGTGACCAGCCCAGCCTAATCAGAGCCTCCCTGGAGAGGCCCTTTCTCTTGCTCTGAGAGAAAGGCTGAAGGAGGTGGGTAGGCCTGGCCGGAAGCATCTCTCTCCAGGATTCAGAGAGAGGCTGGCAGTGAGCCACACAGGGCAGGCCACACCAAAGAGAAAAAGGCCAGGCTCCGTGACATTGTTTCCCTAAAGCCTAAGCTGGTTTAGCCTTTGGATTGTCCAATTACATAACCCACACAGTTCTCTTTCCGCTTTAGTCCGATTGAATGGGGCCTCTGTCGCTTGCCTCTGAAATCATCTTGTTGAATTATTTATTTCCTGTTTTTTGCCCCCTTCTAAGATTGGTGCTCCAAGAAATCAGGGACTTTGTCTACCATACTCACTGTTTTCAGCTCCCAGAACATTTCTTACACACAGTGCCGGTGCTTACCATATTTGGGGGTGGGGATGGTGCGGGGACCCAACCATAAAGGCTGGCTGGGAGGGAGGTGGATGTGTAAAGATGTGTAAGGATTTGGGACCTATGGCGTGAGTTACAGTTGAGGCAGAGGCAGAAATCATTCCATACCAGTTACACCCACCTCTCGTGTGCCCAGCAGGGAGCTAGGCTGCCAACCCTTGCAGGTGTAGGGTGAGGCAGGACTGAGAAGACTGGTTTCCTGAAATCAGCAGGAGGTCCAGCACAGAAGTGGCCCTAAGAGCAGATAGTCAGGGTCCCCTTAGAAGGAGTCACTGTAACTGGCGATCCAACAAACCTCATCAGGCCTCGACTTCGCTTCCTAGGTCCGCTGTAGCCAATGACTACAAACGGGGAGACTGAAAACAATGGAAACATTGCCTCAGAGTTCTGGAAGCCAGAACTCAGAACCAAGGTATCAGCAGGGCCATGGTCCCTCTAGAGGTTCTAGGGAAGAATCCATTCCTGGTCTCCCCCCGCTTCCCTTGGCTCGTGGCCACATCCCTCCAAACTCTGCCTCCCTAGTCACAATGATTTCTCCCCTTCTGTGTATGTCATGACTTCCCTGCCTTATGAGGACACATGTGATGGCATTTAGGGCCGATCAGATGATCCAGGATAAGTCCCTCCATTCAAGACCCTTAACTTAATCACATCTTTTGCAATATAAGGTAATATCCTAGTTTTTCTCCATCTCTTTTTTAAAACATTAATGGAGTGTAATTTTAAGCACTCCCAGAAATATTTCAACCCGCATTTCTTTAATTACAAAGTCAAGAATTAATTTATTTCTTTTCCTTTCTCATTGCCCCAGGTAAAAGGAAGAATTGAGCACATTCTTTGTTTGAGGACATAATTCTTACCATCAACGTGTGCATTTCTTATGGTATGGCTTTCCGGTGTCAAGAATGTTTACTTATATTTGCAGGCTTTCTAGAACCATCATGACATGTGTTCACATTCAGCTGTCTGTATAATTGGCTATCCACTTACACTGTTCTTTAATAACCTACCCAACCTGGAGCTTTTAATGAGACGGCATCTCTTTATCAGCTGGAGCGCATATGTCAATGTGATTTTAAAGACCACATCCCAGACCTGCACAGGTCAGGATATCACTGCATTATTACTACACATGATCAAAATTTGACAGGGTTTAACATTGATGACAGAACTTCTCCCCCAGGGATCTGTGGACTGCAGTCGTCTGTTGTCGGGACTGTGGTTTTTCAAAGTCTGAGACCAACTGAGTTCACTGTCCTTATGAGCAACGTGCCTTATCTATCTAAGGTGCTTCAAGGATTTTTCCTTTCATTATCTTATTCAAAAACGTGATTAGTTTCTAATTAATTTTGTCTGAGAACGGTGGGCATTTTCAATCTGTATATAATCAGGTCTTTTCTTTAACGGAGGAAATGTTTCTCTTGTTGTGCTTATCTCTAATTATAATTCTCTTCCAATTATCCTGGTTTCTTCATTAGATACACCCCTAGTCTATTGGCTGTCCCCCTCCTGCTCGTATAACGTGAAGGCTTTTCTGTAGAAATAGGCGCTTACACAACTGCGGCTTAGGCGTCCCAGCCACTGACCTTGGCCCTAGGCCAGTGTCGTGGAAGAAACAACTGCGGCTCCTAGCCTGTCACCCTCAATATCAGTGGCTGGAAAGGAACCTCCACAATGAGAAGGAGAGTTCACATCAGAAAAGGAGAATCAGAAAAACAGTCAACAACAAGCCAACCTATGGAATGGGAGAAAAATTTTGCAAACCATTTATTGGATTGGGTGTTAATGTCCTAAATATATGAGGCACTCATACAACTCAATAGCAAAAAACAAATAAATTGATTAAAAAATGGGCAACTGACCTGTTATGTCTCATTACTTAAGTTGCATTAATACGATAATGTGCAGCTAAAATTATACTTGTACATAATAATGTGTAATACACATAACTAATGGGTAACTAGAATGACAGGTCACTTTTGAAGTGAAGAGTGAAAGGCGTGGTTTTGCTCAGTAAATGCATTTATATGCTCGTGTGGCAAACTGGTGTTTGGCTATTGAACATAATTAAATAAATTAGATATAAAGTCAGCAGTAATGCCATTAATTTCAATATACTTCAAAATTAAACTTTTCCTACATATTTAATTAAAGAGACAATGATATATTGCCAAAACCCAATCTGTCCAGCAGCTAGCTTATTTTATTTTTTGTTGCCAAGATGTTGAAAATCTGAAACGTTTTTTGAGTTGCAGTGAGATTTTATGTAAAAATAACAAATACTTGAGTACAAGATTTAAATAGAACGGTCTTATCTACCTTATTGAATGATCACACACAGATTCTTAACATCACAAGTTTTAACTGTGGATTTTATCTTATGTACCTTGAAAACATGGGAATCCCAGAAAACCTTCTAGTTATATTGAAAACAGTCTGCTTTCGTTGGTGAGGTTATGGGGAAACAGGCATTCTTATGTATTGCTACTGGCGGTACAAAATAATAGAAACCCTCTCTTAGTCAATATCTAACAAAATTACACCTGCCTTGACCTTTGACCCAGCAATCCTTCTGCCAGGAATCTACCTTGAAGATATATTTCTACAAACATGAAGCAACATATACCTAAAGTCATTCATTATAACACTATTTGTAACAGCAACAGATGTCCCAGGTGTCCCTTGGCAAGAGGTCAGCTGACAGCCCTGTGGGTCACACCTACCTGAAGGGATATTGCAGAGCCATATAAATGAATGAGAAAGTCATCTGTGTTCCATATGAAATAATCTCCACGATATACTAAGAAATAAAAGCAACATGAGGGCAATGTATATGCATCAAGCTAAATTTGTAAAAGAAAGGGAAATAAGAACCCATAATTTGCAAAAGTGAAGACTTCAGAAGGATAAAGCACAGAATAACAAAATGATTACTGTATGCGACATAATGGAGGGGATGCAGGTGTAAGATTTCTTTGAGACCATACAGTTTTGGCTTTTAAACCAAGTTAACATTATACATAATCAAACACTGAAATTAAGTGAATTTTTAAAAAGCAAACCTAAAATTGGAATTAAATGGGATATAATCAACTCAACAGTCAACTAAATGAGTCACATAAGATATTATTTCAAGTGACTTTTGAACTCAGTACATTAATCATGCAGCATTAGTGGGATATATTCTAAAGACTAAGTACCATTCTCCACTGAAGAGAAACCAGAATTCCTTCAAAGAAAAAAAAGTTCATCCAAGTTCTGGGCAGGAAAAGCACAACATCCTACTGTGTCAGAAAGCAAAATAGCACTCAAGCACTCATAGAGAGGGAGCTGTCAAAAAGATGCAGAAGAAAACTAGAGAAAGAAAATTTAAAACATCATCCTGTTTATGATAGAATCAAAACCATAATGTACTTAGGAATAAATTTAACAAAAGACATGCCAGAATTTTACACAGAAAACTGCAAATCATTACTGAGAGAAATTAAAGAAGACCTAAATAAATGGAGAGATATGCCTCATTTGAATTGGTAGATTTAATATTATTAAGATGTCACTTCTATAGGACTTGATATATAGATTCAGGGTAATCCCAATCAAAATTCGAGTTGGCTTTTGTTGCGCGTGTAGAAATTGAAAAGCTGTTTATAAAATTTGGAACTGTGAATGAGCTGTAATAACCAAAGCAATTTTTCAAAGAATAAGCTTATGTTACATGATTGAAGACTCACTTATAAAACTACAGTAATAAGGACAGCATGATATTGACAAAAGAATAGACATATAGATCAACGGTACTAAATAGAGTCCAGAAGCAAACCCTCACATATATGGTCCACAGATATTTTACAGAACTACCAAGACAATTACGAGGGGGAGGGAAGAAAACATCTTTTCAACAAACACTGCTGGAACAACTGGATATTCGTATAGAAAAAAGTGAGCTTTGACGTGTTACTCACACCATACATAAAGCTTAACTCTAAACAGAGCATAGTCTTAAGTATAAAATCTGAAACTATGAAACTTCTAGAAGAAAACATAGGGGAAATTTTGTGGCTTTTGTTTTGGCAAACATTTAGATAGGCCATCAAAATTTGAACCATAAAGAAAAAAATTCACCTTTTTAAAAATTTTAATAATTGACAGACACTACTAAGAAAACAATGAGGCAAGTCACATGATGGAAGAAAATATATATTATATGATATACACATATGTATATGTCAAAGGTTTTATACTCAAAATATATGAAGAACACTTAAAATTTACTAATAAAAAGACAACCCAAAATAAAATAAGAAGAAAAAAAAACTTTGAGCAAAGGTTTCAGCAAAGAAGATAAGCACTTGAAAAGATATTTAGCACCAATAGTCATCAGGAAAACGAGACACCAGAACACACCCAGAGACTGGCTAAGATTAAAAAGATCCACAACAAAGTATGCAAGGATTTGTAGCAACTGCCATGTTGTAAATTGCTGGCATGAATATAAAATGGTACAACCACTTTGGAAAACTGTTGGGCGGTTCCTTAAAACGTTAAACATATACTTACTATATAACCCAGCTATTTCAAAACTAGGTATTGACCCAAGAGAAATGAAACCATATATGCATGCAAAAATGTTTACAGAAGTGTCCATAGCAGTTTTATTCATAATAGCCCCAAAGTGAAAACAACCAAAATGCCCACCGATAGGTGAACAGATAAACAAGTAGCATATCCACACAACACAATACTACAGAGCAATGGAAAAGAATGAACTAACAACACATGGAACAATATGGTGAATCTCAAAAGTATTATGTGCAGTGAAAGAAGTTGGACCCAACACAACATATGAAGTCTGACAATTAACTTCACGAACTTGTTGCAATGATGTTGCTAACATTTTTTGATATCAGGGGGATTATTCATTATGAATTTGTAACAACTAGACAAATAGTTAACCAAGTTTACAATTTGGAAGTGCTGAAAAAGTTAGATGACCTGAATTTTTGCCAACAATTCATGGCTATTGCATCACAACAATGCCCCAGCTCACGTGGTTCTGTCTGTGAGGGAGTTTTTAGCCAGTAAACAAATAACTGTATTGGAACACCCTTCCTACTCACCGGATCTGCCACCACCCCCCACCACCAATGATTTCTTTCTTTACCTGAAGATAAAGGAAATATTGAAAGGAAGACATTTTGATGACATTCAGGACATCAAGGATAATACAACAACAGCTCTGATGGCCATTCCAGAGAAAGAGTTCCAAAATTGCTTTGAAGAGTGGACTAGACGCTGGTGTCGGTTCATAGCTTCCCAAGGGTAGTACTTCGAAGGTGACCACAGTGATATTCAGCAATGAGAGATGTAGCACTTTTTCTAGGATGAGTTCACGAACTTAGTTGTCCTACCTCATAGAGGGGCAGAAATGTATTCATATATATAGTATTGTTTATAATTCAGAAAAACTAAAAATAATTTAAATGTTGAATGATGTGGGAAGAGTTAAATAATCTCTAATGTAATCTTGAAAATTTATAGTTAATTGTGTGTGTGTGTTTTAATCTAGGCAACAAAGGAAAAGAGTGATAGAAATATTTTAAAGAAGGATTAGGTTATTTTGTTAGGATCATAAGATGTTGGATGGTCTTCTGTATTTTCAATTTTTAATTCAAAGGGATTATAATACTTTTATTTAAAAATATATGTAATATTTGGGAAAGAAAGGCAGGGACGGAGGGAGGGATGGAGGGAAGCAGATAGTCAGAGAGAGCAAGAGAGAAACAAAACTGACTTGTAGCAAACCAAATCCCTCATTTTCTCTAATTTTTTAGAAACTTAAAGAACAAGGTCAAATAAGAGAAAGCGTGGCCTGGTGATGTGCCCACATTTCACATTTTTAGAAGCTTTTGTTTTATAGAACCTTTCTCTGGGCCATCAGAATGCTCACTCTGTCAAAAACTGTCCCACTTCTTGCTCACGATATTCTATTTATTACACACTCAAGAGCCTGCTATGTTAAATGCTTAAGGGACTATGTTTTACTGCCACTTAAAGACTTTTACATAATTCTCTGGTTTCTTTCCTTTCCTTTCCTTTCTGAATGGCTTTCTTGAGTGTGTTTGAAATATGAGGTGGGGGACCCTGTGCATGAGAAATAATTGCAGCAGCACTCAGAAGCTCTTATTCGAGAAGCAGAAGAAGACTTTGGCAGGCTCCTGTGACACCTAAATTCAAAATCCATCATTTTCCTCGGGACTCTTAACACACTGGGCAGTACCAGCGTCAGATGCTCTAAAATGCTCAGCTCATTCGAGATTTTAAGACCTGGAGGGTGTTGCTTTTATTGTTCATGATGTGAATGTCCATGTGTGTGACTATGTGTGAATATACTGGAGTCGATTCTCACAATTTAATCAAACATGCTGATAAACAAATTTGGTCTTCTTATTTTTGTTAAAAAATAATTATTCTCCCTGACAAGATATATCAAGTACAAATATATGACATACGCAGGTTTGAAATTTTATTAAATATGATTTAATTGATGGTCAACTGCTAATTTAAAGTTTGATGAACTATCTACTTTTCAACTGAATTTTAAAAATACCTAGATTATAAAACTACAACTATAAAGTCAAACTATTATATATACAATTATATGGGGAGAGAGAGAGGAGAGGTTACAACCTAATAAGTGAAGCCTGTGAAAAAAACGTTCTGCTTCTCTAGATATAAATCTACCTCACAGTAGATAGAAAGAGTACTCTCACAATGTGATCAAATAAGACCCTGGAAATAAATCTGAATCACAAAGACAGAATATATTCAAACTATTTGCATGAAATATTCACAGATGAGAGAATATCCTTTTAATACCAGTACTCTGGTTCTTGTTTTGATCACCTGAAAATATAGCTATTGTTTAAAACTGCAGCTTTGAATCTAAATTTTGTTTAGGGGCAGATATTCAGAACATGGCAAAAAAATCTTATGATGTATACCAAGCTTATATATCGAGTCATAAACTATAACATCCTATGTTTGAAGCTAGATCTATCCTTTTTCTATAGCTTTGTTACGCTGCTTACATATTGTTTTTGAAAACAATCTCAAGATGAAAGCATTCAGGTGGCCATGAGTCACTCCTGGCCAAACTCATTTATTTTAATGCTACAAATATTTACAAAGTACCACACGGGTGCTTTGCTGGGTGCTGGGGGCAAGGAAGTGGGTGCAAAGCAAATTACACATAGGACATGGTTTCAACATTGTGGGTTTCAGTGCCTCACATCCCCCATCTGTCTGATACTCATTATTCATTTAGCAAATATTCTCTGAACTCTTTCGATGGGTCACACGCTATTGTTGACAGTGGAGTTATAAAGGTGAGTAAAACAACAATGCTTCCTTCTGCTTCTTAGCTTTCATTTGTCCTGTCTACCCATGGTGGGTTTTAATGCATACACACAGTACAGAGGTTCAGTTTTGCAAGGTAAAAATGTTCTGGAGATCTGTTGTATAACAATGTGAATATACTTAACACTACTGAATTGTACACTTATAAATGATTAGCTGGTAAATTTTATGCTATGGGTTTTCTTTTTCTTAACGACAGTTTTAGAAAATGCTGGGAAAACATACTGAATAATTTTTGTAAAACGTACAAATTATTTGGCACTCCTCCCTTCCAACACTGGAGTCTAACTCTGCTGCCCTTGAGTGTGAACCATACTTAGTGCCTCCTCTAATAAGTAGAATGTGGTGACCATGATACTATGGCATTTCCAAGGGTAAGTCATTAAGAGAATACACCTTCTGCCTGGCTCTCTTGCTCTTGCATCCCTTGTGCTCAGGGAAGATGGAGGTGGTGCTGGGAGGGCCCTAGGCAGCCCTGTGGAGAGGCCCGTGTGGGGCAGAACTGAGGCCTCCCACCAACCACCAGCACCAACTTGCTGTGAATGTGCCATCTCGGAAATGGACCCTCTGGCCCCAGTCAAGCCTTGAGATGACTGGGGCCCTGGACAACATCCAACTGAACCACATGAGAACAATTCACTGTCCCACCTCTGAATTCCACAGAAAATATAATAAGACATTCAGTTTTTAGGTGATTTCTTTACACAGCGGTAGATAACCTATGTCAGGCAGGGGAAAGAAAGTACAGGCTACTTGGAGGAGGGAAAGAAAGGTCTTTCTCACTGGCCTGAGTTCAAGTTCATTTTTTTAACACCACTAATCATCCTATTCAAAACCTCAGAACACCCCATTGAAAAATGGGGAGATTCCCATCTATTTTGCAAAGCTGTTGTTGACATAAAAGGGACGGGTAAGTGGCAATTACATAGTAGATGCTCAATAAATGATAGCTCTGATTACTTGAGTTTGTAGAGCCCATCAAAGATGGGAAATCATATTTATCTCATGTCAGCCCGATTCAGTGAGGTCCTTTCATTAGTGCTCAATACAGTCTAACCCCAAATCTCATCACCAATTCGTGAAGCTCAGGATATCAAGGCCAGAAGGGATCCTAGATCTCCTCCATCCAATGTCTTCATTTAGCAGGTGTGTAAACCAAGACCCGGACTGGCTGGACGGTTGCCCAAGCCCGCAGCAGGCCAACCAGGGCTAAGGCCCACAGCACTGACTCCCAGCTGGAGGTGCCAGGCTTCGCATGTTGATCTGCTGGTATCAGACTGACCTGCCGGCCACATTGTCTATGACTGGAGACCTCTTCTTAGCTCAGACAGAGAGCTGTTAATGAAACCATCCCCTACACCATGTCCTGCTGAGTGCCCACATGAGCCCTGTCTGTGGAGGTGCTTGAACTGAATCCATGCACAACTTTGCACTTGGCACAATGAGGCCAGAGATGAAACGCGCCAAGGGAAGCGCCACTGTCGGTCTAGTCTACACAGCCGGCACGTCATCATGTCACTATATGCACATATTTACATTTGACAGACCATCCTCCTTACCGGGTTCCTTTCGTCACTCATCTCCCAACACCCCAACAGGGCCCAGTATGTGAGGAGAATCCACAAGGGAACAGCAAGTATCATACCCTTGACCAATTTCCCAGAGACCCTTCCTGAATGTGTGGGTTAAAAAAGTCAGACTTGGGTCAAGAGCACAAAGAAACTGTACTCTGTAGACAATTTTAATGAAATCAGAAAATTGAGTTGTTAATCATTTCTAAAATCCAAAATAACACCAATGGAAGCAGCTTTGAAATTTAGTATCTCCTGTATTTTCATTTCTGAAGGGTTATGAATATGCTCTCTCTCTCCCTGCCTCCCTCCCTTTCCTTCTTTCTCTGTTGTTCCTTGATTTCTAGGCCCCAAGGATTTTTATCTAATTATTTGTTTTACCTGGTTATTTATTCATTCTCATTTCCCACAGGGCTCATGGCATGCTCCTGGATGTATTTGTTCTTAGTGGAGTACATCCTCCAAGGGTGTTTTCACAGAAAATTTCAAAGAACATCTTTGAGAAATGAGCTTTCTGACCCTATATGCCTGGGAGTGTGTTTGCTGAGCCCTCACATTGAAATTACACCTTAGCTGAATATGAAGAATGTTCTTGCTTCCAGGACTGCTGTTGGAAAATCTAGAGTCAGTCTGATCCTGACGATCCAGTAGGTGATCCACACTTTCTACCTAGAAGCCTTTGGAATTTTATATTTGTTTCTGATGGTCTTAAGTTACATATGTGTAGGGTTTTCCTTTATTTATAGTTTCCATCCCATGAGCCTTTGCAACCTTCTGCTTACACACTGGGGGATACATACAAGGACAGAGAATACAGAAAAAGAAGGGACCTGGCCACAGACTTGTCTAACCAGCCTCTCTTCACCCCAAATCCAGGACTTCCGATCACACACTAAAGTTCATGACCCACAGAAATCCGCCACGTTGCCTAAGCGCAGCCGTCTTAAGTCTCTGGCTTTTCAGGGGATACACAACTAGCCATGGTTTTCATAAATGATAGCTCTGATTACTTGAGTTCATTGAGCACATCAAAGATGGGAAATCATATTTACCTCATGTCAGCCCGATTCAGTGTGGTCCTTTCATTAGTAGGGAATCTCCATCCCATAGTTTCTCTTTCCTAAAAATGTCCTGAGAATGCAGGTTCTTCTTTCTTTCCTTCCCTTATCATAATCATCTTCTTCCTTTAACAGAGAAAAGGGTGCATCTCTTACTCACTTTGGTATATTGCTCTGGGGTGTGAAATTCAGCCCTACACACAGGGATAATTGGACCATCCAGGTCACTGTGAGAGCATGAAAGACTCCAGTGGACGAGTACCAAATCCTTTATCAATGTAGATGTTTCCCAAACCTTGCTTTTAACAAAACTGAAGGAAGAATTAATAGAGCTGGCAGCTGACAAATAATTATACTTTAATTTTAGATCACTAAGATTTTTGACATGTAACTCAGAAGCATTTCAGTGAATTGCTGTCATGAAACTTCGTTTACCTGTTTATGTCCAGTTCGCTCAACATTTATACCTATTTTAAAATAGATGCTGAACTCTGACACATTTCTAACAATGGCATATGTAGCCATATTCATTTTGCATATTTGAACCAAATGTAAGGCTCTGTATCTATTTTACCTATAGATGTATTTCCAATAACATTTTATATGTTTAATAATTACTTATATTTTATTCTGTGTTGGTCAATTGCATAAAAATAGTAGATTTAATAATAGCCAGGGCCAGAATAAATGTTTTAACAGTCTTATGATCACAATAATTTTTTTGAAAATTTAAATGTAAGGATATATGCATTTTTGTTTTTTGCAAAGAAACATGAAAGGGTGATCGATAGACTGTCAATCATAAAATAGATTTAGAGAAAATTCTGTTCAGAAGTGGAACAAAAATGCAAGTTCAAACAGAAAAAATAAAAATCCAAAATGTATAACTGTTACGGGATGGTTTCTGTATCTCTCAAACGGATGATGGTGAATTTTGAATGATGATGGTATCAGATTCCACCAGATCCACCAACAAGAATGGTAGACTATTCTATTCATAAAGGTAAAGACTTAAAATATTCTGGAAATTATGCTGTTTGCGTCTTTCACACATACGATGAAAGCATTTGGATGTAAAACCAAAAATACTTCAGGAGGTCAGTTGTTTCCCAAAGTTCTTTTGTGGGGGGTAAATGAGCCAAATCAGTTGGAGAAAGACAACTGCCTTAGAGCATCAGGCGTTCAGGCCCGTGAAGTCAAATTGCTGAAATAACAATGAATCCCTAGGGGCAGGGTCTTGGGGAATAAAGTGGGAGACTTAAAATGTACTCCTGAGAACTGAGGCAGGTTTGAGAAGATGAATTTACACTGGAGTCCAGTTCTCTAAATTCAGTTGGATGATGAATTCAGGAAAGATGAAAAATGGTCTTAGAAAAATGAAAGTTTGAACTTCCCAACTTAGAGAGCAGTGATATAAATTGAGTTATAGCAAGTATAAAATTTAAAAGTTAGAAATATTCCAACAGAATGTATAATAATATTTCAAGGAGGCTTTAAAAAAAGGTATATATCAATCTTAAATTTAAGGAAGAGAATTAAAATAGCATAGTATTAAGGTTATCAGAGTTAAGCCCACACATACACAGTTCCACTGCGTAAAAGGACATCATGATGTCTAAATTCTCCAAACTGCTGGAACACAAGGGTATATTTTTTCCACTTTTTTTCTAACCATTTTCAGTTGATCACACATATCAAAATGCCAAGGTCTGACACCCAGGAAATAAATTTTCTTGATTAGAAGAATTTCAGCCAGAATTCTGAAATTTCAGTAATTCAGTTCTAGCCTAAATAACTACTAAGAATGCCGGCAAAGCTATTTGGTGACATGTGTATAAATTAAAAGCTGTACTATTACAGAAAAGTAAACTTAACGCGTATCAAGAAGCATGGACACCGTCCGTGTGATGGGCAAGCTGCACACAGACAGGAAGTGCCCTTTCTCTGTACCTGCATTTCCTCACTGTTAGTGCAAGAACAGAATTTTTATACTTACAAACGTAGATCAAATTATTATTTAAAAACATCCTGGAGAGACACATTTAAAAACATTAACTATGGATGCCATTACAACACAGTGAGTAATGTGACCTAACATATTTGGTCTTGAATATACCAAATTGCTATTGCCAAAAAATGCATACAATGGATTCTAATAAATCAAAGGTTATACCATGCGTCAAATATTTATCTGAAATATATCCCTATGGGTAAGCTATGAATCTAGAAATTGGGTCTTAACTTCCAGTGCACAGCTCAAAGTATAGCAGAAAAGTAATAGCACTATATAACTTGACCTCTCCAAACACTTTCTCTGAAATACTGATTTTACAGCCCAAATTATGGTGTGACTCAGTATCAAAATGCTATGAGTAACACTAAATCTATCTTATGTCCTGAGAATCTTTTAATCCTCCTTAACGTGTGTGTGTGCGTGTGTGCTGACACATGCTGGGGTTCAGACCATATGACCAGATCTTTAAGCACTGTCCTTGCTAAAGAAGTCTGACTTGGAATCTGAAACTCATAAAGTTCTTATTACTGACCCTCCCTTTACAGAAATCAAATCTGACTCTTCCTTGGGTGAAAATAATAAGTGTCAATTACACAAGACAAAAAGTAGTATGACTTTTTGTGTGCACTATTTTGGCATGGGAAAATATACTTTACCCTTGTCTTAAAGATGGATTTCCCATAGTAGAAAAAAGAAAAAAAAATGATTTAGATGCATGTGTCAGAAAGTGTGAGCATTGGGCTCATATTGATCTGATCAAGACTTATGAGCCGAGGTGAAATTTGGCCCAGAAAACAGTTTGGAAGGAAATGTACCCGATGACTTCGCATTGAGGGCTTCATCGGAAATTGCTGTCCCTCTATTGACTGAAAAATGGCTAGGCATGCAGGGTTTTAGACACCCAAGGGATCAAGGACTCTGGGTTCTTTGACGAGCATCCAAATCTCAGCTTCCTCAGAAAATGGCGCAAACTCCCACCTGCCATTCTGGGTGTGTGTGAGGATCAAAGGACTCTTCCATAATTGGGTGACCAGTAACTCTTTCCCTTCCTTCACTCCCTGGTCCCCTCTCTTCACCTGTTTCCCAAACCTCTCTAAGAAGTAGAAACAATTCAGAAGTGAAGTCAGTAGAGATGCCTTATTGTGAGTAAAGCTTTCGTGCTAGCTTCCTAAGTTCCTTCTACCTAAAGAATGTTGGGTCAATTTGCAAGCCATTAAGTGGAAGGATCCTATTGAGAGGACCCTGAATGAGGAGACAGAATACTTCTGCCCATCCCAGTTTTCTTAGGTGATTTGTTCTCCAGCTTCACGTTCCCTGTATGTAGCAAATGAGGGAGGATAATACGTGTTCTACATAATTCAAAAGTTTTAGTTGACTCTTTTAGAGTACACATAAATGCACTTATAAAAATTTAAAGCTTCGCGGAAAGTTTTTGCAATCAAACATTTCCTTTCCATCCCCCTTTGTTATACGGTATTTCCCCGAAAATAAGACCTAGCCAGACAATGAGGTCTAATGTGTCTTTTGGAGCAAATATTAATACAAGACCCAGTCTTATACTATATTATATTATATAAGACCTGGTCTTATTTTACTATAAGTAAAAAGCCTTATATTAATTTTTGCTCCAAAAGACGCATTCGAGCTGATTGTCTAGCTGGGTCTTATTTTCGGGGAAACACAGTACATAGTCTGAATATTTCAGAAAAAGGTATGATTTAATATAAGGTGAATTGACTCTGTAGTCAACACTTGATTATTCATGGTTAGAGAATAAATGTCACATAGATAGTGATTTCCAGTCAATAAGTTTAACCTTTTTCTCAGGTGACATTAAACTAATTTGCATTGTGCCTCTCTCAAGGAATTATGAAGTTCCATAAGAAAGATCCATGTAATCAAGATTTCTCTGTGGCCATGAAAGAAACACCTCAGAAACCTTGGGCTGCCAGAAGTTGTTCAAAATCACTTTAACCTGAATTCCTGCCAACTCAAAGATTTACACAAAAAATATCACTCCAACTTCTTGGTATATATTTTACATGTATAAGGACTTCCTCCAAGTTTAAATTTTCTTCGTCCACATTTTTCAGAATAAAGCTAGAAAATAGGCCACTATTTTGTTAGGAAGATATGTTTGTTATCTCTATTGTATTTCAGCTTTATTACTACTCACCATCAGTGCTAGTAATTGTTCTCCTAAGGTGCCTGTGTATGAATGTCTGTGTGTTTATAAATGTGTGTGTGTGTAATAGTAATGTTACACTTTGGGAAAAAGTCAAGGAAGATTAATAGGGCATAAAACATCTAATAAGAACAGGATATTAGAAGAAAATGGGAGAATAATTACTTGAGTACATAAACAATATGGTTCAAACTTATTTTGCATTTGTTGAATCCATAATTTATATCTTTAATAAACTTCAGCAGTTTCTCCAAAGCATATCCCAGTTGTCTGCATAACAGGAAGACTCATTATGTAATATAATTATATTGTATAAACAAACTTATAATCACTGTTAAGAAATTATTTATGAACATGTAACACTAGAAAAACCTCAACATGGTTAAATCTTGCAGACTGTATAATTTAATCCCATTTAATCCTCTTTGGTTCCATCGCTGGTTCCATCACTGTTACCTATCTCTGGAAAGGATGCTGAATATTATATTTAAGAATCTTGTATTGAGGGTGTTGTTAAACTACTTCAGAGAGGATTCATATGTAGTCCAGAACTTCAAATGTCATGAAACATAGAAATTTTAACTAAATGTGTGATTATGAGTTTTTCAATAGAAGGATATTCAATATTGATTGCTATTCTAATTTTATTAAAATTGAATTTATATTCTATGTTAATTAAGGTTTGCTAAACATATTTTGTGTCTTATGATCAAGTAATTTATTGTTTTCACAAATCAAATTTAGAAGAATTATATTTCCACTTATTCTACAGTATAACCTTTTTCCCTTCTACAATGGACTTACATGAAGAAATAAAAGCTGAAGAGGGAATAAACATGAATTAAAATAACATCAAGGGGATTTCCTGGTTGCCATGATAATGGAGTCTACATAAATATGAAAATCTCCATACATCTACCATAGACTTTACCAGTCAACATGAAGAGCAAATAAAACCACATAAATCCCATGCCTTCTGCAAAAATAAAAAACATAGAACACTAAATACTTCTAATTAATGTGAAAAATAAACATCAAGTTTCAGTAGAACTGTTTCTCAGGTATCTACTGAAAACCTTTGCTAAGAGAACTGGTAGAGACCCTGAAAAAGCTGCAAAGGAAAAAACAAAAGGGGCTGAGATAAATCACCCTCAGAAAAAGAAAGTTCTCAGTATGTGTGAAAATACTGAAAAGGAATCCTTGCAGATAAAAGCACTGACTGAGAGAAGACTTAAAGTCAGCACAGGACTTGTATAAGCAGTTTGAGAAGTAATGTGTCTGAATGGAAAAGGACAACAAGGAAGAGACTTTGGAGGCTGGGTTATGAAGGAGGGGGAAAAGAGCAAGGGAGGAAATTTAGGGTTTTGCAAGACAGAATGAAATAAAAACAAAATCAAAAGGTGTACACCCTCTCTCAAAAAAGAAGCCATCTCATTGAAGAAACTGTATTGCTCCTGAAATCACCCCAAACCACTAACTGTGTGCATGAATGATAGAAACATAAGGAATCTTTATTGATAAAGCTCTCCTAAAAAGGAAACAAAGAAAAATAGTCAAACCATTTCATCTGATAACAATTCTCTCTGCTTCAAATAAACATAAAACAGAAAGAAAGGTGTAAGAAAAAAAAATCCTAAATTGAATTAAATATGACTAAACAACGATTTAGGGATATGAAAACCACCATGAAAGAGAAAAATTTTAAATTAAAAACAAAAAAGGTTGTAAAACAAGAGTTGATTGAATTTAAAAAATAAATACAAGACAAAGACAAGTATATCAGAAGTTACAACTATGTTTCATGATGCCCAAGAGAGAACGTATTTGAATAAAAATTTAATAACAGTAGAAAAGTAGAAAATACAGAGGAAAAATTAAATTTAAAAAAAGAAAGAGGAAGAAGAGGAGAAATATTTAAAGGAAAAGTAGTTAAAATGGAAGCCAGTAAAGATCTAACATACATATAATTGGTACCCCTAAAATTAGACTGCAAGTTATTAAACAGAAGTAATATTTAAAACTATAATTCAATTAATTCTTCTGAAAATAAAAGAAGACCTAACTCTACATAATGAAGGAGCTTCATGGGTATACCTGGCAGAACTGACCAAGAATGATGAACTCTGAAACATATGTAAAAGTTAAATGATTAGATTTTAAGGTAAAGAAAAACATTCAAAGGTTCTCCAAACAAAAAGATTACGCTATTTACAAGTGTAAAGAATTCAACTAGTATCAGGCTTCCAAAAAGTCATATGCAGAGAAAAGCAAAATTGAGCAACATTTTCAAGAAAATAAATGACAAGCCACGGATTTCACGTCTAGTCACCCTGTCCTTCAAGTATCAAAGAAAGACAGAGAAAAATAGTTGTAAACAGGCAAGAATTCAGGAAATTTTGTATTTATTAGCCTTTCTTGAGGAATTTACTAGACAATAGATTTTTTTTTTTCCTACCAAGAGAACATTGGGAAAACAGCAGGAAAAAAGGGGGGGGGGGAACATGATCATTTAAAGATGTAAAACTAGACCAAATTTGGAAAAGTAATATCCAGGTGTTACACATTTTTGATGAATTAGAATAACCCAACTAAAATTAAGGGCACCAGGAAGAGAGAAAGAGAAAACAGAATAAGCTCATTTTAAATTGTGTAAGCACTATATGGGAATTAAATGATAACTCTGGAAAGAACAAGAACAGAAACCATTATAAGAACTTGCTTCTGGGAAATGAGACAGGGTTGAAGAAGATGGGGAGACTGTTGGGGTTTTGTTTGTTTGTTTGTTTGTTTGTTTAAGCTTATGAGTACTCTGGAACTTGAGACGATATAGTATATGCAATATTTTCATAAAAGTGTAAAATTAATTTTGTTCAAAAGACTGGAGTTGGATTGTCAGTTAAATGACCACATGAATGAAAATTTGGATTCCACGATCACTCTTGAGAAAGTAGAGTGTCCCAGGACTGTGGGCTGTCTCTGCAGGCAGCATCGCGGACTCCTCCTATGAACAACCAGTGCGCCTGAGGCAGCAGAGAAAGGAAGGACAAGCAAATGAGGGGGCCAGCCAGTCCACTCTCTCACATCAAAATGGGGCCCTGGGAGCAGCTGGAGCGACATTAAACAGTCATGTTTTCTTTTGGGGGAACCAGGGAAGCCTCACCTCCAGTGGGTAGAAATTCCCAGGCATGCTGGGATAGGACTGTGAGGTCCCAGTGCTAAGCCAGCACGAGCAGCGTACCTGGGGCACACACATATGCCTGGCAGGAATGGGAGGTGGTGAATACCTCCAGGCAAGATCACTTCCAGAGAAGCCAGACTACAGAGAGCGCAGTCTGTGATGCAAGGGTAACTGAACGTAAGCAGAGCCTGTCTCAGAGTCTGAGAGTTGGGCAGTACTTATCCACAAAGGGCAGAGAATAAGATTATGTTAGCCTGTTGGGTTTCAAGGACATTTCTAAGTGGAAAAGAAATCTTTTGAGTTGGATAAACATGGATTTTAAATTGGCATCCCTTTCACTCTGATGTGGTTTCAGTAACTTTGAGGTCTTTCAGGTCTGTTGAGGTTCCTGATTACTTACTTCACTTTAGAAATGGTAGTTTCAGCTAATGTAACCCCAGCAAAATACCTCTACACATGTATTTTACAAAACTGCGGCTGATTTTCCTGGGGACTTCGATCTGAGGAACCATTCAGGGTTTCTGGGATCCTGAAATGATTCCTGGATGAAGATGGCAGGCATGTAAAATGGAAAGAGGCAGGACTGTCGCCACACAGGCACGTGCCAACTGTGGCTTCACCCAAAGGGGCATGACAGCTTTGGGCACAGCCATTAACCCCTGGCATCATGGTTTCCTTTTCTGAAAAGGGGACCATAATACTGGCCCAATCTATAGGATGGGTTAATGTGACAAGAGCCTTCAAAATTGGATAATGATATGAGTATGCTTTTTAGAATGTGAAACATTCTAATAAGATGAGGTTACTGTTCTTAATCATTTCAGTGAATCAACATGCACAGGCCAATATATTGATATATTTCATTATATTTACTCACTGAAATAGTCTTAAACTAAAGCTATAGCACAGTACCCAAAGGTGGTTAAAAGATGCTCTAGGTTTGGTCTTGCACTGCCGGCCTCTTTTAAAAGAATTGTGCAGAAATATGGGGAAATCTCATTCCCCGATGTATAAAATGACAAACCTAAGGATTTTAAAATGACTTAACTGGGTATAAATGTCCTATAATCCACAGCTAAGCGAGGCTGAACTCAAACCCTACTTATGAGGGATAGAGTTTGACTTTTAAGAATGCCCTGCTTACCTAAGAGTGGACCTAACCTGTTAGAGAACAGGGCCGCTGTAGCTCTCCTTTCAAAATGGACATGCAGGACCCCAAGTGTAGTGCATTTGTGGAAAAGCAAAGAGAATCTGGTGTGGTCCCAATAGCTGAGGCCTGTGTGTCCTGAAGAGGTCATTCATGCCCTTTGAAACTTTCAATATAGTTTATGCAAGACCCCAGCTTTTTAGAATCCAGCTGAGTGCTGGATTTATATGCTTTCATTCTTTTACCACTTGACAATCAGAATACAAATCATATTCCGAGATGCTCTACAAGGAACACTCCACTGTGAAGAGCTTCATTTGTGCTTCTTTACATAAAACCCACTCTGAAGTCTACCCTTTTGCCTTCTCAGAGAACCCACGGGGCAGTATTGTGAGAATACATCAGAAAGAAGAGGCAGTCCATCACTTGAGTGCATTGCACCTCCCCGGGTCTATTATGCCATTTATCACCAAAGCAAGTTGTTGCTCTAATGATATATTAGTGTAATAATCTGCGCCCTGATGATGTATTATTTCTCAAAAGGTGGCCCTACTTATGGAAGTGAGGCTCTGGAAGAGCTGGGGTCCCCCGGAAGGTAATTGGAAGTCTTCCACCCAGTCTAAAATCAGCCAGCAAGCACCACACAATGGAAGGCACTTTCCCAAGAGCATAAAGAAATACTGATTGTAAATTAAATCTCCTGTCATCTTTGTAATAAATCTGCAGCCCTGTTTTACCTTGGTGTCTTGGTTATTCTAATTTTCAAGCACCATCTTGTTGGGTGGGGAGGAATGTGGAATTTTTTTCCGGGGAGTCTCTGAATCAGAAGACAACCAAGCTCTCTTCTGCATGTCTCTTTCTTAGGGAGGCGGTGGTGCAGAATACTTTCAAGATTTTCCAATTAGTTTGGAATAATTGAAATCACCTATAATGATAATCTTATTGCATACACACTTGGCCTTCTCATATGGTGTTTCATTGTTTCTCCTACTCTATAAAAATAGATTTATTTTTCTCTCTGTTTCTCTTCCCTCAAAATGTTTCTTGTTATTAAAAACAGAAGATTGCTTGTCAAAGGTTTTATTTGCCGTGTGTGGGAGCGTCAATCATCCGCCCTCGCTGCGTGCGCATGCGCACCTCATTAGCTACGCTCCACGCGTCGTGTTCATGTAAAAAAATGGTGCTAATTGGAGTAACAGATATATAAGAGCTAATTAAAACATAGCATTTACATCATAATAACTGCACTTGGTGAAAGAATAAGAGCATCACAGAAAGTGAAAAGGTCCACCCTACACAGAGTTCTCTGTGGACATATTGCTCTTGTGCTACAGGTGAGTTCTGCAGGCAGCGTTTATGGCAGTGGAGACATTCGTCTCCACTTGGCCGTCACTGAGGCCTGTCACTGTCGTGAAGGACCCAAAGGTCGGGTCGTAAAGGAGAGCAGCGTGTCAGTCCAATCGTCCTCTGCGGGTGGGGCTGGTCTGCACTGTCCCTTTCCAAGCTTCAGTTTCTGCCCCCCAAGTGCACATGAAACAGCCCCCCTTGACTATACTTGGGTCCAGAGGAGCCCTCAGCTGAGGGCTGGGTTCTGAGGAAAACAGGCCAGAATGGCTGACCTGTTGGACGGTGCTTTTAAGTTGATGATCACAGAGAATGTTCTGCATGAGTTGACTGGGGTAACCAGGGAGCTACCCTTGCATGCTTCAGTTTGTTGCAAGGGGCACTCTAGTTGAACAGAACCGTGGTATAAAACTTACTCCTTCCCATCCAGCTGCTTTCTCCTCTGCTAGGTCAGCTTCCGCTCCCTCTCTTCTCAGCTCCCAACTGACTTCACTCCAGTTTCTCACAGGGCCGGTGCTGCTCAAGCCGCCTTGTCACATCTAGTCTCTCAATAAAGCAGAGACTGAGAAAAGCAGGGAGCACATATCCAAAGACCCAGTGCGTCCATGGATTCCAAACTTCCCTGGCAGCACATAGAAGAACACTGGGTGAACCCCAGCTCTTCCCCTAACGTGAGAGCTGTCCTGATGGGAATGATGATGGTAACCGTGTGAAAACAACAACAAAGGAAGTGAACCACAGCACAATTCTGATGAAGGAAATTAAATCATGCATTCAAAGGATAATTCACCTTGATGAAGCAAGATTTGTCCCAGGAAATCAAGGATGGCTCAAAGCACAGAACACAAACAGATTGTAAAACCGAATGAGGAGTGATCTGGTTGTCCGATGCTTGTTTGTGGCATTAAACATTGGTACAGTTCCTTTGGAAAGCAATCCAGCAACACATACTAAGAAGAATTAAAATATGCAGGAGCTTTGCCCACTTGTCTCAGTTCCAAGAATTTCACCTGAGGGACCCATTCAAAGACAAATATTGCATTCTCTTCCCTCCCTCTGTATTCTCCTACTTGGTGCTCTTGTCCAACGTGGCAGCTTCAAATTCACCCTAAAGCTACTGACTCTGGAATAGACATCTGTAGCTTTGCCTTGAGGGCTTGTTCCAAACTTATAACTGACTGAACACTTTCCATATGGATGGATATTTTCCCCCCACAAAACCAATAGTTCCAAAACAAAGCTCCGACAAACACTCCTCCTTGCTCTGGACAGGCTGCAACCTCAGCATCTGCTTCACTGCCTCCCTTCCAGTGCCCTTGAAGTCCATCAGCAACAAGGCCTCCTGTCCCACAGCCCTGCCACGGCCAGGCCTTTCTTCTCCTCCCTGGACCACAGGGGAGCTCAGAGAGCTCCCAGCCTCCCATCCCAACCATGCCAGTCGGGTCTCCACATGCTGCTTTCCTGAACCATGAGGTATGTATTTCTCCTTTCTACCTCAAAAGTACCACTCTCCTACTCCCATGGAATTTCTATACAAAATACCCAAATTTTTGATACGGCTCCAATTGCCTTCTTTAACCACCTTTCTTACTATAACCCTACTGCAACAAAGTACCACAATTGAGTGGATTAAGCAATAGAATTGTATTGCCTCACAGTTCTGAAGGACAGAAGTCCAAGATCAAGGTGTTCAAAGGATTGGCACCTTCTGAGGGCTGTGAAAGAAGGATCTGTCCCATCCCCTTAACTTATAAATATGTACCTTCATGCTTGCATGGCATTGTCTCTGTATGTGTGCCTGTGTCTAAATTTCCCTCTTTTATAAAGACATTAGTCATATTGAATTAGTGGCCCAACCTATGACTTTTGCTTAAGTAATTACATCTACAATGATCCTATTTTCAAATCAGGTCATAGTATGAGACACAGGAAATTAGGACTTCAACATAATCTTTTGTGGAACACAATTCAACACATGACACCTTATCAAACAATCTTTATTTTAAAACCCTATTGAATCACAAGACTACACAATGGGGAAATGACAGTCTCTTAAACAAATGATGTTAGAAAAACTGGATATCCACGTGGGAAAGAATAAAATTGGATTCTTACATTATACCAAATATAATAATCAATTCAAAATGGAATGAAGTCCTAAACATAAGACCTGAGTCTATAAAACTTCTAGAAAAAATATAAGGGAGAAGCTTCTTGGCATTGGATTTGGCAATGATTTCTTGGCTATGACACCAAAAGCACAAGCTGAAAAAAAGCAAAATAAACAAATAGAACTATATGAAGCTTAAAATTTTCTGTGTTGCAAAGGATACAACAGTTAAAAGGCAACCTATAAATGGGAAAAAATATCTACAAACCATATATCTGATATGGGATTAATATCCAGAATATATAAAGAACTCCTACAACTCAACAACAAAAATAACCTGATTAAAAAATGGGCAAAGGACTTGAATAGACATTTCTCCAAAGAAGATATACAAATGGCCAACAAGCATATGAAAAGATGCTAAATGCTACCAGTTATCTGGGAAATGCAAATCAAAACCACAACATCACCTCTCACACATTAGGATGGTCACTATCAAGAAAACAAAAAGGAAAGAAAGAAAATAGAAAATAAGCTCTGTTAAGAATGTGGAGAAATTGCAACTGTTGTGTACTGACCGTGGGAATGTAAAATGGTACAGCTGCTATGGAAAAGAGTATGGGGGTACCTCAAAAACTTAAAAATAGTATTACTGTATAATTCATCAATATCACTTCTTTGGTATATATTAAAAAAATTAAAAACAGGGTCTCAAAGAAATATTGGCACATCTGTGTTCATTGCAGCATTATTCATGATAGCCCAGAGGTGGAAGCAACATAATTGACCATTGATGGATGAAGAGATAAAGGAAATGTGGTCTATACATAGAATGGAATATTATTCAGTCTTAAAAAATAAGGAAATTCTGTCATACACTACAACATGGATGAACCTTGAAGACATACTGCATGAAATAAGCCAGTCACAAAATGACAAATATTGAATGATTCCACTTAAGTGAGGTACCTACAGTCGTCAAACCCAGAGATACAGAAAGTAGATGTGTTTACCAGGGACAGGGTGGAGGGAGAAGTAAGGAGTTGTTGTTCAATAGGAATAGAGTTTGTCGTGCAAGATGAAAATATTCTGGAGGTTGCCGCACAACCGTAGTGGACAATGAAAAATTCTTAAAATGGCAAGTTTTATGTAATGAGTTTTTTTACCACCATTAAAAACCAAAACCAAAAACAAACAAACAAACAAAAAAAAAAACCCTATTGAACCAAGCACCTCCTTCAAGACGTTTGCTCATGTTCTTCTAGCAGTTGTGTCCCACTGGGTGGGTCAAGTCCCCACCAACTATCTCTCCTTCTGTTGATGACTAACTGGGGTGACATACCACACCATTTCATGGGCAGAATATTAGGATTGATTCCTTATGCGATGTCACTCTGCATGAGTGAGAACCCAGCTATGGCCCACCCAAGGCCAAACATTCACAAAGATTCCATAAGCTGGGATGTTAAAACTTCTCTCTCAGCCTCCTGTAAACCCAGTACTCTCCTCTCCTTCACCCAGGCAGTTGCCACATAACAAAGGAAGGTTTTCCAACCTCAGACCATCTAGGGGTCCTATCTCACTCTTTGAGAGTCCAAAGTGTGTAATGGCAGCAGCAAATTCTACAGAATGCCTTGATGACCCCAAGTCACCTACGTTGTACCCATCAGTGGGACCGATTCCTATCAGAAGAAATGGGTACATATGGTGGGATTCCGAAGATGTTAGATGGGGCAACAGAGAGAACCACAATTAGTCAACAAATGTCTGGCCTACAGATGGCATGCTGCGTTCAGGCCACATAAGGGAGGGGGAAGGAAGCAGGCCAGGTAAATAAATCAAAACCTTGTCTGAGTTCACTTCTCAGTATCTTTTAGTATTATATATGATTAATAATAATTCTTAATAAAGTCCTCTCTGTCTTTCTAATCAGAGAATTGCAACTTCTGCTATGTTGCCTTGAGAAATTGTTTGACGGGTTTTCTATTGTAGAGAGTTTCACACCTATCTCCAAGCTAGGCCACCAACACCTTCAAAGAAGAGACCTAGCTACTAATATATCTATTCCAAACAGAATAATAACCAAGCACCTACATGTGCCAAGCATCATTCCTAGGGTGGGGGCAGGAGGGGGGCCTTCAGCACCCACACCCACTTCTGTCCAGTGTGGCTTTCTTCATTGCACAACTAACATTTGGCAGACTTCCTGGCAGCTAGCAATTAGGATGCAAACTAAGGCCCAGCAGTTAGATGCACTCACGTGGGACAGGGGAGGGCTCAAGGTGTGGGGAGGCTGCTATGGATCCTGCTTGGGCCCTTCCTGGAGTGAGGCCAGGTTGCAGGGACTCGACCCAGCTTCTAGGGGTGGTCTCTTCTTGAAAACAGTAGTTCCTGTGACAGTCTCAGTCCTCCCCCGTTAGCCGTTCATCCTTACATCACAGCTGTGGAAGCTCCTACTTCTCCCCACTAAATCTCTTTTTGCTTAAAACACCTGGAGGGCTTCTGCTGCCCTCCACTGAGTGAGCCCTGACAGTAATAAGTGGGAAATCAGGCTGGGTTCCATCCGCCCAGAGTTCGTAGTCAGGCATACGGAGTTAAACTACAGGAAATGTCTAAGTGCCCACCAATGGGGGTGTTTCAGGAATCAACTCTAATACATTTTGCTGACATTAAAATTTCTAAAAATGAGGAGAAAGCATAAAAGGTAGTTTGTTTGCTACATCATGATCCAATCAATCAAAACATAAAATGTTTACCATGATTATATCTCTCTATGAAGTTGTATACACGCATAAATATTAGTCAATAGAAAAATAGAATAACTGTTTCTGAATTGTGGGAATATAAGTGAAAATTTTATCTATTTAAAGTTTCATTTAAAGATGATGTAAATTGTTTGGGTAAAAAGAATATGAGAAATCTAGAGAATTCATGGCAGGCTCCATAAGAAAGTCATAAAGAGGATGAAATGAACTGGAAAATGAACCAGAGGAGCCAGACTGTAATTTAGTTTAAGGTATATTAATAAAATTTTTGATATAATAAGTCTGCCTTTCATGTAGAAAACTCTGCTTCTCAACTCTCAGTACAGGCGCCTATGGAGCTGTTTCTCCAGTTCATCCTTGAGGAAGTGCATGTTCCATGCTCTGGACCAGCTGAGGAGTCTCTGCCTTCACGGCACAACTAAGCTGCCGACAGTCTCACCTCGGCTCCCAGGCCAGCTTGCTCCTCCCCACCCACCTTACACAGAAAGGGATGCTGGAGAGGTTAAGGAATTTCCCATAAAGGCATGTAGTTGGTTGATGACACACGTGGAATTAAGTCCCAGGGCTCTCGACAAATTCTCCGCCCCACTTTGAAAAAGTGAACAAAGGCTAAGACCATTAGAGCTCTTCAGTTAAAAATAGAGAAAAGTTCCCAAAAGCAGGGGCTATGGACCATCATTTCAAGCCACGCAGGGTGAAACGGCTCCCTAGGAAAAGCACATGTAGGGGAAAGAAGAGGAAAAGATAGAGGCAAGAAAAAGAACCATTGCCCGAGCGCTGATAACAACCGGATGTCACTCATTCAGCATTTGTTTACTTTTGTCTGGAGGGTAGGATCATAACTGCACATCTGTACCATTTGCAAACATATCTTATAATCTAAAAAACATTTAGATTATATTTTCGTATTTGGGAGTCAAAGAAAAAAAGACAGAATGTTCCTTCTGCCCTGGAAGCAGGCTAACATAGTATACTGTTCCTCAACATAATGCAGAGACATTTGAATGTAAAGTATAAGGATCCAGGGAGACAGGAAACATCTGGCCAAGCAGGCAATAGCTCTGCGTCCAGCACTGTGGACTGAGTCCAGCCCCTACCAGGCAGCGCAAGTGAATGGAGACCTCTCTGGGGTCAGCAATGCCAAAGCGACAGGGACGTTTGCTTAGAGGCCTGTGGCATAGCGCGGATTGCCTCGGCTTAAAGACAGGACCGCAGAGCAAAGCTCTTCTCAGAAGCAAGAGGCGGTGACTCAGCTTGTGAGGCTTGACTCACAGCAGCTGGAGAACCAAGAAGGTGAAGACCGCCGCGCCTGAAAAGGTCCTTAGCCCCTGGCTGGCAATCCTGGAGGAGACAGGGCTTCTAGAATGCAAATTCAGTGCACCCTCCAAACCAGAAATCTCAGACCATAGGTCACAAGCTAAACTCAGCCTGCTGAGGTGTTTTGTTGACCTTCACCACATTTCAAAATCAAGTTAGTTATTGACAGTTTAAAATTTAGGATTTCACACAAACATGGTTTTCCGGCTTCTTTTGGAAAAGAGAAAGAACTGACACCCTGGGACTTCTCTCAGAGGAACGACAGGCTGGAGCTGGGTCGTAGCCATCGTCTCTGGAGTGGGCATGCGTGCTTCCGTTTGCTCAAATCCTCACCACTCCCTGTTGCCTCCCCAACCTTGAGAGGAAGAGTTGCCTTGTATTGGTCCATTTCATCCCTTTTCTTTACGTGCCTGGTTCCCTATGGAACTGGAGTTTTGCAATCCCTCTCCCTCTCCCTGTGCCTCCAGGATTTCTTGCTGCATCCTATTCCTACAACTTGCAAAAGGAGCAAGCCTTTATAAGCCATGTTCAACAAAGTTAGTATATGATCCAAAAGGCAAGCTTGCTATGTAAACTTCAAATCACTTCCTCACATCAGACCTCAGTTTCCTCATCCATGAAATGGGGTAGGAGTCCTGGACGCTCTCTGACGACTTCCTGATTCCACGTTCTAAGGGCTAAACCACCTCGTAGTTCCCCGGTTCCTGCACATCAACCCTGTGAAAACTCAAGTGCATTGAAATTGAATTTCTTCTCCTTTCTCCTGTGTTTGGCTTTTGTTGAAGTCTTTTAATTACTGGAAAGCTGGCCCAAGCTGTCAGCGACAGAACACTGCTCATGAAGACAACCAGGAACCCTTCCTGAACCCACTCACCATCCACTGGACAGGGGGCTGCCACACACACACACACACACACACACACACACACACACACACACTCCCCCAGCCTGCCCAGAAGCTCTCCTGCAGGATTGGCGGGTCTCAGAAAGAGCCCAGAGATTCAACAGGCATGAAAATTGAGCTTCTTTCTCTCCCTCAGAATTCATTTGCTGTACACAGGTTTGAGGCAACTTGACAGGGGAGAAATGGAGTCTCGAAGCCCTTCCGTATGAGTTTCCACATCCAGCATTGCAGTCCTTCACAGAGGCACTCAGTCCAACAAGAGCTATTCCCCGCAATCCATAGCCCCAACCCTCATCGAGGCAATGGGGAGGCAGGAAGATGGCCGGAGGGGCCGCTCTTGCTTTTGGAGGAGGCTGGTAGCAAGAAGGAAGGTTCCGTGGGACATCATGGATGTGTTCCGCCTTGTGTAGAAACATTTTCTGGCAAGCCATACCCTTGACTTTTTTGCTCTTCAAAAAAATGCCCTAGAGTACAATCCATCTTGTGGCTTGTTACTAGTTATGCAGCTTGTGGTAACATATGAGCTGAAAGGTGTAATTCCAAAATGCACAGCAGAATAGATCTTCTTCCTTTGGAATGAATTTATTTGGTCATTGCCCAGCTCAAGTCTGTTTTAAATGACTCTGTAATACATAGTTCTGACAAGGAATTGAAAGTGAAGCAAGAAGTGCTTCAAATTAAATGTGGCGTCAAATGAGAATGTTTACTTTCAGCACTAAAAAAGCTGAGGAGAAGGGTGGGAATCTAGCTCTGGAATTTCATTTTGCACTTTAGAGTGCTGGGCACTATAATATACAACAAAAAGAAAAACTTAATTTTTTTATCTGAAACCAAAAATCACTCCAAATAATAGTAAATGAAGCAATTGTTTTTAAGTACAGAAAATAGAAGGTTTCTCAACATGGACTTCAACTCGTGTGATTTATTAGACCAACTTTCTTTCTGAAGATACTTTTGCTTGAAAAAAAATTCATAAACGACTCTGGCTCCCTTGCAAATAAAAATGCTTGCAGTATAAATTGTATCTACTGAAGTTATCAGTACCATTTGGGCTAAAAATGATTTATTTCTCTTGTGTCTCTTTGGATCTGCCGGCTTCGGCTTCTCTGTTATATATCTGCCTTCAACAACTTGCCAAATCATCGGCACAAGGGGCTCACAGGTGCTTCTGAAAAAAACGCTTCCAAAAACAGTACAAACACTGAGCCTGACACTTTAGTCACATCATAAAAGATCACCGACCCCAGGATCCTTTCATTTTAAGGGAAAGCAGAATTGAACATGTGCCATGAACTAAATGAAGTTGAATCCATGACAGTTCTCTTCTGTTCTGCCATTTTTATTCCATGGTTACTAGAGAAAAATGAGAATCATCTCCTGTGGAAGAGCTGTGCATTAAAGAGACAACTAGATGTGTGAGTGGGATGAGATCCCAGTAAAATGAGCACATTGGGCGAGATTATCTCTAATGGCACTTCAAGTTCTGAGATTCCTTCCCTCTCTAGCTATTTCCCTAATGTCCTCACAATATGAAAAGAATTCATCTACATTTCCTGAGCTTTTCACTAGTTGTGCTATACCGATATCCATGCTTCTCTAAATAAAGACATCTTACATTAAAGAAAATCTGGCTTGATTTTCACATGTACCCCCTTTTAAGCAATGACCTATTTTGACTGAGTTCTCATGGTCTCCTATAAGATTAGGTTATAGAACACAAAATCTAAAAAGAAAAAAATTGTATTTTTAATATGTAACCTAACCATCCTTCATGAAGAGTATTACAGATGAAAATTATTGTCTGTCATATTGAGCCAAAAGTGAGAGTCTTGTGTGCAAATCTCATGGGAAAATGTGGATTGCTTTTCTACAGGAAATGCATGTGTGGTCTTCACTCTTCCACAGTCCACATCGTGAATTGTGATTAAAGAGAGATCATGGTCATGGCCTTGCTGAGACTTCCTAAGATCATGTTTGAATTTTTACATGGGTTTCCATAGTGTCGGGAATAGACTTCTCTCTCAAGTCCAACAAGTAAGATTGTTTTTGAGAGGGTGGGTTCTGGACTGTGCTTGACCTGGCCAGCTTGGCCAGTTATTTTCTGTGTGCCCTGGAGCAAGTTATCTCTCTCCACTTGGCTTCCTTCCTCACCAAAAATGGCTTCCAAAAACAGTACAATATCACTTATAGTATCACTTGCATCCTGTTGGGTTACAGCACAGATTAAATGAGGAATCCCAGGTAAAATGCTTGGCACATTGCTAAGTAGTCCCATATTTCAGGTATCAGAATTTATCACTAACTGACGTTATAGGAGCAAGGTCTTCAAAACCCACCTTAAAGAGCCCAGTGCCCTCTCTAATTCTGAAAGCCCATTCAGGACGCACAGCCTCGTCATCCTAATGTCAACGGCACCTTGAAGATCTTTACATGTAACATAAGAGGCCGTTAAGAGGGCTGTTTATTAGTCATATTTTAGGTCTAATAATAACATCAATAATTATTCATGGTGGATCGAGGTAATCAGGAAACAAGCTGATTGCTAGTACTCTCACAGAGGACACATCAAGGCCGTGACATGAATCACGTCACCTTGCTTAGAGGAATCAAGCCCCAGAAACCACTAAACTGACCTGAGGAAGGGGCTGAGTGTTTGGAGTCCATGGGGAGAGGGAGGCCAAGGGACCTACTTCTGTCCACACGCAAACTACCCTTTTGTGACACTGCCTCTTGGTCAGTTCTTAAAACTTGAAAGTCCTGGGCAGATGGACCACTTGTAGGTTTTTCTAAGAAGGCTACGTCTGCCTCATGCATTCATCTATTCATCCATGCATTCATTTGTTTGCTCATTCATTCATTCATTCATTCACTCATTCACTCAGGACTTTCCAGGCCTCTAAGCACATGCCAGGGTCTATTCTAATCGTTGGAAATCTGGTGAAAAACAGAACATACCTGACCCTTGCCCTAGTGGGGAGCTTACAGTCTCCTGAAGGAGACAAATATTACACAAATAATAATCACACAAATAAGTATATAGCCACACATTGCAATAAAAGTTATCAAGAGAAAGAACACAGTGTTATCAGGATAGCAGACGACTGTTTTCTGAACGGGATCAGGGAAGCCAGCACTGAAGAGTGACTTTTAAGCTGATCTGAGAGCGAGTAGGAGTTGCCTTTCTATTCCTGACTCCCAATCCCACATCGTTTTTCTCCTTTCCCAATTGTTGACTAAACCAAGAGAAGTAGGAAGGCAGCTGGTCTCCTTGGTGTCCACTAAAACAGGGAAAGTGGACTGTGGATTGAGATGAAAACAGAAAATTTAACCCATGTTTCAGACGGCCTGTCTATCAGTTAGGGTCCAGTCAGGAGGCAGAAACCATTCCAGTTATTTTAGCAAGAACGTTTAACGTAAGAATTGTTGACCAGGTATTATAGAATGGAAAAGGCAAAAAGTAAACACTGAGGTATAGAGCTTGGGGGAAAAAGGAGGTAGTTGGAATTGTCAAAGCCTAGAAACTTGCAGGAAGGTCCCCTTGGGGCTGGGACCCAGACCTCTGAGGAGGTGGGACACTGCTTAGCTGATGGGGCAGCTGTCCCTGAGGGAGACATGATGAGGCTGATTCTCTAGATGTTGGAAAAACTGCAAACAAAAAACCAGCTACTTCTCCTGGAACTGATGGGAACAGGAAACAGTCCCTCTCTATCCCCCAGCCTTGCTCCCTGTGCTCCCGGGTAGCAATTCCCCACTGGGAGCAGCTGACAAAACAGATATGGAATTTGCAGCCCCAGGCCCAGCATCACAAAACACAGAAGAAAAAGGTGGATGTGGCTGAGAGATAAGAGCTCCAATACTAGCAGAATCCCAAATGATCATTTAGTAGAATGTAACCCCCAAGATCAACATTTTAAACGAAGATTTCCCATTGTTTTGTAGAGATATCTGTGTGCATGGGTACATATACTTTAAAATATTACCTTTCCGGTTACCTAGTAAATATGCCTGACTCTAGGAGGGCATTAAGTATGCAGAGTATATAAAGGACTCATACGTTTCAATAAAAGGACAGCCCCGTTTAAAAAAAAAAAAAATGGTCAAAGAATCAGAACAGACATTTATTTATCCAAAAAAGATACATGGATAGCCATAGCCAACAAGCACATAAGATTGTCAACATCATTAGTCATTAGGGAAATGTAAATGAAAACCACTACCATCCAAGATTGCTAGACTCAAAAAGACAGACAACGGCAAGTGCTGCAACACTTGTACACTGGTAGCGGGAATGAAAAATGCTTTGGCCACTTTGAAAACAGTTGTATAGTCCCTCAGATGGTTACCATATGACCCAGCAATTCCATCCTTGGTATATACCCAAGAGAAATAAAAACTTACGTCCACACAAAAACTTGTACATGGATATTTATAGCTGCATTATTCATAACAGTGGAAAGGTAGAAACAAACAAACTGTCCCTCAGTTGACAAATGGATAAATCAACAGTGGTCTATCCATACAACGGAATATTGTCTGGCAATAAAAAGTAATGGAGTCCTGATTCATGCTATAGCATGGATGAACCTAGAAAACAGTATGTAAGTATAAGAAGCCAGTCACAAAGGCCATATATTTTACGATCCATTTATATGAGGTGTCCAGAATAGGCAAATATAGAGACACCCAAAATAGATTAGTGGTTATTTGGCCTGGGGGGTGGGGTGGGGGGTTGAGGGATGATAGCTAAAGGTTATGGGGTTTCTGTGGGGAGTGGTGGACATGTTCTAAAATTGGTTGTGGTGATGACTGCACAGCCTGCGCATATACTAAAAACCATTGACTTCTACCCTTTAAATGGGTGAATTATATGCAAATAATATCTTAATAAAACTGCTACCTTAAAAAAAAAACGGACATTAAGGCTTAAATGTCTCCAAACAGTTTCACTTGAAAAGAAAAACAACAGGAATTCTGATAATGATAAATCAGCAAAAGTAGGATTTAGATTTTTCTTTTATCTTAGTTAAGAAGGAGAGTTTAAATATTTTGCCCCAAATCCCACAACTGGCAAGTGACTAAAGGGAGGCAATTCAAAAATCATGCTGTCCAACCGCAAAAGTAGAACCCTTGGTCAGAGTCACACCCGTCTTCTAGGGTTACATGGCTCCCTCCAGGTTTACGTGGTCTCTGTGTTCAGTGGGACAGTTTGTACAGGGGGCCATGTTGCCCAACAAGGGGTCAAGTAAAGGCTGCGTTTCCTCCCACACTCTTCTTACCAAGCCCTGATGTGCCTGGCAAGCAAGGGCCTTCTTCCTTGGTCCGTACCCCATTTGCTCATGGTGACGTGCATTCAGAGACTGTGCCTGCCCATGGTACTCTTTTAACATATAGAGAAACACACACATATATCACCTGTGTTATAAATCACATAATATAGTGCTGCAGTTTTTATTTTAATCAACCACATGTTTTAAGGAAGTTAAGAGAAGCAAACCCGTTTTTTAAAAATTACTCGCATATGTGCCATTTCCAGTGCTCTGCATTCTAATTTGCCATGTGATGTAATTTCCCTTAGAACTGAAGAATTTTTCTTGCATTGCAGTTCCAATGGTGACACATTCTCTCATTTTTCATGTATCTGAATATGTCCTTATTTTGTTTTCCTTTTTGAAGAATATTTTCACTGGGTTGTCAATTTATTTTTCTTTTGGTGCTTTAAAAAATATGATCCTGTTATCCTTTCACCTCTATTGATACTGATGAAAAGTCAGCTGTTATTTATATTATTGTTCTCTTACATGTAATGTGTCTTTTTTCCTTTGACTGCTTTCAAGGTTTTCCCGTTATCTTTGGTTTTCAGCAATTTATGACATACTTAGACAATTTTTTTTCTTTGTGTGTGGACATTTGCTGAGCTTGGATCTTATTTTTTCAAATATTTTTGCTCCATTCTCTCTCCTCTTTGTCTGCGACTCCAATTACATACCAATTAGATTACTTGATATTGTCCCAAAAATCACTAAGGATCTGTTAAAATTTTTTTCTAGTCTTTTAAAAAACATTTTATTCCTTAGCTTGGATAATTTCTCTTCATTTGTTATCTTTAGGTTTAGAGATTTATTTTTCTGCTGTCTCCAATCTGTTGTTAAGCCCATTTTGTGAATTTTGTATTTCAGATGTTATTATTTTTAATTCTAGAATTACCTTACTTTTTAGTTTCCATCTGTCTCCCAAGATTACCTATCATTTCATTCACAATGCCACATTTTCCTTTAAGTGCTTGAATATATTTATAATAACAGCTTTAAATCCTTAAATAGTAATTACTTAAATAGTAATTCCAACACCTAGGTCACTTGAGAAGGTCATTTTCTATTGCCTTTCTTTCCACATAACAATGGGTCCCATTTCTAGCAATTTTTCATTGCATGCTGAACAATGTGGATGCTACATTGAGAGACTCTAGATTTTGTTATATTTCTTTGAAGATTGTTGATATTTTGCCCAGCATGCAATAAACTTGCCTAAATTAAACTCCAGACTCTGACTCCCTTGGGGGTAGGCAGAAGCTGAAATCTTCACTCATTTCTTTCAACTTTTTATCTTTTGCTTACTGTCAGGTCTTCTAGAGTTTTCCTAACTAAATCAAAGATTTCAGTGGAGCTCATATTCAGATTTGAGGTCTTCTCCCTCTGCAGTTCTATTTCAGGATATCCCCTTTTTACTTTTCCTTTCTTTTTTAATATTCAAAGCAGTAAATCTGTGGATTTCTGTTTCATTTATAGCTAAAAAGCTCCATAAATGCAAATCTTACCCAATGCATGTCCTTTATTTCAACATTCAACCTTCTCCACTTACTGTGTTCTTTTGGTCATTTTCTGGTATAGTTTAAAAGTTGCTTAAAAAATATTTTATGATTGTTACATATGGATTAGCATGAAACAAGCTATCCCATCATTACTGAAAGCAGAACACACGGTTCATACTTTTTGAAAATGTTTAAATATTAGAACATAGCCCTCTAAAAATTGTTGTCCTAATTTATATTCTGACCAACAGTAACTAACTAGGGTTTCATGTTTCACACTTAGGCTAGCACTGGGTACTAGCAAATTTTTAACACTTAGATTTTAAAATACAATGTCATAATATTTATTTGTTTCTTTAATTATGCATAATATTTTATTAAGTTAATTATTCAGTAGTCATTTTTTGCCATAAATTCCACATTTACTCCCTTCGCTTGATTTTCTAAAGTGTTCTGTTTTTCTTTCACTTGTTTTTTGGCTTTTTGTAAATTAATGAAATTAGCCTTTAATTTGCCTTATGGGTTACAAATACAGATGACACCTGACTTACAATGGTTCAACTTATGATTTTTCAACTTTACGATACTGTAAAAGGGATGCACATGATACATTACATGAGCTATTCAGCATTCCCTTATAAAATAAGCTTGTGTTAGATGGTTTTACCCAAATGCAGGCTAATGTAAGTGTTCTGAGGCAGGCTAGGCTAAGCTATGATGTTCAGTAGATTAGTTGTAGTAAATGCATTTTCAAATTACAATATTTTCAACTTACGATGGGGTTATTGGGACGTATTGGGACATAACCCCATGGTAAGTCGAGGAGCATTTGTATTTCTTACTTCTTTGTCATTTGTCTTTTGACTTTGCTTAAGGCATTTTATCCACACTCAAACTTTAATTTTATAAGTAATAAAACTTCTCAATTTTCCCGTCGCTTTTGATTTCCATGCCCTGCTTTAAAAGGCTCTCCACATTGTAAGATTACAAATAAATTCATTTGTAGGGTTCTATTTTTGGTCTTTTACAGCTTTATTTTATTTTGTTTTATTTTTATTTTATTTTTACTTAGTCTGTTTAGAATTGATTATGATGGAAGAAGTAAACGAAAGTCTCTCCCTCCTATACTTTCTAAAGGCCAGTCTATAGTTCAGTTATACTTCTTAATAAATAGTCCTGTTCCCATTTATTTGAAGTGCTTATATATGTTATATTATGAAATATCTTCTGAGTTTGATCCTTTTATTAATCTGCTGCTCTGTTCCACTGTGTTGTCCATCTCATGTGAGCAGTAACTAAACTACGTTCTTTATTGGGACTTCACTTAACATGTTAAAATCGATTAGAATTAATCTCAAGGAGTGATTGCTTTAAAGGCGTTATACTTTCATAGTCCACTTTTGTGACTGTTTTTCTGCATAAGGTAGCCTGGCTGCAGCATTTGTCACGCTGCACCATTTCTGCTGGCAGTCTTCATATGGCCACTCCAATTGACCCCATTCTCTGTCACGCCATGAGCTCAAAATATTCCTCTCCGAGCTATCTGCCCAGTAAAAGATGGTGACACTTTCAGAGAGAACACTGTTTTAGAGTATTTGGATGCGTGACCTCCCCGATAAATAACATCGATTGTATTTCCCAAGTCCATATTTTCAGTATATCAAAAATACTTCTAATATTAGAAAATAAAATGGCCTATGGAATATGGAATGATTTTAATCAAACATTAAAATTCAACTGAAAATAATTTTAAATTATAATCACAAATTCAGTCACTAAGTAAGTGAATATGACAAATGCTCTACAAACCTAGAAATCACACTGAATTGTGCTAGAAATTAGAAACGTAGAGTAAAAAACATCTTTGAAAGATTAGACTTAAAAACAATACTGTGTTTTGTATGCATTTAGGAGACCTTATTTCATTCCAACACCAGAGGTTTGTTTGTTTGCTGACATTTATTCAGACGCAAAAGCATTCCCCGCTGGAGAGCATAACTGACAGGGTGGGAAAGACGCAGCTCAATTAGTTATAAACATTCACAGAAATTTTATTTTTAAAGGAAATCGCTTCTTGATAGCATGAGTGAAAACATGGAGGTTAAAAGAAATTAGAGATCAAATAAATTAAATAAAAGTTCATATTGAAATCTGAGGGGGATGAGCCATTTTCCCCATCGATATTCAGTATTTTTAATTTATATTCAAATTCAGCCCCAAGAGAAAATAATTCAGGGTTCCAACACCAGCAAATAAAACGTAACAAGCCCATAGGATATATATTAAGAAACCAATCCACTCTTGCAAAGGTGATAGATGACTAAGACCCTATGAAATCAAGACACCAAACTGCCAACCAATAGACATAATTTTTCTTGAAATTATATGTGTACATATGCATTTATGTCTAGGCAAATGTATGAATATGTATGTTTTATATACACACATCTGTGCTTATAAATAGATGTGTACAGATTTTTATTCTTACCTACTATTGCTTTCAAAAATGGCACTTCATATTTTATTTTATTTTTCATCAGAAGGTATATTACCTAGCTTTTTAAAATACCATTTGCCATAATTTTATCAACTTACTAATGCTACTGAAACACAACTTCAAAGCATAGAAAACACTTGATGGTGGTCGATAATCTTAAGTATAGATTTCTTGCCTTTTTTAAAAAAGCTTACCTCAAGAATTATTGGCTCATCAACTTTGAAATACTTATATATGTAGAGAATGCTTTTAGTCATTTTCCGAAAAGATAGACCCTCACGTCTTCCATAAGTAGTAATTTAGGCAATTGTCCCTGCAAGTGTTTGTTTGTCTGTTCTTCACAGAAAGAATTCAACATCTCTGAAAGGTGTTGTCCTTGGGTAGCAGGGACAGCCTGCTCTTCTAGATAAGAAGGAATGCCACAGACACTGAAAGTTACCTGTTTTGAGAAAACACTAGATTAAGCCATTGGATTGGATGCTAAAAAGAATATGTCACACCACAGGGCCTAGTCACAGTACAGCCTGTGCTTACATGGTGGACAGATCATGAACTTAATTGCCTGGCCTCAAATGTGCACCACTTGGAAGGAAGGGGAAAACGGAGGGGGGAAAAAATCGAGAAAATAAGAGTTAGCTGAGAGTGAAAGAAAGCCTCTTGCTGCCAGAAGTGATCCCATCAAGAAATTAGAACCTCCATTGGCTGACATTGGAACATGGGTGTGGAGAGAGCCAATCCAGACCACAGAGAACCCAGCCCACAGCCACTCAGTGTGAGCAGCCAGAGCCCAAACCCAGGGCTTACTGGAAAATCATGCAGGGGACACAGAGAAATTCTGAAATAGGTAATGTTGGTCAGCTCCTTGGGTACTTTCAGGTACTGGCCTTTATAGCAAGACTCCCTTCCCCCTGAATTCCCTCCAAGTCAGAATGCTAGGCTGCACACTAGTGTTTCCATCTTTCCCACGTCATTCATAAAACATGAGGAAAAACTGGCGCCAAACAGAGATACCTGAGCCACTGTTCTGGGGCCACATAAATAATGAACTGTTCTAATTCTCTCTCAGGTTCTCTATGGCTAAGCTGGCTCTTCCCGTGCCCACCATCCACTCCTACACCCCTCCCACTTGTAAAGGTTGTAGAGGAAAAACAGGCCACTGCTTTGCCCAGGAACTTGGGGCCAACACCATCCATCCTCGCGGGCAGCTGTCTCTAAAGCTTCTAGCATCTGCTCCACTCTGCTCCTATGTGGGTGGCTTAGCCTTCCTGCCTTGTGAGGTCAAGCCTGATTGCCAGAGAATTCCAGCAGTTAGAAATGAGTGCTAATGAGACGTCTCCCTAGGACAAGGGCCCTCTGGGTGGAGGGGGGTGGGAGGGCTGAGGGGGAGGATGTGTCAAATGAAGCCTAAAGTCATTTCACAGAAGCCGTAGTATGAAAATGGCCAGGACCATTAGTAACCCAGCTGGACCTGCTTTGTGTCTGCTGAGCACCAACTTCAGAGGTGCCTGCCCCCCCGTGACAAGCTAGGGCTGTATATTTTAATTCCTGTCTCTTATTAAACATAGATCACAATGCATCATTTCATGATGTCTCATGAAATGAGAATTCTGCATTTACCTCTGAAAATTTTTATGACCATCTTTGGCGGAGGAATTGATCACAGGGCAGCTTACTAGCCAGGAAGATGGATGGCTTATAGTGCTGCATCTCCCAGGCATCACGAGCTCAAAGAGAGGCCGTGATTTAATGAAAATGTCTCTGAACTACAGCCAGCCATGCAGTGTCCTGCTTCATCTAGCAAGTAAAACATACGGCTCACCTAACTAAATGCTTTGTCATTTTTACTTCAGTATTATATAATATTATATATTATCTGCAGAGGATATGTTCCAAGACCCCAGTGGATGCCTGACCGAGGACAGTACCAAACCCTATACAGAGGGTGCCAAAAAAATGTATATACATTTTAAGAAAGGAAAACTGTATTAAAATTGTAATACTCAATATATACCGATAACAAAAGATGAATACAAGTCACGTTTGACTTCTGCAATGACAAGAGGTGCTCAAAGTGGTTACCATCAGCGTCCAGACACTCCTGATGATGGCGAATTACTAATTGAGCAACATTGACCAAAGTGTCCCCTTGTATACATTTTTTTGGCACCCCCGGTATATACATTTTCCTATACACATGTACCTATGATAAAGTTTAATTTATAAATTAGGCACAGTAGGAGATTAACAACAGCAACAATAATAAAATAGAGCAGTTATAACAACATCCTATAATAAAAGTTATGTGAATGTGGTCTTTCTCTCTCTCAAAATGTCTTATTGTACTGTACTCACCCCTCTTATTGTGATGATGTCAGATGAGAGAACGCCTATGTGATGAGATGAAGGGAGGGGAATGACGTCTATATTGTGACTTAGTGTTAGGCTACTAGAAGGGTTATTTGCACACCAGCACTGTGAACCATGCCAGTCAATCTGAGAACTGAGATGCCTACTAAGTGACTAACGGGCAGGGAACATACACAGCAAGGAGACGCTGCACAACGGGCATCCAGCCACTGGACGGCAAGAGATTTCACCACACTACTCAGGACAACTGCAATTTAAAACTCATGACCTGTCTATTTTTGGAATTTTCCTTTTAATATTTTCAGACCTTGGTTGACCGTGAGTAACTAAAACTGCAAAAAACGAAACCACAGATAAGGGGTCTGCTGTACAAGACTGCAGAGCCCTGCGCTTCATTCAATTCCTAGAAGATACACATTTGGACTCTCCGGTCCTCCATTTGCATCAAGGTCAAACTATCTTATTACTCAACTGACATAAAGTACATGACCAGTGTTGGCCTGGGAATGAGAGAAATGATAGAAGTTCAAATTTTATGAACCCGGTTAAGGAGTTTTTAAAAGGCCCATCTTGTCCACCAAAGACGTGTGGGAGGATGCTAAACGACTTCTTTATTTACCATTCATTTTCCCAGTGCCAAAGGGGAGTAACACGCCACTCACAGGCAAGAGTTTCCATGTACGAGACATCTGTGGCTTCTCAGATTTGACATTTACAAATAAGCATGCCATTCACGTGGATTTGCACATTAGGGATAGTTTCTGACTTCTGTTTTTAATAGAACCATTGACTTCTGGAGTCAGAGCATAATGAACGAATTACAAATCTGTGCACCTCTCAAGCAACGTTAGCACTGATGCGACTTCTAAACTGTGAGTTCCTTACTTCTGATTCCTATATTTGCATATCTGCTCAAATTCAAATGATTAAAAGGAGCTGTCGGGGCTGATAGGCCTAAAATTAGACTTGTCTGCTCCTTGTCAGTGTCCACTTTAATATAGATGCCTCTGCTTCCTAGCTTTCTCTGAGCCTTCCGTGAAGGAGAATGAAGTGCCTCAGTAGTTTGGGACATTTAATTTATTAAAAAATGGGTTTTTTTCCCGAAGGAATCATTAATGGCATGGAAATCAATCAACAATGAAAGCCTCTCCACTTTAGAAAAGTGTACAGGACATTTTTACAACACAATTTTAAAAAGAATAAATTTCTACCAACTCAATTTTAATTGGCCCTCAATAACTCAGTTCAAGAAAAAATGGCAACAATCTCTTACACCAAGAAGTACTATAGTGTGTTTTTTTTAATCATTTAATCTAATATGACTAATCCATGAGAAAACATATTTTAATGCTTATCTTTGAAATCAGAAAATGCATTCTGATTATATCATCCCTCACAGTAATTTCACATAAATGTTCGTTAGGAAAAGTACTGCAAGACACACTTTTTAAAAACAGTCATGGGAATGTAACGTACAGTGTAGGGAATATAGTCAACACTCCTGTAGTAACTATACATGATGCCAGGTGGGCACTAGACTTACCAGGGGACCACTTCACAAGGCACATAAATGTCGAATCACTATGCTGTACACCTGAAACTCATATAATATTGTATGTCAACTATAAGTGAAAAACACACTAAAAATAATAAATAAAACCATTTTATCTAATATGACTAATTCATAAAAAAATATTTTAATGCTTCTTTTTAAGCTCTTAAAATGCATTCTGATTGTATTATCCTTCACGGTAATTTCACATACATATTCACCAAGAAAATTACTATAAAACATACTTTTTTTATTAGTTTCAGGTGGACAAAACAATGTAATAGTTAGACATTTATCATTTATATCCCTCACACAGTGACAACCCCCGTCCCCTCATCCACTATCCCTCTGACATCGCACACAGCCATTATATTTCCACAAGACACACTTTTTAAAGTCTCTTTTTCTGTTTAAAAAAGTAATTGGGTATTTAAAGGAATTATACAATATTTATGGGCCCCCCTTTGAAATGCAGGGTGCAGAAATGATACCCCATAAATGAATAAAGAGCTTTTTAAAGACTCACTTTGTTTTGCCCCCGCTCCTACCAGGCAGTGGGGGACAGAAAGGACCATTCCTGCTCTTTGGTGCCGGGAGGGACTCTGGCCCCAGCTTCAGGGCTGCTACACTAAACCTGGCAACACATGTGCTTTTCAATTATGCCTTCGATAAAATCAGAACCAGTCTGATCTGTGACAGCTATGTAATCAGTTACTGTACGGGACACATGATATGGCTGTTCACTTTTTCCAGAAAGCAGCCGTTTTGTAAAGAGCCAAATAAGGCACCTCCACCTTCCCGAAGCAAAGGCTAAGCCCGTGACCTTCTCCTTTAGAAATGACACTTATCGACTAAGGTGTTGTCAACGATTCCTTCAGAGGCTGGAGATGTGTTTGGGAGGTGTAGCCGGCTGTAGCTACCGGCAAAATGAGCCCTACACATGACAGGAAGTTAATACTGCAAAGGTTCAAAGGTGGTTTGGGTTGTTAATTCTGAGCTGGAACTGTCCTTTGTAATGAGTAATTTGATCAGCTCTGCTCTTAAATGAAGGTACTAGGAAAATAAAACCATGATTCCTTCAAGGCAGATTCTGGACCCCAGGTAACTTCTTGAAAGAGTTTTTGAATCCATCTTGCTTTGACTTGATGAAAGTCCTGATTATTTTCCCCCTTTGAATGATTAATTGTTGAAAAGAAGAGTCCTGCAATCTGGGACGCCTGCTCACCAGCAAAGAATGATTCTTAGTGTTCAAGCCTCCCATTCTCAGGTCTTCTGTGTCATCAATTAAGGTGTCTTCAGGATTAAGTTACCTGGGGCTGGCTTGCCTTTGATAAAGGGGATCCTCATTAGGGTCACATGTGCAATGACTCTCTGAAAGTATCCAACTGGGCGATTAAGTGCTTGGGAGGTGTTTCCTTGAAACAAGATGTTCTCTCACCTACACCCCTGCTCTGTCCTGCAGGAAAATCAAAGACTCTTTCCTTAAAGCATACGAGGGATTCTTCTCTCCTCATCTCCTCTCCTCCTCGGTGACAGTCCAGTGTCTCGGAATTACACCTCCCTCTCACAGGAGGTTACAGACACCCAACTCAATGCACTTTTTTATTCCCACATTAAATTGATATGGAAAAATAATCTTAGAGTATTAACTCAGCGAGGACTTGATCTAATGCTTAGGCCAGCTGTACTCTGGGAATAGGTCAGAAGGTCTGGTTTCAGCAATTGTTTATAAACACTAACTTCTCACAGGCTTTGAAGCTTAGATAAACAGGAAAGGAGGGGGTGGTGGTTAAGCAGGAGTGGGGTGGGAGTGGGAGTGCAGGGAATGCTGAGATTAGGTAGGGTCCCCAAATGCTTAAAGGTCTTTTAATTGTATGCTAATTAACAAACTTTGCTGATCCCAAGAAAACTTTAGATTCAACATGTTGTTGGGAACAAGCTAATACATCCTAGGAATTGAAAGTCCCAATTTCTGAGAAAAGCAGGGATGAGGTAGGGAACTACAGACAGAGGGAGCATCTGAAAATTCATTATGAGAGATCAATTAGATACCTGGGTTGCCATCTAATGTTTCTGAGTACTCCATACCCATAAAAAAAAGAACATTTAATTTCTGGAGCAGATAAACCCCAGGGTCTCAGACTCAAGAGAAGAAGGCACACAGGAAGATGGGAGTAACTGTCTACTCAAACCAGGGGGACTGAGTGAACATCTACAAAAGGAACAGTGAGACAGTCTTCTTCTCCCTCCCAGCTCCACGCTGCAAGCAGGCTCTGCGCCCAGGAAGAGGATGGATGCCCTCTAGGAAATTTGCCTCTATATTTTTTTCTGAGTTGACATTCAGGGGTCAATTCAAAAGGTGACTTGATTTCTGAATGCACAGTCACCTACACACACACACACACACACACACACACACACACACACACTCATGCAGCTACCAGCCAACTTTTTTGTTGCCTCACTCCAAAATCACTAGACCTTTAATAACTGAAAGATAAAGATTAAAATGACTAAAACATAAAAACGTAAATGAGCTCAAAGGAAGCAGAGACAACACAGGATGCAGAAGATAATTTCAAAATAATTATGCTAAAAGAAGTAAGAGAGAATTTTGCTTCCATGAAATAAACACAAGAAGCTATAAAGAGGAACAGTCAAAAAAATAAGAAAGTACTTTGGTTTAAAAAAAAAAAAAAAGAAAAATGTTAAAAGTATCCATGAGGAAAAAAAAAAATAGTAGAAGGATTAGAACATAAAGTCAGGGAATTCTCCCAAAAAGTAGAACAATAAGAAGAAGAGAAAATTAATAGGACAGAAAAGGCAAGAAAATTAGTGGATCAATCTTGGACGTCTAACTGAGTAATAGAAAGAGTCAGGAGAGAAGGATGAAGTGAAATGGTTGAAAAACAACGGCAATGTGATTATCTGCTTCCTTGAAGGACATGACCTCTGGATAGAAAGACCACTGTGTGTTCAAAATAATGAATCAAGTAGAAGCCCATACTCATGAAACTTCAGGACCCAGAGAACAACAGGAAGACCTTCAACACTTCCAAGGAGAACAAAAAACACACCGTCACCCAAGGATCGAGGATTTTAGGTAACTTTGTACTTCTCTGCAGCTCTTGAAGCTGGAATATAACGGAAATAGCTTCAAAATTCTGTGTGAAAATGATTTTGAACCCATAAATCTATACCCAGATAGGCTACTAATTAGAGTGAAGGTAGAAATTTCAATGTATGAAATTCTCAAAAACATGTACTTCCCAGCCACCCTTTCTTAGGAAGCAACAAAAAGAAATGTTTCACCTTAATGAAGTGATAATCCAAGAAAAAGAAAGATATGAAACCCATAAAGCAGGAGATTCAAGAAGGAAAAATGAAAAAAAAAAAAAATTTCCCGGGTAATGACAAACAAAAGTCATCATGAAAATAGAGCAGGCAGCTTGGATTAGAGAAATTACTTAAAAGGACTCCAGGAGGACTATTTCTCAGATACGTACATAAATTTGTTATTGGCAAGTTAGAGTGTGTGAAGGATTATACTGAGAAGCCTTGTAGAGCATGTTGGAGGTCTGACAAGACATGTTCAAGAGAAATAATATAAATTTTAAAAACTGAAGCAACTGTTAACTCTTGGAAAAATAGAAATTTACATCACAGAAAATGTAATCATACAATTTGCTTGGTCAGCAGTGGATGATATTTACATAATTAAAATAGCTAAACCACTTAAATGGATTTAAAT